>NC_051179.1:154839901-155139901 GCF_013339695.2 Rhipicephalus sanguineus
CTGCGGCTTCGCGCGCGAACGACATTTTTTAAAGTAGAGAACATGACGTCGGACGGGAAAAAAAAACTTTACTCGGAACTGAGTGAGTGAGTGAAAACTTTATTGTGGTGCAAACGTGGCAGAAGCTGAACGCGACTGGAGGTCCCCGCTAGCTCAGCCAGGTGGCTCCACCCAGGAAGGTGCCAGAAGCTGTAGCCTCTCGGCGATGTCCCGGGCCCTCTGGACTGCCAGGAGTTGGCTGTTGAGTTCCATGCTGCGCATGGCAGCCTCCCAGGAGGGTTTGTCTGATATCCTGACCCCGAATTAAGGGGGCACAGCCAGAACATATGTTCGAAATTGCAGTGCACGTGATTACAGTGCTGATAGTGAGGTGAAAAGTCTGGATCGATTCTGTTTAGCATGCACCGGCAGGGTTGGCGGTCCGAGCTCAGACTGCCCGGCGCTATGTGTAGCGGGGCATAGCCTTTCCACCGCTTGCCGGGTCCGGGATTGCCCATAGTTGATCGTGTAAATCGGTGTTAGAGCGCTTAGCCTTCGCTGCTCGAGAAGGTCCGATTCTGTGTTGACCTCCCTGCATATGTTCTGATTTCTGTGCATTTCCGTAAGATGTGCACCATGTCTGCGCGTTCGTACTTGCAGATCTTGCAGCTCGCTTTTGGGTACTGTCTGGAATTCACTTTGTTTCGGTTTGCTGACAGCCACAAAATGAATGTACTGGGAGCGCTTCAAGTAAAACAATTTCTCTTGTTTTTGTGTCAGTTGCATAAACAAAACTTTCTTTTGTACTGCTCAAACAGATTCGAAGTTATCTAGAAATAGAAAAGCAAGTACAAATGAGAGAGCAGGGAACAGCTGTTGTGGCTGGAAAAAACGTTGCCGGCGGCGCTATTCGACAGAGTTTCTAGACTGCTCAGAAATTTAGCGATTATTTCTCATGGTATATAGCTACCTATATCTTCCACTGCTTGCAAAATCAAGCACGTGTTATACAATGAACCAGCGATTCGAACACAGTTAAATTAATATGGCGCAACGCACGAAAGAGCTTGAGGAACTGGCCTTTCTATTTACATATTTTAAGCATGAAACCCAACAACAGGTTTATCTTCGGTTCTTGAAAATAAGCCGTAATGTTAAGGGCACGCGTTAAAATGGAATAACTATGGCCATTTATAGACACATTGGTGTGTTAGTCTCACTTGTTACTTCTAGGATCGTGTCATCAACACTATACTGTGCTAGAATGAAAGAAGGGAATTTTAAGGAATAGATACAACCTTACTGAAAACCAAGAGATAAAAGGAGCCAAGTAAGGTAGGAGACGTTAATTGTACTGTGTTGTAGTAATTAAGTAACAACTGTTATGTAGTAATTATGCTATAATAGTGAATAAATTAAAGTGGACGAAAAGACACTTGCCGCCGGCAGGGACCGAACTTGCATCCTTCGGATAACGAGCCGATGCTCTACCATTTAAGCTACGGCGGCGGTAGTCCTCTCATCCACTTAACGCGTATTTATGTGGAGATGTAATAAGTATTGTTGAACAGAAAATGTTGCTGAGCCATGCTTCGACTAGTGGCTTGACCTAGGCTGATATTGCCTGAGGCTGCAATGGCCTTCCTTAGCAGCCTGTATGTATACTCTTTGGTCACACTACCCTGAACGCAAAAGAGGGACACAGAAAAGAGCACAAGTGCGAAATAATGGGGTGAAGGAAAGACAGGACAAAACGAGTCATTGAGATAGGTGGCGTACCCAGTGGGGCGAGTAAGGGGCAAAAGCACAAATAAAGATGGAAAACCGAGGGGGGGGGGGTGCGGGAGCACCCTGGGTTTTATGCTGCTTGGTTAACATCTACATGATAAAAAGGGAGGGTGGGGGAAGTGCAGGGTTCCAGAAAATCACGCGTTGCATATCACCGAAAAAATACATCACACGTAAGTACCAGTGAACATGAAAATTTCATGGTCAAAGTGGTTTTCAAAAATTCTTAGTGGAGGGCTTAAGTCTGGTTGTCGTTGCGTATTCATATATCAGCAGATTCAAGAGTTACTTTTGAAACGTTTATACCTTTCGCCTAACATGCATTAAACATAGGACTAAGATGCGACGTCCATATTTTCTGTTTCGCGGAGACCGGAAGATTGACGAAGCATTGAAGTTTGAGTTCATCGAAACTGCGACCAGCCACATTAAAATGCTGCGCCGCTGCTTTCGATAAGTATTAATCGTGTCCGCGCGCGCGCCCATTTATGTCTAGCAGTAATTGTAAGACTAAATATTAGTGCTGCACTTCAAACCAAATCTTCTGCCACAAACTAAGTGAAGCTTTTCTTGTGTGGTATTAATAAAAATGTCCACACTGATGTCTCCGACGATGAGCGCAAGGTAGTTGGGGGCTCATTATAAAGCTTATGCAGCATTGTTGAACTTATTGATTACAGCACTGTTACTCCTATTATTATTATTATTATTAATAGTAGTGGTAGTAGTCGTAGTAAGGAGCGAAGTGATTGAAGCATTCTTCAGCTCCGACGCAGGTTGGCCCAGTATTGCGCTGTCTCCGGATTGGCCCACGCTCAGCCATTTAATTTATGATTCACCGACACATAAAGAACATAGAACATAAGGCACGTACAGCTTCGCTACAAAGGCGTCTAGTATTTAGAAAAACTTTTCAGCCTTATATGGCGCCCCAGGTTGGCGGTAGGCGAAACAAAGCATCAGGAGAAGGATAATGGGGGTGGTAGGATGATCTATCGCACAAAGGATAAAGAACGTATCAAAAGCAAAACAATAGCAGTGTTATATATAAAACGAAATTCTGTAGAAAGAAACGAAGCATGGAAATTTGCGTGCAGTGGCGCAACGAACCGCGCAGATATAGTCCAGATTTGCGAAGAGGGAGTATTACTATTGAGTGAAGACCTTCAAGAATAGTGCTTAGAGAAGAGCGAGAATTGATGAGTCACAGAAGAAATCGAGAGCACGACAGATTATTATGATGTGGGCCACAAAAATAGTTTCCAAACTGGCAGCGTCTTGTGTCCGGATGTGTAAATCCATTTTTCAAGTGCTTGCATCTTCAAAACTCCAAATACTTACGTGTTTCTCATATGCTTCGTGTTGAAATTTGTCTTATGAAAAATTTGTGCATCAGCTACAGCTTTCTGATGTCGTCGCGTTCGGGACCCAAGGAGCCAGTGCGCAATCCTGTCATGTTTATTTATCCTAGAGCATTGATAAAGCGGCGTCTCTTCAGCACAACTATAAAGCAACTATGTGCCTCATGTTGAGACGATTGAGTACTGCTAGATCTAATTTGTCCTTAATTTGTCCTGATGTATTATCATCGTCTGACTGTTTACATTTGCTGTAAAGACCACCGTAATTTCCCCGAATTCTTCTGGCTGCGCTTTGTGCTTGCATATTAGCTGTCTTTTTGATGAGTCTCATCCTCCGCAACTAATGACTTTGTTTTCGTTCCATGGGCGCACATAATGTTATCCTTAGAGATAGTGTGTTGTTATTTGATCTATGAATACTACGCGACATGCACAGCTACACGACGTTTTTTTGCGTGAACTGCGAGTGCTCCAATTCTAAATTGATCGGTCATAGATCATGTGTATAGCGTAATAGATCGTGGGGCTTCGTTGGTTATTCGGCCTACCATGATCGGCTATGATCGGCTGGAAACGCCTGCGGCCACCACCAGGTGGCTTCTGACAAAACGCTCAGCGTAGTGACATTTTGGAAGATTTATGGACTACGTCGGTCGCTTCAGCGAGATATATGTAGCCCACGTGTATAAGGTGAAACGCCTTCTCTTTGTTTGTCCGGAGCAGCCTGAGAAGCATGGTAAAAACTAGAGGGGCAACTGTCACTGCCCGAGTGATCGGAACGCTGCTGTAAATTTTCCGAAAGTTGTGCCTTAGGCACCTGTAACATCTCATGCTCAAGCATGATAAGTATGGAAAGCGAACTTCCCACTTCAAAACACGGCTGACTCATGTATGTTGCTGATGCAGTCTTGAGTCCTTTCTTCGTCAGTGATTGTTATAATAACCTGCCACGTTCCCTGGTTACCACAAACATGTTGAATCATATGCTCTCGCTTATTGAAGACGTGTTTACAAAATTTGTAGCGCCCGCATTGTCCTTCGCTGATGCGCAGTATTTTTCAAGACCTCTGAAGGAGGGGCGCTGTGATTGCACAAGCGCAATCGAACGAAAAAGACAAAAACTCTGTGAAATAATAATAGGAATTCTTTTTGTATCTCCGGTAGAAGGGCAGCTGCATTTGAGGCAACCTGGACAATGCCTCCGGAAAGGCATGCAAGAAAAGCGCAGCTGTATTTATGGCAATGTATGAGAGTACAACAGTACAGCATTCAAAGCGGCCGGCGCAGGGATGCAGTGTTAACAATGGCGCGAACCAGACTGCAGCATGCATTAGCACGACATATGCGATAAAAGACCACGATACACACATTCTGCAGTTATGAAACAACGACTCGCCCGAAGCGCAACCCTTCTGAGAAGGAGACGTACCCGAAACACGCATATAGAGTCATTTGGGGTGGAATATTTATTTTTTTTCTTGACCAAACGGAACATCTCCCGATAAATGAAGAGCCACCACCTGTCGCCACAAAATAAATTAAGAAATGGTGCTTGAGGACTGGACACTATAAATGGGAACAGCTTGTGAGCAACGTAGGAATGAAACTGCAGAAGCCACGCACTCTTTCCAAACTGTAATAGCCTCGATCAGTCAAGATGAAAGTAACTGCATTGCAAGCTCTGGCCTTACAGATTTCTGATAGCGCTTGCGTGATCGAAGCTCAGCAAAGTTAAAAGCTTCACTGGCACGTACTTCACATTTTGCAGCTACAAATACAGCAAACAAAATAACTACAAATAGAAATCCAGGTAAAATGGGCAACATGCACATCCAGTTAAAACGCAGACAGCTAAAGCCAGCCAACGGTGTGAAGCGCTCATTCATGAGCATATCTTTGCTCCATTTTCGAATGCATCAAATGCACGCACAATGATGAATGGCATAGTTTTCATGCCTCCACGCGAATATTTAAACCATCGTCTTAGCCCGCGGTTGAGCAACAGAGCTAACTACCTGTAGCGCCGTGTTAGTGCACTGTAAGAGCAGAAAGAGCAATTTCTTTCCTATCCCTTGAAATTAATGATACTGCATTAAAAAGCCACTCTGGATTAAAACGCATTACGGATGCACAGAGATGTAATTATTCTTTAGTAGTGTATCTGTGCTAGCGTGCATTGAGGTACAAAATGATTTGCCTTGTTGCACTGAAATTGACGCCAGGGCTTTGAAATAGTGAAAGGGTTTCCATTCTCACTTGTTGAGAGTGTGGGACAACAGACAATGTGCAGCACCATATTTCTGGCCGAGAACTCTAGCAGCTCAATCTATTGCCTAAGAGAAGTGAATGTTAAACTAGCCTGTGTGGGTTTATGAAGGCACCGAAGCATAAAAAAATGTAAAGGCGACGACGCAATAGGTAAAGCAGACAGGGCGATCGCTACACATTGTCTCATAAGCATGACAATTTTTCGCATTTTGCAAATTGTCTGGCTTATATAGTCTTCTTTCATTACAAGGCACAATGCGCACCGATAAGTTAAAAGTTCTGGCGCACACAGAATATGCGTGACATTCTATAGGCTCAGTCAAACGAACCCATTATACCACATTTCTTTTCCAAGTCCTGTTGCAACATCCTCTAACGCGGAGAATGAAAGCGTAACAATGAAGTCATTAGCAAAGACTGTTACGACTGGGGTCGAACCTGCGACCTCAGAAACGCATTCATTCTAGGGATATCAGGTCACCACATTTTGTAGGTTTTACTTTCGCATGCTTAATATTCCAAAACAGTTGCTGCCGCTCGTGTGCTTCAGCAATATTGTTTGAGTGTTACCGCGATTTCACCAAGGGCTGCTTTCGCGCTATAATCCATACACTTGTTCTGGCACGAGGACTGTTCGTTTCATGCAAGCCAACAGCGATTTTGGACATAATGACATAATGGTGAAGCACTGAGCCGATGGAAAACAGTGCTTACGTAGAGAGTGGACACTGTTAAGGAAATACCTTAATATTCACCTAGAACTCAAGAGCTGAAATCAGGAAGCAATGGATACCTTTTGCTCAATGTTAGCAGAACTGTCATATCATTTCTGGGCACCGCCATTAGACATGAGGTATGGCACATTTCCGGCGTGAATTATAATGGATAGAAACATGGTTATCCCCTTGTATGGGGGATAATTCTTTATTAGGTATTGCATATAGAGAACTCGGCTCTTCGAAGCCAGTGAAAATATATGTGCTTTTGAAAGGCTGAAATACACAAAATTATTTTGAAATGGATAGGCCTGACTGGCTGCCCAGGCGGCGCTGCGAAAACGGTGCTAAAAAGCGCCCCCTACGACAAGTTCTTTGTGAGTTTCGAGTAGTCCTAGACAGGCGGCCGCATGCAGCACTAAGTTCTCAGATGCGCAACGGAGCCGCCGCTGTCGGTTGTGCTGCGCTTTGGATCTCGGCCAGTTTCTGGCGTGGCTGAGTTCTTCAGGCCAAGCAATCTGCGTAAACGCAAGAAGCTCGTCAACGTCAAGTATGTTTACGACGTGCAGGAGATCATTTCGCGCGCGCAACTCGCAAGTGCATGCGAATCTCATACGACGTTGAACTCGAGTTAAGTTTACGCTGCCATGCTCGCGCGATTAACGACAGTGCATAAACGAAAAGATTGCTGTTAAGAAAGCCGACTGATTGCATTACACGACGACACGGAATCAAGAAAGGTCCAAACGAAGGCTAGCGTCGGCGCCCCGAATGAGCGCATTCGCGTCGTGTGACCGTTTTCTGCCGCATTCAGTCGCAAACACAACTTTTTCCCCATACACGGTCGTAATTTTCACATTGCTTCTAGGGAATTCGTCAAATTCTGTCAGCAGTGCGGTGGCGGTCGAGAAGCGACGCGCGCAATGTTACAGCGCCGCCGCTGGAAGCAGCCGGCCGTAAGCTGCCGGTAAAATCGTAGGCACATACGCTAGGGTTGACTCATGGCACTCGTTTTTCTCGTTTCGCACGAAATGCAGGCTGCATATCCTCGTGATCGCCGTTCGGCAATGCCACGGCGTGCCGTCTGGGCACTGTACACAGGGAATATATACATATATAAACGCGATGCACGCAGTAGCGTACGAAAAGTGACCAATCATGGCACGTTAAGTTGCAATACCACGTTTTGCTCGCGTACTCACTTCCAAGCGTCGGACGGCACGTATCCAGCAGTTCCGTCGCTCCACTTCGTACGGCTTTCAGGGGAACCAGTAAAACCGCACATTAGGATCCTTACCCCCATGTTCGAGGCAATTAACCACGCTGATAACGGCGGCGACCGCGCTTCGGGACCGCGCGCATTGTCTTCAGAGCCGTCGCCCAGACCACCTGCTTTCGGATAGAAACTTGGTTTGTTGAAGCAGGGATCGCTCGTCAAACATGTCAGACCCTGCAGGCATAGCGGACAAGTTCCTGCGTACGTTTATTGAGCACTTATTGCAGCCTAGAAAACTAGGCTCAAAATTAAGTAAACGCTTAAAAACAACTCGAGAACTGCGTAACTCGCCGGTCGGCGCCATTTTTGACTACCAAGCAACCTCGGCGCACGCCACCAGGCTCCCGCACAGTACTCAAAACTCCAGCGCGTCAGCCCTATTGTCCACGGCTCCGACGTCTCCACGCCTAGAGACTACAAACAGTGTGAGCCTCTGGTTTCAGTCAGGATAAATTGCAAACCGGCCAACGATACCAATCTAAACGGAGAGCGGTGAATTTTCGGTGGTAAAAGAGACAGAAAGATTTACGCATATTTAGCCAAAGTTCTTCCACTGCGGCGGCATGATGCACATACGTAATCCTCCCTTACAAAACATCATCACAAGGCATCATCACAAAGCGTTTATTACCGAGCAAGCAGTCCCAATACATTTTCTTCAGAATAATCTAATGTTCACAGAAAAGAAAGACAAGTTTTTCGATAAGTTTACTAGCGGCCCTTCTTCGTTTAGCCTTATAAGTTCTTCAGGGTGGTGATCATGAATCCCCGGGCAACATTATTGTAGCTGTGTCGGTGCTATAAGCGGCGTTACCTGAACACGTCGACATAAAATATATGAAACGATCCCCCTTTGCGCCCTATATGGATCAGATTACTCACCTTTGACTCCCCCGCAGGATAACCGAAACTTTCAAATGCACATGAGTGACGCCTACATCTAAGCAGTATGATGCGCGATGTACTTGGGTCGTTCGTTTCCCTTCCCCCGTGCATTGCTACATGCCCAGGGACAACTTCATGTGGCTATAAATCCAATGCTACGGGTATGGCAAAGCTGCAGCCCATGTATCCGTGCACGCAAGTAGTCCACACAACTTTGAAGACCACTTTTGATTAAGCATTACAATGTGGTGTGGTCCGACTTGCCGTTAAGTTTAGTATCACTGTTTCGACAAAAGTTTCAGGCATAATGTACTCTCTGAATAAGATCTGTAGATTGCACGTGCATCTACATCTACAACTTCCTTTTTGCAAAATTCGTCGTGACTACCGTGGTCAGCACAGGGAACATGCCCAGTAAGCGCGGATGCGTTGAGCTTCCTGCATAATTTTCCCTTGACCTGCAGGCGTTTATCGTGCTGGTCGAACATCATAATGTGGTAAAATTTGCGGGGTTTCAAGAAAACGTGGACTATTTTGACGGCGTGCTTGACGTAGCCCCTCGGGCAAGCCTCATTCGTGATTACTAAGAACATAATATATTCTTCTGTGTGCGTTGGAGTGCACAGTTGCGTACGTTGTCAAGAAGCAACGCTTTAATCTCGGAGCGGTGTCCGGCGGCGCTGTTACACGCGCATTGTGGCTCACTACCTTTGACTGCATAACCCCAGAAAGTTGCCCGCTGTATATATGAGTTGCAGTTGGCGGCAACGGTTATAGTGAAGGCCAACGCTAGTGACGACAGCAGTTTCTGTAGGTGTGTGAAAAGAAGGTATACTGTGGTTTTGTTAATTAGATGGTTTCCATTAGGCGCATAAGAGAGCCTAAGTCACTATTCAGGATTGCATTGGGACTAAAGTGAGCAACCTCAGCAGGTAATTTCCTGAAAGCAAGGGGTGCTTGTGTTAGTGCTCATGTTTCCAAATCGTTCTTAGCCTATAAAATGCCAGCAATCGCCATGCGAATTCATCACGAAGATCGACATCAACAAACGAGCCTCAATAAACTTCTTCAGCGTCAGATGCAACGGTATTTATGTGCTTGTCTTCGCAGTCTTCCATAGTCATTCCTCTTTGCTGCAAACAGAGGCGTTTTAATTTATCCATCACGCGATATCGTTCTTGTGCACACACTTGGTGCCATAGACTACACATCTCACAGTCACCCTTCCTGCCAATAAAATGTTTTTGATTCATTCATAGCGCATGATATGTTAATGCCGTAGCATACAATAACCATAGACGCATCCTATCTGGAAAAGAAATATTTCTGTGCCATTCAACTGTGCAATACGTTTGCTTTGTGTGTAATGCGTTCCTCTGCGCATGTCACGTCCCTGTGCACAGACTTGCTAACATTTGTCCATTACATTCCTGCGCCTTTGAGATATATGAGCTTGGCGTGATCATGAACGTGTTTGCGAAAATCTGCAATGCTGCACTTATCTCAGGAATATAGTTATTGTTACCAAGATTAAAGTGTGCATGGCACTGGAGACAAATGGCTAGACCTTAGGGCTGCTGCACTTCGCGAATACCAAATCAACACACGGCGGTCTAACATTCATCGGACGCGTAATTTATTTTCTTTTGAAGTGTAAACTATTAGGGGAAAAATAGTGGTACCACCAGGAAAGTGCGGGTTGTTAGAAATGATTGTGCCGGATCAAATGTTCTTCATTACTCACTGTGTTTAAATTTTCCATTAAACGTGATGATGTGAAATCTTGCACGAGTAGTCGTGCACATATATTTCTCAAATGTTTATGTGTACGTCGAATGACCTCACTATCAGAATTTATTGTCTCACAAATTGACTGCCGCGAAAATGTTTAGAATCTGTCAAGTTCGAGTGGCGTTGCAGGGATTTCTCGCACGCTTTAAGCGCTTTCTCTCTCCTTTCGTCCCAGAAAGCGCGGTGAAAGCTACACTGAAATGTGTGTGTCTGTGTGTGTGTGGGGTGGGGGGGTAACAAGGAGTTACTTCCGTACACTCTAAGCCGCAAAGGACGAAAAAGGGTCTGTGGTTCGTCCTTTTTGGGGGGTAACTGCACTGCCACAACCATTACTCCCTAAAGGATGAACGATTCGTCCTTTAGGGAGTAAATGTCAGGGGACGAACTGTTAGTCCTCAGTTGTTTTGAGGGACGAAATGTCGGGGTGTAAAAGTTACCCCTTTAGGGAGTAACTGATTTATTGCATGGTAGCTGCGTAGGGACGAACTGTTACCCCTGATGGGACTAACAGTGGCTCCTTCTAGATAAAAAAAAATCAATTTATTACAATTTCTGGTTGAATTACCGAGAATTTGGAGGTTGATAGACGCATTTGACGACATACACAATTAATATACAGAAATAAATTCAGAAGTAAACTACAGAAAATTCACAACAAACACACAGGATTCGAACTCGTGACCATTGAATCAGCAGTCGCGTACGCTAACCACTATACCACATGCCAGTACGCAGCAGAGTGAAGATTACCGGGGCTATATATGTACAGGCACCGTCTGGAAGCTGCGCGTTCTGCCATGTTAGTCAAAGTAGCAAGATTCCTTATATTATTAGACTTCAGCCTTCAGTGTTTCGCAAGCAACCATTCGGTGATCACGTTCATGAAATTGTAAAATGCGTTGGATTGGTTTTTCTGCGCGCGTGTTTCGAGCGAATTTGGGCGCTTGATGAATGTATGTATATATAAACAGTCTCATGTATGCTCCCGTCGACGTGCCAAGTTTGCTCGCTTCTCACTGTACAGAACACGGTTGGTTATATCGTTCAGTGAAAATGTCTGTTTAATGACAAAAAAAACGAAAACGTCTAAAGAAACAACCAAGTTTATTCAACGACTCGTGTCAATTGTGCAGCATCGTGTGTACACATAAACTGAGCAACTTTGTTGAATGCAGGAGATAGGATGGCTTCTCTGCATTATAGAAGAGACAATGAAAAGTGCAATGTTTTATCCGAATGGATGCTGTCCAGCCGACGTCAGGAAGTGCAACAGCACAATCGACAGCTGCTGAGAGCGTGTTCATAGCAGCAAGATGTTGAAGACGTTTCTCAGGAGGCGCAACGCTCTCATTCATCGATTTCCTGAAAAAGTAATTGCAGAAGCATTAATATTTCCGGCAGAACTGTTCGTGCACTTGCAGTTACGTCACAAGGCGTCTGTTAGAAATGCTGCATGCGTAAAAATTAGACGAAAACTGCTCTTTCACAAAACCTGCCATATAGTGCAATGGAACAGTTCAGAATGTGTTATGAAGTTCGAAAAACCCGTCCTCGGGGGGGGGGGGGGTTAACGTTTCACGCTTTCACAGCGACACGCTAGTGGGCCCACTTATTTATCAATGAAGCTTGTTCTTCATTTGAGAGATATAAAAATAAATGATTCCTAGCATCGCTACAAACGAGCGAAATCGCCGATGCCGTCGCCGACTGCCCGTGTTAGCGGTGCCTTTAGCTAGACATACTATTTTAACAGCCAATCTTCCCAAATGACTTGTTTACATTGCTATAGAAGATATCGTGCGGAGTTTACGTGAATGTTCTTTTAAAAAGTCGCGAATATTTCTGATAAACAACGCTTATGTGGGCAGCACTGAAAACAAAACTATTTTTGAACAGTTGTACTTGCTACAGCTAATGTTGAGCCTTCACCGAGGTTACCATGTTTCGATGGCCCAACCATCATGCTTGTAATTCTATAGCAGGCGGGGCGCACTCGCGACGCTGTATCGCGCGAGCTCATCAATCATGCGTG
Organism: Rhipicephalus sanguineus; assembly: GCF_013339695.2. NCBI lineage: Eukaryota > Metazoa > Arthropoda > Arachnida > Ixodida > Ixodidae > Rhipicephalus > Rhipicephalus sanguineus. The sequence continues at coordinate 154,851,998 of NC_051179.1, forward strand.
TTTTGTTCGCGCAGAACGTGAATGTTAAACAAGCGGTGATCGTTACATATCAACTGCACACAGGTAAAATCACGCGGAGTGATGGCGGCCTTGTTTACACTCACCTCTCAGGCGATGTCCCAGTCGGCGCGTAGCATTTCGATAGGGTAGCACTTCATTCCAGTAGCAGATCACGTTTACCACAACGCGAAGATGATTCAGTGCACCACAAGTGACAGCAATCGCAACCACGAAACGAGAACACATCCACAACACACCGCAAAACCGCCGAGTCCTAGCTTGCCGTGCATACGACGAGAACACCACGCAGCGCATTGATACAGCTTCGGCGCGAGCCCATTTTGTGTGTGTGTGTGTGAAAGCTTTTTCATATTTGTTTATTATTATGCCATATGAACGATATTACTTTACTTCTGCCGCAGTTGCCGTAGTTGACAAGACCTTTTACACTTAAATAAACTGTTAACAGTTCATTTCTTTAGCGGACTCTTTGAATACGCGCATGCTGACCATTCGTTCGAGGTCGCCACTGCGCCGGAAAGTTCCATGGGAGTAAACGTTGCTCCCCGTGGTCTAACAGTTCCTCCCTCACTTTGCACACGGCACCCTCGTCTTGCAGTTAATCCCTGCGGGGACGAACTACCGGTTGCGGGGACGAAATGCAGCACTTACTCCCATTTCGCACCTTTGCGGCTTAGAGTGTACGCCAGCGCATGTCATGACCTTGAGAAATTTCTTTTCTCGTTTTCCTTGAACGCGCGACTCACTTTCGATGTGATCCTGAGTGCGCTCGTGTAATTCTACCACTTTAGTGCTCATTGCTGGCACGTCGTGGCACACCGCGGCGGCCGCGGTAACGATGCAGCTCACAATGCCAACGGCCAAGCTACACTCTAGCCAAGCCGATGTGCATTTGGTCATGTGACGTAGTTGAACTTGGGTATATAACATTATTTATCGAGAGATGAGCGAACGATTTCTAGCTGACTTCGGAATCGAGGTGTAAATCTCCTGTCATATACGGCGCTGTATTGTTTGGCTCACATGTTCGCAGGAGCCTCGACTGCTAATCATCAGCCCTTTCTGACCATGGTCAAGATGTCTTGCGGGATCGCTTAAAGACAGTAAATCGTGCACTTAACAAACGAAAACTTTTTACCAAGGAAAAATATTGCCGAACATGTAGACACCAAACAACTGGCACCAAAGCGTTGAAAGATTTGTTAAAATCAAGCAGTCAGCAGCTCTCTACAAGCATTGAAAGTTGGCGTTTATTTGTTACACTACTGCTTCCATCCATCACCCCAACTGCCACCCCAGCTACTGCCGCTGCCGTAGCCTCCACCGAGTCCACTGCTTCCGAGTCCCCTTCCAAATATTCCGCTACTGGAACTTCCGCCATAACGCCCACTTCCAAACAGGCCGCCTCCAGAGCCTCCACTGCGGCCAAAAAATCCACCTCCTTGCCCTCCGTCAAGTCCGCCCCAACTACTTCCGCTGCTGTAGTCTCCTCCGAATCCATCGCTTCCAAGTCCGCCTCCAAACAATCCACCATCGGAGCCAAGGCCAGATCTCCTACGACCGAATAAGCCACTTCTGGAGCGTCCAAATAATCCGCCGCCGCCAAAAAGTCCACTTCTTCGTCCTCCGCTACGTCCGCCCCAGCTGCTTTCACTGTCGTAGTCTCCTCCGAAGCCACCACTTCCAAGTCCGCCTCCAAACAATCCCATTCGGGAGCGACGCCCCGACCTCCTACGGCCGAATAATCCACGGCCGCTAAAAAGTCCACTTCTTCCTCCGCCGAGTCCATCATAGCTGCTGTCACCTTCGTAATCTCCTCCTAATTCACCACTTCCAAGTCTTCCGAATAATCCCCTTCGGAAGCCACCGCGAGACCTCCTGCGCCTGGACAATCTACTTCCCAGTCCACTACCACCGAAAAGTCCACTTCCTAATCCTCCACCGAGTCCACTACCTCTATATCGACCTCCCAAGCTACTACCCATGCCTAGAGATCCTCCCAAGCCAGAACCGAAGGACGAACCACTGCCCCATCCTCCAGATAGACCACTGTCCAAGCTGCCATATGAGCCTCGGTTTCTTCTTCGTAGGCGTCGCAGGAGGCGCCTCAGTCCTCTACCGGAGTAACCACTGCTACCTTGGCCATACGTGCCTCCTAGAGAGCTTTCCAGACCGTCCAAGCCTCCTGAGCCACCCAGGCTACCCCAACTACCCGAGCTACCCAAACCGCCCAATCCTCCTCCAAACTGACCTCCCCCTAGTCCACTGCCGTAACTTCCGAGGCCGAATCTGGACCTGCGTCTCCTTGAGCGGCCACCAAACAACCTGCTTAAGCGTCCGCCGGAAAGACCTTGGCTGTCATCTCCTGCCTGATACCAGTCACCTCCGCCGAAGCCACTACCTCCCAGTCCGCCGCCATATCCACCTAGGGAACTTCCATATCCGCCGCCGAATCCGTTTCCACCTAGGCCACCTCCGCCGTAGCTGCCGCCATATCCACCGCCGTATCCGCTGCCGAGGCCGCCACCGTAGCCACTACCGAAGCCACCTCCACTTCCAAATAAACTTTGTCCTCCCAAGAGTCCCGAGGATCCACCTCCGAAACTTCCTCCAGAGCCAAAGCTATTGCTTCCGTAACCACCCATGCCTGAAAAAAAAAGTGCACTTCAGGAACATTTTACAAAAATAAAGTTGACGCAGCAAGTTAACAATGAACACGAAGAAAATTTCCGGGGAGTGTAAAAACCCCAGTGTTTCTCAACGAATAAAAAATCGTTATGGTCTGCGGAGTAAGAAAACAGTTTCCATGTGGAGAATTTTTGTAGTTTGAAGCATGCGTATTACTTTCGCTATCTTATTCAACTTCATGTTAGAGATGAAAAGAAACAGAAGTGTTTCTAATACCCTAAATAACTATTCCTTTAGATTGTAACAACATATAGAGGAGTGAAAAATTAACAAACATATTGCACCAGCAAACAACATCAGTTAGTATTGCATCCTTAAGTTCCTGAAAAACTGTCCTGATGTTCAAACGAAAAGTTCCCGAGTAGACGGTTAAAAGAGTTGCAGATTTTGTGGTGAAAACATTCGCGCTCTTTCCGAGTGTCTTAATAATGACGCGTCGCTTACTCCACATTGAAATCGCACGCGTGACTTACAGTGTAGTCGAAAGAACAAACGTTTGTTTTCTGAACAAAAGCGGTTCGCATAATCGAAACGCCAGCTGACAATGCCTACAAAAATGGCGTCTTGTTGCCTAGAATGGGATACCTATTTAAAACTAACGTTTTGCTCTGGTATCTCACTCTGTCTTTATATTTACAATTTTGTAGGTTGCGTAAACCATTTTAGCACCTACAAGTACATCTACAAGTGCTTTCGTCTTCCGCAGCTATATTTTACCGGCGAAAGATGAATTGCAAAACGATTGCAGTGTAAAATTGTCGCGAAATATTTTCCCAGCCGCAAAGGTCATGTCAAAAAGGCCGTGTAAAGTAATTCTTATAAAAATAAATTTCTGTGTGGTCAATGTTATAAGGCAACGTGGTAACACCCTACAGCTATATGCATCTTAAAATATCAATGTTAGGTTGTTTTTCTCTGCTATTTCTGTAAAGTCCCGGTGTTTTACGCGCCAAAACCAGGATATGATTATGAGGCTCCGGAAATTTCGACCATCTGGTGTTCATTAACGTGCACTGGCTTCGTACAGTACACGGCCCTATAGCATTTTCGCGTCCATCGAAATGCGACCACCGCGGCCAGGATCGAACCCACGACCTTCGGGTCAGCAACGGAGCACCGTAAACAATGTACGACCGTGGCGGACGAGTGCGATGTTCTGAACATTAATGGCTACTGTTGCCCTTTTTTGTTTTAGCAGTGTACATGAAAAGTGTGGACAACATCGCACCTCGGAATTGTTAGAGTAAAGAGTGCACAGAGAGCTCCCAAAGTAATGAGGTAGTGCTGGCTCCGTGAACAGTTTATGGTGCTATTTTCAAAGTATTAGCAAATATTCAAATGTGTTTGGGTTAATGTGTATTTCGGCAATCTCGCAGACAGCGTTTGTGTTTAACGATGATAAATTTTGAAAGCCATGCACATTGTACACCTTTACTTGATTTTAATATTTCGTCTACCATTAACTGTTTTATAATGAACGAGTCGTCCTGGCGAGGGGTCGGTACTGGCAATGCCGCTATCGCAAAATAATGGAGTGTCCGTTAAATTCCTAGTCCTGCGTGTGGCACCAGACCTTTCATTAAAAATACACGGCAATGCGAAGTATTTATACACAAAGAAAATGCGCTATGAGCAAATTTAACAGGCATGACATGTCCCCTTGAATTTATCACTGCTCTCACTTCAGGACAGCATCGCCCTGCATGCTTTGAAATGGAGTTGTGAAACAGCTATGACGTCTTATGAGACATAGTCTCTGCTTCGGTTAACCTGAAAGTTGTTAATTCTGCTTACTCCTAATATGTCACCGCTAATTCACCGGTACAACTATGACAGTTGTTGGAATAGTGGAGTCAGCCTAGTATGAATAAATTCATCTTGAAAATATTTGCGTGAAATCACAGGGAGACAGAAGAGAACACAATGACAAGCGCCCGGGCAGAGAACCCGCTTATGAAGTACGCGTCGAATCATTCTACGCTTGTTAAGAATGGCACAGTCACTAATTCTTTCTGGTCAGCGTTGTTCAAGCCATGTTCCCACACTTTAAATATCGTGGCTTATGAATAAACAGCTCGTTTGGGAGAGGCCGGGCACCCGCTGGCTGTGATGCAAGCTTGATTCAGCAGGCTAATGAAAAAGCTAAAACAAAATATAAAAACAGGTAGAGAAACTGATTCCAATTCTAGGCTTTCAGTCATCCCTCATGTACACGGGCTTTCACACATAATAACAAAGGTAGCAGAAAGTCACTATGTCCAATTTTTTTTAACACGAAAGTGTGTTATGCCGGGATCCACCAAGACGTCAGTGACGTAATTCCGTCACGGAAATGACGTCGAAAAATTTACACGATCAGATGGCAAAGATAAAAAGTTCCGTCAGCGGGCATCGAACCCACGACCGCTCGGTCCGCAACAACAGATGTCGGGCACGCTATCTACTGCGCCACGGTCTTTTTTTTTCTTTCATGGTATTTATTCAACATAGGATAGCACTTGAAAGCAATTGAATACAGACAAAGAACTAATATGTTGATTATGCTCTTGTCGCAACAAAATGACGAACAGAGGGCACTACAGAATTCGCAATCACCTTTATAGCGACTACATCAAGTAACTGATTTTCCAATTGTATACTAGAACAGCGGTAAGAATAAGCACCTCACCAATGCCGTATACCATTCTGGTTGATATTCCATTTGCTCGTAGACATCTCTTAGCTGAGTGACCAACCTAATGAAGTGGGCTGTTGAGGAAACTATCGGCTCTGCGTTTCTCTGCAACATGCGCGTGCATAGCCCGTGGAAGACACTGCGCCACGGTCACAGACTCTCGAGGCTTTACAAACGCGCCTTTTACATCTACCACTCTCCCGGGCGGCGGTGTGGTGTTGCCCTCTGGGAGCGTAAAGTAAAGTAATTCTTCATTACTGTGGCCTCCGCGATTAGCACCTGCAACGCGTTACACGTCCGTCCTACTCGGCACGTTTTCAGTAGAAGTTCAATTTGGTCAATGCCTTAACACACCGCGAGGTGGCGATCTTAGCCCAAGCGTCGTAAAATGGTTGGCCTCGCTCATGGCATCACGCTAATCCAAACCAAAAATGATGATGAGTGGGCGAAGCTGCGGAGGTTCATCGGTAAACCGTGAATCTTCCGTGAATTCTGCCCAGTACATCATCACCGACGTGAGATCGGGCGCGTTTATACTAAAGGTTCGATGAGTTATGACGACTTGCAGCTCACTTTAATTTTACATGTACGCTGTGAATTTTCATTGTTTAGAAAACCATTGCTTTAGAAAACATCTGGCGTCTTTCGTTAAGCAGCTGGCGTCTTTTCGTTTTGCTTTAGAAACATCTGGCGTTCTTTCGTTTTGCTTTCACAAAACATCTGGCGTCTTTCGTTGGTTTATTTCATCAATCAACGGCGTTTTGAACAAAATTTTTATTGTTTAATCACGCACAGGAGAAATTTCACCAGGCACTACCTTGGAGGTAAACAATGGCTGCTAATGGGAATTAGAGACAGAAGAAGTCGGCTTTTAGCTAACACTTACACTTCTACTTCTACTAACGTTTCCTACTGGAACACGCCAATGGCTGCTAATGGGGAATGAGAGACAGAAGAATTCGGCTTTTAGTTAACGCGCACGCTGCGAATTTTTTATTGTTCAACAACGCACAGGAAAAATCTCCCACCGGCACCACCTTGGAGGTCAAAGCGTAAGACTGGTTACGCACTACGACTACTACGACTAAGACTACGACTACGAGGGACGAACGGGTGCCGCCTTAAGGAGCTTCGCCCCTAAAATAGTTCTGCGACGCCGCGCGCGCCTGTCTCACCTGGCTGTTAAGGTACGTGCACACTGGCGGGAAGCATGCCGCGGCGGCGTCCCGCCCGTCGGCGCCTCCGCGCGGCAAGCAGCAACACGCTGTCCACATTGCCGGCGCGAGAATCACGAGACAAGAACGGGCATGTCGAGGAGCGCGAACCCGCCGGCTTGCTGCCGGCTCGCGATTTCTCCCAGAAAGACGGAGAGGAGCTGCGCGGGTGAGGAGAACAATGTCTGGTTGCTATGACGAAAGCCCGTGTGAGAAGGAAGAGGAGGTAAAGCAGGCGCTGATTGGTGGTTTGCTTGCGCGGCAGCCGGCGGTAGCGGCGAAAATAGGTCCCCGAGCGATCGAGTCGGCGGGAGAAAGATTTTGACGCTCCGCGGGAGAAAGGGAGAAAAGCGGCATCGAGCGAGCGGTGAGCGGCGGGCGGGAGAGTGCCGCGCCGCCAGTGTGTTCGTACCCTTACACCGCGTTCCCCGCTCGCGCGAGAAAAATCGCGGCCGGGGTGGGGGGGGGGGGGGGGGCACGACGCGCTTTGCGTTTCCCTCTAGTCCGGCCGTGGTGTTCAATCACATTTTAACATGCCGCGGGGTGGCGACCAAGTTCGACGTCCAATATGCGACGCTCTTCTGGCTATCACACCTCGTTCTCTGATCACGCTTTCACCGTTAACTACTATAGCTGCTACAAGGTTTGCTGTAATCGTTTAACATGGACGTTAGTCGTCGGGATGGAGATTACCACCAGTCTTCAAAGTGGGTGCATCCAAGTTAAACGGTGCTATAGCTGCCAGACATCAATATACATTTTGCAAACTCTCTTATATCAAGCGTGTTGCAAAGCGACTGTTTGTGCGAACAGTACTGTGGACAAATTGGACGATCGAACTCTTTCGCAAGAAAGAATCCTGCGCCACCGACAGGACTTAACGTCACAGGAGAAGGCTGTGCAGGCGCTAATGCGCTTGCTGCGTTCAACCGGTCTATCAGAACGGCTGTGATAGGACGTCCTACATGTGTGTGCATGTGTGCATGTTTTGTTTTGTTTTGTTTTTATTTTATCTCACTCTCTCTCTGTCCTCTTTCCGACCCCTATATACCCACCCCTATGCAGGGTAGCAAATCGGTCACTCGCATCAGGTCAACCTCCCTGCCTCTTCCTTTTCATATATTTCTCTCTCTTATATCAATGTACAGTAAACATTCAGTTACTTCTGTAAGGGCAAGCTTTACTTTCGTGTTATTCCGATTCCTGTGATGGAGGGATCAACCATGTTTTTGGCTAAAAACAAAATTGTAGGCGTGTTCTAGGGTAAAACAAACGTTTAAAATAAGGACGGTCTACAGGAAGAATGCAGTAATAAAACCAATTTTTTAATTGTGTGAGGAATGTTGCGTACAATATTCCTATGAAGTGTGGTCATGTGTACTTTGGCAGACCGGCCGATGTGAAAAAAATGAGACTAGGGGAACATAGGTCCATTAAGAAAGGACGCCCTACTACACGTTTCGCAATGTATTTTTATGAGTGTGTACGCGCCTTGTTTTAGCAGTACCGCTATCAGTTTTATACACCGCAATCAAACTATGAGGGCGAACAAGGTAGCTCTCTGCATAGAAAAGCAAAAACATACATAGGCGCATTAGTCATCAATCTGTTGTATTGGTTGAATAGCAAATTTCGATCCTTTCTTCGCATCTATAGGGCATGTCATTAAAGGCGATGCTATGTGCGCTATTAATGAACAATGATGTTTGATTCGCGCACATCTCTAGGTACTTAAGCAAATGTTGTCGAAAAAAAACAAACCAGTTGTTAGAAATCACTCGTCATTGTGTTGCTCTGTTTCGTGCCTGTGTTTTTGCGCGAATACTGTCAATATGAAGGGAGTTGCTTAATCGAAAGCCCACACTGCGACATCGCATGAAGTTGAAGATTGTTTTGTGTTGTACGAATACATCCGCGACGACATTATTTTAAACCGTCACGATATCATCATGTTATTTTGGTATTGTAGGTTACATCCAAATTGGGTTTGCAAAGACGTTGCTGGTCACAAGCAGCACATGGATTGGGGAACGTGTGAATTTTGAGATTCTTTTCTCTTACATCGACGAAACGGCCGTCGATGATGTGTTCGATGCGGATACCATGTACAGGCACTAATTCCTGACTGATCGTGATTTCGCATCTCATCCCTACGCTGATTGACTACTGATACAGCTGCAAAATCGTGCTGTGAGATACACGTAGCGCAAAACATCAATGTTCCAGCGAGCGCAATGCGCCGTCGTCATTGCTTTGAAGCGTTTTTAAGGACATTAGTACGACGTTATGCGCGATGAAACGGCAAAAAAGAAATAATCGAATATTCCAGAAACTGCAACAACTAGTTCAGCAAGTCAGGAAATCCTGCCGCCATAACATTTTGAATACTCTTACTGGCACTCAGTACACAATGCGCCTTTACTGGCAGCTTGCAATGGAAAATGGAGAAATACAATATATCAAGCCAACGGTGCCTTTGTATTTAATCGTGTTGTGACGTTTCTGTAAGCTCTGTTGACGCAGCGTCTAACAATTTACGTTACTCTTATCCCTGTCGTGCGAGGACATATATAAGAGAAATTATGGCATTAATGAAGCGGTGTAGAGGACTTGTGTGCTTCACCGTTTGATCTGAAGGAAACATTCTTGCGTATTTTAAAAGCGAAGCTTGTTAACCTAGCCGCAATTTGTGCGGCCTATCATAAAACTATCATCATCGTGAATGGGTATGTGCCAGACAAATTAGGTGAATCCCACTACTGATCACTGGTTAACTAGAAAGAGAGAAAGTTATAGAAAGACAGACAGAGAGAAAAATAGAGAGAAATAACGGAAATATAGATACAAAAAGATAAAGACACGGACAAAGATACAGAAAGAGAGAGAAAGAGAAACATAGAAAGAAGGAAAGAGAGACAGAAGAAAACTTGGAGGATGTTTGAGCTTCGCCTTCAAGAGTAGAACGCGATAGCGTAATCGGGCCCCGTGCGCATCGTCTTGTCAACTGATAGCTTAGCTTCTGTTCTCAGGGCATGCCTCAACCATGCCGTAAGGAAACGAACGTCTCTGCGAGTAACATTGCCTGTTTCAAACTACCCTAGAATGCGTATTACAAGTGTATTTGCGCAGTGCTCACTATGCCAGAATTCCTCCTTTTGCCAATCAGCGAAGGGTCAACTACACGTCCGTAAGGCAACACCGGAACCTACGCAGCTGCTCAGTTTGTTGCTGCTTTTGCTGCTGATGATGATCAACTATGTACGAGCGCTTTGTATTTGGTCGGCCTTTAGAACATCCACTCGTTGCGCAGTTCAGATGTCGCTTCTGCTGCACAATATTACGTGCGTTAAGGAGACTCCTCCCACTACAAGACATTCATGTAGTGTTTTTTCGAAGTTGTTTCAAGCGATGGCATGGCTCCGTGGTAGAACACCTGCTTGCCACGCAGACGTCCTGGGTTCGATTCGCACTTGAACCAAAGATGTGTGTTATTTATTTTATTTGCATCTTTCTTGATTTTTTTTAGGTCACGTACGGTGATTGTTCGCTCACAGCCAATGACGCCGACACCGACACCTCTTTAACTTTATCGCGTTAAGATATAGCAGAAAGAAAGAGACTCACAGAAAGAGAGAGAAAGGAAAAAATACAGAAAGATACATAAAAAATAGAAAAATCAAGAGAGAAATAAAGAGGAAGAAAGAGAGAGAAAAAAAGCAGATATAATGAAAGGTTCACTGTATGAAAGGTGGGAACGCTTGGTCTGGAGTTTGGACATCATTGCAGTGACTACCTAGGTAAAACCTAGCAACAACCTAGAATCAACTAGGTTAGACATCACAATCGTCGCTGTTTCAAGCCTTGCACGACTCAGCGCAAGGGTCGCCAATTTATTGGGTAGCAGCTAATAAGATTGCTTTTGCAAGTTACAGTGTCTTTATGGCGCACGTAGTCTAGTGGCCTGTACTTTTTCTATATCATTCCGCTTGTGCAAAATTTCAACTAAGTTAACGTATAATTTTTTCACTTATCTTACTTTCCAGTTACTTGTGCTCATCTGCGCTACAAATTTCCAGTAATTGATTGTGGATTGCATTTCCTGCGTCGCTTCACCAGTATTCATTCGCTAAATTGCCGGGTCGGATGGTATGAACACTAGCTTGTAAATATGATCTCTTCCTTCATCAGAAATATTCTGTTATTCGCATGTTCAAGATGGCATCACAAATATTGTATTTCGTTGTATTGATTCTAGAGACTACGCCATTTGATTAGATTCAAACACAACAGAGGTATTTGGGATGTACTTCAGAGAACTTGAAATACTTGTAAATAATTTTAGCATGCGATTATTTGTCACTGCGTATATCCTGCCTTTATATATAGGTGCAAATAAAGTGAGGTGGCGAACGCGTATGCCTGATTGTAGCGTTGCGAATGAATTTTCGTTATTAATTTACATACTGAAGTAGCTGTCCACCTCAAGGATTCATAGTGACGGTACAGCCCGCCGTTGTTGTATCTTGATGACTTGGTAGCCTCCTTTACCTCTCATTGAGTAACATGGGAGCCTTTAAAGAGCTTGGCTTATTTCAAAAGTAGAAACGCGTTACCGGGTGACCTAGATTGAACACATGTCATCATGCCAGTTCCATCGTTTTTTTTTTTCAAGCAGCTGATTCTTTTCCATCCCAGGTAATAATTTTAACAAATACCACCAGAAAATTCAAGCATAGGGGTCAAAATGCTGCGCTTGAGTACGATGGATAACTGGTTCGGTCTTTTAATCGGTACATGCATATTAGGGTTTTCCAATACAATATATCCTGGCGACATTCGAAATGTTTTGGTCAGCCGTAGTGATCCTCAGCCTATAATTAGTCTTCTTCCTAAAACCCTGCGGCTGAGTTTAGAAAAGACGTCGCAGGACCTAGATTGTCGACGTTCGGTCGTCCGCTGTTCGTACAAGTGGTAGTTAAATAACTGATGCCTTGTACGTTTTTACAGTTTCTTAACTTGTGCAATTATGTAGAAAACCATATTATGTTTGCCATTTTTGTGCATAAGCTCCTTGTATGAACGTTTTTGTTAACAGCCATTGGAAATGTGCGGCCCTTCTAAAGGCAAAAAATTCGTCGTATAAATTTTCAACCAGAGTGTATTCTTACCGAAGGCATCGCCGGCATGAAGTCCATGACATCCTGGAAAAAGAAAAATGGCAATATATATTTCGTACAAGTCATTCATCAGTTTATCTCACACTGGTTCAAACTCTAATGGCTGAATTTCTTGCCCTAAACTTAGTTGTAACTGATACTAAAATATTCTTGAACGAAATACGATTAGCCGTTCTCTACACAATGCGGCAAAACGAGGCTGTTGGGCGTATAAAATTTACATTTTCTTGCTCTAGAAGTAGCCATCCAGAGAAGTTAGGCTGGCGCAAAATGCAAACGAGTGAAATAATCTATCGATCGGTGAGAACAACGTGCAGTTTAATCAACAGTGCGTACCATAGCGCGTAAAACGTTGAAATAATGGAGTAAATTGCTGGATAAGTTTGCGAAAACCCGAAGTATTGTATTAGGACAACCCGAAAGAATATTAAGAAGAATGCTCTTTCGCTATTTAAGAGGGAGCAAGAGGAATTGAAGCTTTCATTCTGAGAGTAATTTTCAAACATTTTCGAGAAAGGATGGCGCTGAAGAAGCTTTCAAATGAGAAGAAACCGTTTCGGTATTTTACTCCACGTAACTAAATTACTTAAGCTAGCCCTCTTACTGCCATTGCCTGTTATTGAAATTTTTGTAGCGCACAGGCTGGCGGTTTTTCAGTACAAAATATGTCTAAGAACTTCCTGGGGCTTACCTAGCAGACCAACAAAAAGCGCTGTGAGCCTGAGAGACTTCATGGCGCCGGTCTTTCGCTGCACAACTCCGTCTGCCGGACACTCTAGATTCACATGCTTTTATACGCCATTATGAGCAGGCTACTCTGCAAATATTTGCGAAAGCCCTTCGACATATCGTCGGTTGAATGGCATTGTTTGTTGCCACATTGTGACAGATGCATGCAGAGAAAATATATAAACAAATCCGCTACCACGTAGGTCTTTTTGTTGTTACTTCCCAGTAGGCGGTCGCTGCTTGCAATATCAGTCCCGTCGACCTTGCGAACGAATGGCTTCTGAAAATATTCCCATCACTGTCTGAAAACAGAATTGTGCTCTGTTAGCAACAGGATGGCCCTGGCTTTACCGTGATGAAACATCATCCGGAGAAGAAAACAATGGGAGGCCACAGCCTTCCCAAAACGGCACAGAAATGTCCAGAGTTCGACGCCTTCGTACTACTACTTCTTTCTGGTCTTGCATACCATAGGCTGTTTGCATTTCTACAGCACATTGGAGGCAGAATTTTTGCAGAATCCCAGTGCTTATGGTCACCATTATCAACAGTAAATTCCCTATGAAGCTAGGCTTAGGTTTTGGCGCGTGTCTGAAATAGAAAACGTTTAGATGCTGTAATTCTGGCATTGGAAGTAAAGGTATTTGGCGCGCCATAATGCTGACAATGCACTTTCTTCACACCTTGGAACGGCTTGTGTATGTTTCACAACTCATTTTTCTGCCTTCTAAACGTGTAATACACAACTATTTAATGGCCCGAGAGTGGCCGGGAGACTTGTCCAACGCGCTATGATGTAAAATACGAAGTCATCGTTACATCGGCAGGGCCAGGGCTGGGAAAAGATACATTGAAATTGTACAACGATACCATGCAAGATACTCAGGCAAGAAGTATTTGAGATACAGATACAAGAAATACCGCGATAACTGTATCTGATACGATACTTGCCAATTGTATCTTAAGATGCTTCGATACATTCGCATATTTGTTATTATGCTTCCATGTGATGTATCAGCAAACGCCAATGGACCAAAATGTCTGCTTGAAGTTTATTAACTGTGATTTTGTTTCATTTGAATGAAATGTCTGTTAGTATTGTCCTTCTTGCTCAAAGTACATTAGTTCAATTATTAAACAACTTACCGGGGTTTGTTTAAGGTAGGTCACCACCTTCTAGATAAATATTTGCAGTTTTAGTCCAAAAGTTATAATTATGGTTTTGGGTTGTTGGGCTTAGGTAAATATAAACTTTAAAATGACGATATTGCCAAAAATGTAACAAATAAAATTTATAAAAATCAAAATTCGCCAAAATATACATGTTGCGCCAACAGTCATAACTAAATAACTGTCAGTGCTATTCGAACGTAACTTGGCAGATGCGTAGTGAGGGCAACATCCTGTGCATCTAGCCTCCACGATCACCATATCTCTAAGCTGAGGTGCGTTATCATAAAAATACTTAAAACGTTGATATTTGGCAGATTTGTTTTGCGCACAATTGTCTGTAGCACAAAAACTTACCGCTAGTTTTCAATCATTCTGCCTGAATGCACAGTCCTACTTATAAAGAAACAGCACTTAAAATTTCATGTGAAAATATTTATTAGAAAGAAAGTTATCACTGTTCGCGTAACTGTAGGATGTAAAAACTCGCGTTTTGAGAAAAAATGGCTTTAAACATTTGAACCGAATGTCCACGTAACAAGGAAACATTTCATATGCCTGAAATTCACCAAGCTCATAGCTTGGGGCATCCTTTGAAGTGGCACAATCTCCTTTTGAGCGCGCGGAAGCATGTATTTTTTTCTAGCTCGTTTTGCGTCTCCAGCTGACTCTCATCCACGTGCTCCACACTGGGTCCACGCTTGGTAAATTGATTACCTAACTTGCGTTGACGCTTCTTTTTTGTACTGTACTTCGCCATATTTCATGAAGTACTATAACATTCTCCTTGAAAAGCCAGAACTAAGTCTAAGAGCTAGAAACGGCATACAAACAAGTAGAGACTGCCGAGCGAAAACGTGCGCAACTTAAACAGAGTTCCGCATCCATGTAGTGGAAATTTTAAAGCAACGTGTTCCACAAGCTTTAGAACGTACTTGGACAACTTAGCATCACGTAATATATATACTAAAACACATTTATGACGAAATGGCAGGTGTTGTGGAACCGGAAACCTTCAGTTTCTGTTTCGGATGCGTCTAGGAGGGCTTGAAAAATGGTCATAACTTTCGAACGGCTCCAGATAACGGCATAATTATTTTTGCTAAATATCCGTGAATAGACAGGGAGCTTTAAATGATTAAATCCCAAAAAATCAATTTTTTTTCAAAAAATGCGTTTTTGAAGGTGGTGACCTCCTACCTTAAGCTGCTTAACAGGGCATATCTGCTAGTATGTAAAAAGTTTTGCCCTTGCTCAAAGTACATTAGTTCGACGCATGGTACATTAGAGACGCATGGTGTATACGTACTTGACATAAAACTGCAATGGTTGTTCATATTCTACGTATATCTGCTGATGTAAAGCGTTCGTTCCGACATAATAACGTGTAATTTTTGAAGTATTTTTCTTCGATGAAAGACCATGTGCAGCCAGGAAACGTCTCAGACGTATTCTATTGTCACGTGGTGTAGTGACAGTTAAGAAGGCGGCAGTCAAATTGTACAAACGAAACTCTTTACTGAGCTAACTTGTGGTAAGAAAACTAAGTGACTGAAAGTACAAGCAAAGCACGCTGCACGCTGATTGCGGCGATCACAGTCATCGGTCGTCGGTAATCTGATCATCGGCAGAACGCGTAGTGTGTCATACATCAGTGATCAAACCTTCCAGCTATCACTGGTGCTCGCGCTAGCTCCCGACTAAACTAGACTACCTGCGTCCTGCGCGTCATTTTAACTCAATGAAAAAATCGCGAAGCTTCCAAATCTTGCGGCGCGGCTTGCGCCGAGTGGTGCTAATAGTTTTTTGCAGGTCAAACCCAATCCCATCAAAATTAAGAAATAAGAGCGCGTGGTGGTATAGTTGCACAAAGCCTCACAGCACACCGCCGCTATTCGCGATATTCTCACTTACACCTCCGATTATCTGGACATTAGAAATAGTAAAAAATTCAGGGAAGCTTAAAAGAGGCAAAAAAATTATAAGTATTAGAGAAACGGGGTTTTGTATCAAACATTCACAGTGATTAAGTATAGGAACCTGATACAGGTGGGGCCCCTAATAGCTATGAAAATTAAGGATGAAGCATCGTCAACTTACCTGCTACGGTAAGACAACAGAAATTTCATTGCCTACGGAAAACTGCCTAAAAAGACTCGTTCGGACGCTCATGAGAAAAACGGAGCATGTGGTTAAATGTATCTCGAATTCCCCATCTAACATCTTTAAGATGGCTCCTAATAATTTCCATTATTATACTGCAAACTCAAGTTCACTATTTTATTAGGCGGTAAGCAGAATGATTGCTGCTGTATACTCAAGAGCCGCCTTGGTGGTCTAGTGGTTATGGTGCTCGACTGCTGACCCGAAGGTCGCAGGATCGAATCCTGGCCGCGGCGAGTGCATTTTCGATGGAGGCGAAAATGCTTCAGGCCGTGTACTTGGTTTAGCTGCACATTAAAGAACCTTAGGTGGTAGAAATTTCCGGAGCCCTCCACTACGGCGTCCCTCGTAATCATAACGTGGTTTTGGTACGTTAAACCTCAAATATTATAATTACTATGTACTCAAAGCACGTCCGCATAACCATATATTTGTTTTGCCAGAACAGTAAACTCAAGTGAAGTATAAATGTGTAAATAATAGCCGAAATTAAAGTAACAATAAAGCAGAGAGCTTATTTTGGCAGCATGTTACAAAAGAGATATTGCAGTGACGACACCAGAAAAAAAAAAAAACAATAAAATACCTAGGTAGTGTATGGAATTCAGAAGAATGACAGCTAAGAAAGCATTTGTGTTAAAAATCAAATTAAGATTTCAAGAACAATTTGAATTTGAAGATTGCAGGAAGAAAAATATACGAGTACACCAAGATATTTTTTGTGTAGACGCTAGTTCTATTAGATCGAGCACCGGTATCGTTGGAGCTATAGTTCTTAGAACCTCATTTGCATATAAGCCAATGCCATCGCATGTAAGGCAAGCTTACATCCCCGAAGTCCTTCAAATCCCTGGTGTGTGAAAGCCATGAGATGCAAAGCAACTCCGTTCTTGTTTGTTTCAGATTTCTTAACGAAGCACCTCGTAAGAGAATCTTGAATAACGACACGAAAACGGCGTAAGAATTTGCGTTATAGACATTGCACCCATTGGAGTACGCGGCGCAGGACCATGGCTAAGAGCATCTTTCATGAAAGTGACACAACTAAAACAAGAAAAGATATCGAGACAACCAAAGCTACGTAGGCTGGGGGTAGAGGTTCGCGCACTTGTTTGTGTCGAGACTGCGCGAGCGCTGCCACGTGACTCTGTTCCACCAATAGGGACCTGCAGATCTCATCACATGCCCTCACTTGAGGACTCTGGCGGAAAGATAAAATTATGTCGCTGCCCTTAGTTATATTCAGGTGGCTTAGTGGCGCCAGTACCGGCTTGACAAGCAGAATACAACCAGCGATAGTTATTTCGCATGGTGGTGTTGCGATAGCGGTATCTTGTTTTTTAAGATACACGATGCATTATTGAATGTATCGGAAATACAGATACTCGTTTTGCGAGACATCTCGCGACACATACGTATACTAGATACCCAATGAGTATCTAAGATAGTATCTAAGATACATGTATCTTCGATGCTGCCTAGCACTGGGCAGAGCATATGTCCTGAAATCCTGAGTGTCGAGAAATCGTGTTGCAATAAGCCGCAGGAGCCTGCCGTATGCGAAGCAGGCTGGTGACCCCGAGTGTTTGAGACTGTCTTTACTTAGTGTGCCATGATTTAACGCAAATCAAAGCGTACCCTGGGGCGAACACAAGAAGAGACCAAGTTAAGCGCTGAATTCAAGTATTTTTTCATCTTTTTAAAATCAATTAATAGTTCTCTATTTAGGTCTGATTAAGAGCTTGCAAAGGGGTGGAACGCTTATAAAATTAAAAGGAAGAGCTGAGGTCAAACGCGCACACAAGATTGTCGTTTGCTTTTTTAGCGCAAGGAGTAAGAGCTATCGCTCTAGAAAGTTCTCCATCCATATTTAGTTCAAGGTTACATAGATGATATTTTGTATATAGAAACATGTGATGGAAACAAGAAAACATGCATATGGAAACACGCTTTTAGTCCCGTTGTGGGCGACCTTCGAATGACAATGAGCCGAAAGCTATAGCTCTTTTTGGAGCCCTCAAACACAGATACTTTTATTGCATGCTAGTAACAACAGTTCAGGTGAGTGCAACTGCACCGGGCAGCCAAAAACACTTTAACGACACGTAGAAACAGAAGACACAGGTACTGTCAAACTTATGGCACTGAGACACTATTACAGGTGACCGCACTGACAAAAAACAAAACAAAAAAAAAGACAGACCGAGTTTGCACAGATACACAATTATCAGTTGGGTAAATTTTCTACATTTGTACTGAAATGCAGTGAACACGAAACGAGATCCTTCACGCAACCAGTAAAATGTTAAGAAAATTCCGTATCTGGCCTCCAGCCATTTGTACAGGACCCCATTACATACGGTAGTTACTGCCCAAACAAGTTACATAAAATACCTGTTCCAATCTCTGTTCACAGTATCACTCAAGCTGTAACTTCTCGTACGCTGAGGGTCTATTTGTCATTGCAAACAGCGACTTTCAGAGGTAAGGCAGGCGTTTGGATTTGGTCTGGTGATGCAGGTTGCGCCATGGTGAACATGTACTGTACCCAGTTTATGATTGTGGCTAGTATCACCTCCAACCAACCTGCGTTGCCGGTCGCCATTTCATGCTCACATCTAGTCGATTACGGCAAAGCCACTTTCGTTTTTGCACACACACACACACACACACACACACACACACACACACACACACACACACACACACACACACACACACACACACACACACACACACACACACACACACACACACACACACACACACACACGTGAGTGTAATGGGAGTGCGTGTCACTCTGAAAATTAGAGAAAAGCGGGAAGTCGAACTTGTCTTTGCCCTGGTCTGGTGCATTGAATAAATGGTTACCACCGATTCCATGAACATAACTTTGTGGTAAAAATCGCGTGATTTCTGAAAATCACAATAACCCCACAGCGGCGACATGGATAACTTGGACGGATGCCGTCCAATCAAATTTTCTTGCTAGTACTCGCTTATTCAAACGGCCTTGTTGTATATACTCCAGAAAACGGTGGTTCTTGCAACAGTGCTTGAATGTACCTGATGGTGCTTGATGTACCTGATAAAAATCGGACAGATGCAATGGTTGCAATCTCAGTGGCGCAATAGAACTATGAAACATGTGCAACATCGGAAGGGCGCGTGAGAGTCATGAACCTGGGGGCGTACAGAAAACCGCGGAAGGCAAAAGATATTAGAGCAGATTAGCGACTGCAATTTTCTTCCTCAATGCTTACATAAGAAATATCTTGCTTAGAAACACCGTCATATGCCGGAATTTACTATGAAAATTTGTAAATATTCATGCTAAGTTTATCTGCATTGAGGAAACGGGGCGTGGATTGAGCCACATGATATTATAACTCATCCAGTAGTATTTGCTACTCTTTAGACGTGCTCGAATATGCGCGATTGGAGTGCTTCGAAAGGAAAAGAGGTCGCGGCTCTAAAAATATATTGCATTTTACTTCGCGGTTCATTAAGTATTACTTATGCCAAAATTTCACGCAGCATTCTCGCTTTGACATGAAGAGTAATATCTCGATTCCGAAAGCGGAAGATTGGGGAACATAGACAAGAAGCGACATTTTTTCTTCGCATTAATATAAAAAAGTTTCCTAAATGTGTTGGCTTATATTACCATCAAGTTCGTCACAAATATAACGCCTGTGGTTTGTTTCAATGAAAGCCGGTGTGCATAAACTTGTCTAAAGCGTATTCTAGTCAATGAGTCGGAGGAAGCCTTGTTGAACAGAATTCGAGCTAGCTTGGTTTGAGTTAGCCATGCTGACGAAATTTTCGGGAGTTTTAGGCGAAATGGCTCAAAGCTGCGGCAAGCGAAATTCTGATTTGCGATTGAATATGAGTAATGTACATTTATACGCTGACCTGTGACCAAGAACACTCCTGAAGAGACTGTGCACAAAAAATGCAAGATTATTTTTGTTACCGTCCGTTCGTTCCACTGCTTTTTAAAGCCTCTCGTCTTAGAAAACAAAATCCTATTAAGTTACTACTGTTAAAAACAGCGCGTCCTGAGACGACCTCCCATTTTGCCAACTTTTCTGAGGAGTAATGCTTCAAAATGATAACGCTTAATGCAACATTAAGGAACGACCGACACAAAGACGCGTTTAAGCAACATTGCGTTAATGTAGACCTACACGTGACAGGGAAAAAGTGTTCACAGAAGGAGTAAAAATGAAATAAGCTAAATGGACACATTGCAGGCTTTCGAGGTTAGCAGCGTGACATTGCTGCGCTCTAGATAAGAAAAACAAACCAAAGCGAACTTCTAAATTGCACCATGAAATCTGTAAAATCCTACTGGAATGGGACGGCAGATAGTGTGGTCGTCAAGCTGAAAACCATTGTCATGGACTAGCCTTTCTTAACCTGTAGACTGCATACAGTGCTCCACAATGTGGGAATTTTGCCTACATAACGTATATGCATGATGCATAGCTTGTATCTGTTTTTACTGTTTCATTTCAACCACAAAGCTCATATTTCGAGACATACACGACACGCTAAATTACACAGGTAACTGAGCACAAAGTCAACATTTGTGCACTGCCATCAAATAAAGCTTTTTATACAAATGTGCACAAAAGAAGTAGAAATACGCGCAGATGGGAAGCTGCTTGTTAAGTATAAGTGGACACCGGCAAGGCCAAGTCGCTGATCTCCTTGAGCTACAAAATTGCACTGCAACAATCTTGAGCAGTCCTTAGTGTATCCAATGCAGGTAGAGCTGCCAGATTTGATCCTCATTAATACCGTGTCCTTAGTCGAATGTATCAAAGAATTGTCGAGTCCTATCTCGGTGCTCTACAGGAATATGCGAGCATGTTGGGAAAGCGTGATCCTTTTGACGCTGTTATCTATTTCTGTGAAGCCGACGTGATTGCTGTAACCGAGGCTTAGTTGAATGCTCATGTTTGCGATAACGAAATTTTTACTATTTCGAAGTCGTTGAACATTTATCGCCGCGATAGGGACTGAAGACAAGGTCGCGGCACGTTGCTTGCGATTTGAAAGCGTTTTCAGCCTTTTCTTATAAACGCGACGTATACATTGCAAGCGATATGGTGCGGGGTGGTTGTACATAACAAGCGTGCGTTAACAAGACGCTTGTCCTTGGTGTTTGTTATCATCTTCCAGATAAGGAGATTAGCTTTGTTGAGGAGGTTCGCGATAACATCAGAGCAATTATAATGCGGTACCCATTAGCCTCAATAACTATTCTAGGCGACTTCATCTATCCTACGATAATGTGGACGTCATCGTTACCACAAGTCGTACCATTTCCTTCGAAAGGCCAATGATTTCTCAATACTTGCAACCTCTTGAATTTTAAGCAGATGGTTAATAACCTAACTCGCGTTACCAGTTCTTCATCGCACGTTCTTGACTTGATTCTTACGACAATTCCCGAGAGTATTCATTCTTTAAATACACTTCGTGGTCTCATCGATCACTGTTTGCTTCATTTTGACATACATAATAACATCGCAAGTGCTACTAAGAAACGCAAGGTGATCTACAACTACAATGCCGCACACGTTAGGGCAATCAACCGCGAGCTCTCTCTCTTTTATGGCGGTTGCCTGCATGCCTGTGATAACAGAACTGTGCAGGAAAACTGGGATCTGTTTGTTAACAAAATCTACGAACTTACTCGAACCTTTGTTCCTCAAACGTTCACACCTGTAAGCTCTTGCTCAGGCTGGTAAAATACATACTTAAAGCGACTTTCTAACAAAAAGAAACGGTTGTTTCGTGCTGCGAGACTCCAAGGTACGGAGGAACGCTGTCGTAGCTACGAAAGTGCTGCGCAAGCTTATTCATCAGCAGTTTCAGATGCTAAAACTAACTTTCTTTCTAATGCTCGGCTATCAATGCTTGTAAATAATCTGAGAAAGTTATGGAAAACGGTAACAGATACAAAGGACAGTGAAATTGTACTTGTTGACTCAGACGGTCTTCCCGTGTCTTCCGGAAAGTGTGCAACACATTTGAACGAAAATTTTGTCCGCAACTTTTCTGCATCGTCCACTTTTATTACGGTCTCCTTGTCAATGCAGAGTTATCCATCAATATATACTATTTTTTACTGAACCTCATGGCATTGTAAAGTTAATTGAATCACTCCGAGTGTCCTCTGCTTCTGGTGTTGACAATATAGACCCAATATTTCCTAAAGAAACTAAACATACCTCGTCTCTTTTCTTGTGCAAAATAGTTCAACAGTCTTTGGATGAAGGTTTTGTGCCACGTGCATGGAAGGAGGCGAAGGTGGTTCCACTACATAAGTCAGGAAACAAGTATTCTGTCACGAATTACCGACCTATTTCACACACTTGTATGTCATGTAAACTTTTGGAGCAGATCGTCCTCTCTAACATGGTCACTTTTCTCGAATCAAACTTGTTCTTTAACACGCCGCAGCATGGCTTTAGAAAATTAGTCTCATGCGAAACTCAGTTGCTCTGTTTAGCCATTCCTTACTTGCCATTCTAGATCGGGGCTCATGGGCCGATTGTATTTTTTTAGATTTTCGAAGGCTTTTGACAAGATAAATCATCGCCTACTACTCAACAAGCTTAGGACCCTCCATATAGATGGCGACACTGAATGAGTTTTTCCTAACTAATCGCCGACAATACGTTATTGCCAATAACTACAGCTCACCCTCTTTTCCTGTTACTTCTGTTGTGCCCCAGGGCTCTGTGTTGGGCCCTTTACTTTTCCTTAGTTATATTACTGATTTAACCGATATCGTAACCTCTTCGTATCACCTTTTCGCAGACGACTGCGTTGTTTGCCGTGAAATTTCAGGTAACTTCGACACTAGTTCTTTGCAAACTGACATTACTAATATTACTAGATGGTGCACAACTTTGCACATGGACCTCAACACTAACAAATGTAAAGTTTTACGCATTTCACGTACTACCGGACCTCCTGCACCTTAAACTACACAATAAATAAGGCTACTCTAGATTCTGCTAATTCGTATTAATACTGGGGGATTCACATATCATCTGACTTGAGCTGGAAACATCACATTAACTACGTTATTAACAATAGCAACGGTACGCTAGGATACTTACGACGCCACTTTAGTCGCGCCCCTGAAGCCGTGAAGCCAACAAGCTATAAAACATTATACCGTCCAAAACTCGAGTATGCATGCTTCATTTGAGACCCTTTCCATCTAAATTTAACTCACTCGCTGGAAATGGTACAGAATAACGCAGCACGCTTCATATTACCTAACTACTATCGCACTAGCAGTGTCACGTCAATGAAACGCACCCTTTCCTTGCAGTCACTTAAATCACGTCGCAAACCACCTCGTCTCATAATTTTTCATAAAATGTTCAATCATCCAGTTTTTAAAGCTCAGTTCGTTATGACCCCATCTTATCGCTCAGCTCGTTTAGATGAACACCATAAGGTACACGTCATTAGCTGCCGCACTAACACTTTCTATCATTCCTTTGTCGCACGCACTTCCAACGACTGGAACCACGTACCCTCCAACATTGTTTAACTCACGTGCAGTCACACATTTACTTACTCACTCACGCTCACACTCAACTGTAGTCAACCCTTAAGCACTCATTCACGTTCGTGCTCATATAGACTCACACTGCAAGCTACTTACATTCACATGTGTACCCCATGCGTACTCATGCGTAACTCGTGCGTACTCAAACCCATACGTACTCAATCACATTGATGCTCACGCGTACTCAAACCCTCGTGCACTCACATATATTTACATCATAGCGTTAAAAAGCTCGTTTCGCAGAAATTTCGGCGTCGGTGTCGTTGGTTGCGAGCGAAAAATCAGCGTTGTCTGTGAGCGAAAATTTGAGATAGATTCAAATAAATAAATAATAATAATCTTTGGTTAAAGTGGGAATCGAACTCAAAACTTCTCCGTGACTAGCAGAACCACGCCAGGGCTCGAAATTGCTTCAGTAAAAACACTATGTGTTTGTTATGCAGTGAGAAAAGTGCAATTAACACATGTAATATTGCGTGGCAAAAGCGTAGAATCATACCATTCGCCAAAACATGTGAATTTTGCGACGAGTGGTGAGTTTAAAGCCACATCAATTAAAATGCACACATTGCATTATCAATTATCACTATCAACAACAGTATCAAGAACGTGTGCAGCTGCGCAGGTGCGTCCGTTGTCTCACAGACCCATGTTGGTACATCGCCAACTTGCAAGTGTACTTGCAGTAGGCATTGTAGGGTAGTTTGAAAGAGCCAATTTGCATGTGTATAGCCATTACTTTCCTTGTGGCAAGGATTAGGTGTCCACCGAGAAGTGAAGCTAGGCTGGTGATTGAGAAGGCGATGCGAGCAGGGTCCGATTGCGCTATCGCATTCTACTCTTGAAAGCGAAGCTCAAGCGTCCGCTATGTTTTCACACTCCAAGCTATACACTGACGTTTCTACTAACGGGTACTCACACCCTTGCGTACTCACTCACATTCATACCCACGCCTACTCACACTCTTATGTACTCACATATATTCACACTCCATGCCATTCACTCACATGGATGCTGAGGTATACTCACACCCATACGTACTCACTGACGTCCATACTCATATATGGTCCCACTCCAAGCAACTCGCTCGCGTTCGTATTCACGTGTACTCAAGCCCATACGTGCTAACTGATATATACTCACTCTCATAGGTGTTCAGTCACGTTCACTCACACTTACACACAATCACCCACTTTCAGTCTCACGTCTACTTACGCTCACTGTCACTCACTGGCCTTCATACTCACGTGTACTCACACTCATTCGTGCTCACTCACGTTCATAGATAAACTCACACGCACAGGTGCATACTCATTTCATCCTCACGTCTACTCACATACTTCGTTCTCACTCACGTTCACTCACTTACACCTACTCACTCACTTTCAATCTCCCGTCTATTCACACTCACTGGAACTGACTCCCCTTCACACTCAAGCACTTTACTTAAGTTCATTCTCGAATCTACTCATGCTCATGGCAATCACTCAAGTTCAGCACATGTTTTCCAGCGCTTGTTTCTCGCGTTCACTTGCGTAACCCGCGCTGACCATCGGGTGGAACACATTCATGCTCATCCTGACTTCTATTCAAACTCATGGGCACTCATATTCATGCTCAGCTTTCACTCATAGGCACCCACTGTCATGCTCACGCTGACTCAGCTCATTCACGTTAACACTCACGTGTAATCAAACTCATGGGCACTCACTCACATTCAGACTCAATTTCTACTCATAGCCGCCCACGGTTATACTCACGCGGACTCACGTCATTCACGTTCATACTGACGTCCACTCTCACTCGCAGGTATTCATTCACGTGCGCAATCGATTCTCACATACATAGGCACTCATGCTCCCTCTACCAACACTCGTGGCTACGCTAAGATTCATGTTCATTGACAGTTATCGGTACCACTCATCGGTAGGCACGTTCATACTTACGCCCGCTCACATTCATGAGTGCTCACTTCCGTTCATACTCACGCTTACACCCACCAGTACTGTGGGCTGCGCCCACAGTAGCCAGGGAGCCGTATTTCAGAGCACAGCTCTTAGGCGCCCGTTCCGTCGTTGAGTGTCGTCGTCGTCGTTGTCTGGCGTCGGCGTGACAGAAGGACGAACGAAGACGAAAGAGAGCGAACGCGGAGTCTGTCGATATCACGAGCCACGGGCCTCTAACTACAGTGTACCAGAATAACTTATTTTAGTACAATATACCTCTAACCTCGATGTCTTCCTCCGTCAGGCGTTCTGGCCCCTCGGTTGGAGCCAAGGAGGATTGGGTGGAGCTCGTGCGCATGCAAGGCGGGCACGTGCACTGCGCCTGATTTCGCTTGTCGTAACGGAGCTGTCGGCGTTTCGCTTGGTTCAGGACGCCTATAATGCACAGAATGGTGTGCGTAGCACTTGAGCTCTGGTATTTTCTGTGGCAATGTGTAACGAATGTTACATTACTACAACTGCTTATAGCCAAAATTTCAAACACACTTGGTGTTGCCCCAACACGAAGCTGCGCTCAGATTCGCGTTAGGCGTTATCGTAATCGTCGGTGAATATTTTTATTAATGTTGTTTCTCTCTCTCACATCTACTTGCGCTCATCGATGCTCATTCACATTTATACTTACGGTTGCTTAAACTCATGGGTGCTCACGTTCATAATGACGTCTGCTCATACTCATTAGAACTAAATCGAGTTCATACTCACGTCTACGCCAACTCATCGGTGCTTACTCACGTTCATACACTCGGCTACTCAAACTCATCAGTGCTAACTCACGTTCATTCTCAAACCAACTCACACTCATTGATACTAACTCACGTTCATAATAACGTCTACTCACACTCATCGCTACTAATTCACGTTCATACTCACGCCTACTCACACTCATTGATACTCCCTCACGTTCATAATGAGGTCTACTCACAACCATCACTACTCATTCACGTTCATATTCACGTCTACTCAAACTCATCTGTGCTCACTCACGTTGTGCTACTCACACTCGTGAGTATTCGTTCACGGACATATACACGCCTGATCCCACTCATGAGTACTCACCGACGTTCACACTCACGTCTACTCACACTAACTAGTACTCAATCGTACTTACGCTCCCGCCTTTCAAATTAGTGTGGGTGAGTATGCACATCAGGGATTATGCCGAGCTATGACTAGGCACTCAAGTTAAAGCAGAGACGTCAAGATATCGCCACGAAGCGCGCGCTACGATGTGATAACGTGCATATCTTAAATAGCGGTCGTAGACGTATTCGCGGAACGTGGGCTATAGCCTGAGGAGTCACAGACATGTAATATTTGTTACATTGGTATGAAAGCAGATAGCCAACACAGTCACCATAATTGGCGTTGTCCTGACATGGCGCTTTTATAGGGTCTGTTTCCAAAGCAGTTTGAAGCAATGACATGGCTCTGTGGTAGCATACTTGACTGCCATGCCGAGTGCCTTGGCTCGAATCCGGCTCGAGCCGGGATTTTTATTCTTTACTTCCATCGAGAAATAGCACCTATCCACAGCGCTACCCACTCTGGGGTCGTATTTTCTGTGATTCAGGCACCTTAACATTGTCTCATAAAGATTTCCACTGTCTGGGTTGATACAGACGGTGACTCACCTGTGGTGCATACCCACACACTATGGGCCGGAGTATTAAGTACCAAACATTTCTCAGCGAACCTTTGGCACTTCGAGCGTTTCTATCTATCTATCTATCTATCTATCTATCTATCTATCTATCTATCTATCTATCTATCTATCTATCTATCTATCTATCTATCTATCTATCTATCTATCTATCTATCTATCTATCTATCTATCTATCTATCTATCTATCTATCTATCTATCTATCTATCTATCTATCTATCTATCTAGCTGCTTACGTCTGTGTGCTCTCATCGCCTCCTTTACTTGGTGTAGAGCAAAATTGGCATGGGAGGGTAAGAGGATTTGACTAATATGTCTCTCGGGGCATGACATGAATAACATCAAAATCGTGTAGCGTAGGTCGTCAAACCCTTTCCTCCAGACACGTGTGGCACATACCCGTTTACCACGGGCCGCGGTGTTGGGGTATGCACCACAGGTGATTGAGAGTTTATATCTACCCAGGAACGGCGAGAAGAGACATTGGTAATTTAAATGCAAGAGCGTTAAGAAAAACCGAAATCGGCAGCGTTGACCCGACGAATGAGAAGAATAAGAATTAAAATCCCAGCAGGAACCGAACCCAAGCATTCCGCGTGGCAATCAGGTATTCTACCAGAGAGCCACGCGAGGTCTATAAACTGGTTTGGAAAAACAGCCTATATAGGCGTAATGTCGGTGCAACGTCAATTGTGTTTGTGGTGCTTGCTATCTAATTTTACAAGAAAGCAATAGACACTACATGTGTACTATACAGGAACAGTTATTTGTACCGCATTGGGCGCACCACTAGTCCCTGCTGTGATAACTGTGGCAGCGTAGAGACAGTGAAGCACATATTACTGGAATGTTCCGCGTACCGCGATGAGAGAGAATCGTTTGAGCGACAAATGGACATGACCTGTCACGATCAGTTAACAATACACAACATATTAGGCCCATTGCCCGGCCCTTCAAAGCAGCGAAGGGTTTTACAGTCACTGTTTAATTACCTGTCAAAAATTGGCCTAGTCGGAAAGCTTTAATGGTTGTATATTTCGCGTAGCAAAGTCTTAACTTACCTGACACCGTCGTCGTAAATATTTCTATCAGGTTCACTTGCACATTTCATTTTTTATATACTTTCTTTTTATAATTATTTCCTTCCCTCTCTTTTTAGCTTGTCAACCCCATTCCCCATCCCTACACAGAATAGCATGCCTGCGGTATACAGACGCCGGCAAAAATCTCTGTTTTTTCTAATAAAGAGTCTCTCACTCTCTCTCTCTCCTACGATACATGCTTCAAATCAGATTAGAGTCTGTGGTTCCAGTGTTGGCTCCGCTTTTATAGCCGTCTAATAAACATTGCATTGGTATTCCTATGATTCAGCAAGCTATATTGAAACATTGCTTGACCCCGGTGGAATATATTAACGAAAGTTACGTGTGATATTCACATGATTGCACCGTAAAGTGCACTAAGTTTCGATAATACTGGCGTATGTACTGTAACGTGAGGGCTGACGTTACGTCGCATCATAGGTTCTCTTTAAACGCCAGTGTTGTCGACGTGCCTGGTAAGCCCACAATGCGCACCTAGCTACTACACTTACAAAAACACGTCGATCCACGTCGCAACGCTTGGCTCAAAGCCATAAAGTACAGCACGAAACCGATTTCCACAACTCGTGGGATCTGCCGAATTTTTGAGCAAAACATTTCGTCACGTATGCGACAAAGAATTCAAGGTATTGATGTCGTGATCTGCGATTCGTGTTAGTCATACATTTCCGTCCTCCTGTGCTGATATTGGTATATACCAAGCTAAGGATACAACCACAAGAGCTCCACAACGTAGTCAGATATAGATAGATAGATAGATAGATAGATAGATAGATAGATAGATAGATAGATAGATAGATAGATAGATAGATAGATAGATAGATAGATAGATAGATAGATAGATAGATAGATAGACAAAAATGCCTTTGCTTCGTTAAAGAAATGCTTCGCATTTAGAAAACTATGCGCAGGGTGAGGTTGCCAGGTGAGTTCTGCGTATTTCTGTTTCCGCGTGTATAGCTCTACCGTGGTTCCCGTTTTCGCTTACCAGGTGTTAACTCGCGAGGAACATATCATTTTCCCCCTCATGTTTATTGACTATCATTCTGAGAGACAGCCAATAAATAAATATGAACGTTTCCCCATTGTCATCATGATAGCTTAATATCGTGCTAATTCAGTTAAGTAGAGAAGTCCAAACACGCCAGCAGGCATGCACGAAGAATTTCCAGAGATGACCGTAAGACGCATATGCAATCCATGAGGATCTGGCATGGCCATAAAATCTTGCTCCTGCTGTTTCTGGAGTACCAAGAACCTTGAAAACAATAATCGTCTGAGAAAATATTTTATGGCATGCTGCTATATGTGTCAACCACTGTATATGAGAAATAAAGCATAAAAATGCTTCAAGTCACAGATATGGAGACGTTTTGATGCAAGCAACTGGAAAATATACATTGCAAGAGAGGCAACCTTGCAGGGTATATTCACTGACGCACTTAGAGTACAGGACGGCAGCGTAGTCATTTAAGCTTCAGTGTCTAAATTATGAACTCTACAAACCGCGAATTCAAAGAAAACGCGGTGAGCAAAACTTCTGTTTAGAAAAAATAAAGACAAAGTAACAGTCCTTCCGCTGAAATATCAGAACGAATAAGCAAGCTGTCATTAAAAAAACAACCTGCTTATGCAATTCTTGGCGAATGCTCAGTGGAAGCTCGCCAACTGAAAGCGACCCGCCTGTGCCCAATGTCCTGTAATTGCGTCAAGACCAAAATGCAGACGAAGTGATGGCGAAATATCTGTGTCGATATCTATGCGAGATTTCCATGTCGCTATACGTATGTCTAGAAGTATCCAGCGAAGAAACAAGCACGAGTGACAGAATTTCTTGCAACATGGGTTTAAAGAACAATTCTTTTCCTGAGAATGTAGCGTTGTCGATTTTGCCATGTGGAAACAAACTGCGCAATGATCGGCTAGAAACGTTTATCGCAAAAGCTTTATTAGAACAGTGCCCCTCACAACTTTAACGCGCGTGTGTAGCAGTGGCTTCGGTTCGCATTTTATTCTGAACACAAAGCGTGTGATGAAAAGTAAATTCTTAGCCTCGCTTTACTTAAGCTGTAACTAACAAGTTATTCTTTTTGATAATTTCATCAGCGCCAACTGTTACAATTACAATCGTAAAATAGTTCAAATGCTGTTTCAAATTGATGATGTCAGTATTTTTCTAGATGTGCAAACTGCTTCACAGGTGACATTACTGCACAGAAATATTCGTCGTTGCGCAGAACAGAGAACCTGTTCGCACAAAATGAAGGCACCTTCCACGTACATGCTGAGACCATAGACATGGTCCGAGAGAGCTGGTTGGTGAAATATCAGAACTAAAGACGCTACTTGGTAGCCTAAGAAAATAATACAGGTAATGCAAGTTAGCGATAGTTAGAGATAGTCAGGAAAGGTTCGCAACACACATTCAGTTTGGAGATTAAGAAATAAGGATAGGTTAAGTAATATTGTAAATAAATAATGTTCTCCTTGCGGTAGCAATGTTTCAATAACGAATTTGATTTTATCGACATTTGAAGGACATATGGTAGGGTAAACGGCTTGTCCTGGTTTCATTTTTATATCTCAAGAACTACTTCATATTTCGTTGTGAAATTTTGCATGCGGAATAAGAAGGCTAGTGGTCTTGCCTGTGTGCAATTTCGACCCTGCAGCTTTTCTTAAATTCTTCGGGTTGCGTAACAAATTTTTGTGCGGTGTACAAAAGTAAATGTAACTTTTCTCAAAAACGAAAAACAGTATGACCGTCAAATTTGACACGGTAATTCCACACAATATTGGTAATGATCTCTAGTTTTCAGAATTGGTTCCTACATTTATCTCACAAGAAAAAAATACTGAACTCACTGGTCACATGCCATGAGAGAGACTTTCCAGTTAGCCTTTTTTGTTAATTATAACTCAAACAGTTTTTCAAAGTTTTGAATTAAGACTATTTAAAAGGAATTTAGGTATAATATGAGAGGCTTTCAGCGTGATCGGTCGGATAGTTTTCGAGAAAAGGTGCATCAAGTTCGGGAAAGTTTCAAAACAATCACTCCCGCCATAGGTATTTTCCTGGCAATGAACTTTATTTAAGCGAAGCTTGTATTGACTGACCTATGCACCTGATGATGGTATTCCGAAAAACCATCCTAACCCACAACTGGCGCGCACCAAAGAAAAATTGGGGAGGGGCGAAGCATGTAGGGAAGGTTGTTTCAGCTCCACTAACGCGAAACCTGTTGAGGGGCGAAGCATGCCATCTGCACCGGTTTTTCCCACAGCAAAATCACTGCTGATGGGCGATGAAAGATTAGACACAGATACCCGCAGTCCACTTTTGGCTAACGTGCACGCTGCGAGTCTTTATTGTTCAACTACGCACAAGAGAAATCTCCCACCTGCATTACATTGCAGGTCAACATGCAGTGCCTATATATAAGGGTTGGCCGGAGAACGGTGGTTCAGCGGGAGCAGTCGGTTTTTTCAGTCAAGAAACTCACTAGCAGACGCTTCCTGCGACGGCGTTGCCTCTCGCGGGTGAGGGCGCGTTCTCGTTCCTTGCGGGCTGGTAGTTAAGCGTTCATCGCAGAAAGAGCGTTTCCATAATCAACGTGTGCTGTTCGCTCTCTCTCGCTGAGGTGGTGGTGCCCTCTCTTGCGTTGAAGCAAATGGACAGGACATGACGATGCACGCGGCGACAGCAGGCGATGATGCCCACCGACACGCCGAGACGCTAAGGTGCTTCGCCCTAAAAAAACCGATCGTAAGAAAAACACGCTTTTATGTTTAAGAACACGCCCAGAACGTGCTCAAAAGCATTTTGGCGGAAAAATTTGCAATTGCGGCACATGCTTTGGGAATGTGCCAGGAGAGTTACTGTCGCTGCCACCGCTCACTTCGCGACGCATGTTAGGCAGGGTCGAACTCCGGGAGCAATTGTTGCTGCTACCGCCGCGCTAGGGCAGGGGCTGGCGACCGCTGCAGTTGTGGTCACTGCTGCGGATCGGCTGCGTTGGCGTCGCTGCCGCTGGGAGGCGGTACTCACCAGCGAAAAGCTGAGCGACCAACTTTGGGCCGTCCCGCAAGCCGAAGATGCCGCCTGGGTCTAAGGACTTTGAGCCGTCACCTGACGCCATCATCATCGACGGAGGTTGGGACGGAACGGGGGTTAATCCCCACTTCCCCCCGCCTCACCCGGAGGAAACTGCCGGACTTTAAATAGAGTTAATAAAATTTAGCCGATTTAGCCTTATTTATCGTAAATAAATGCAGAGACTTGGAAACAATGATGGAAAGGAGCCCGCACATCCGTCAGGAGGCACGGTCCTTGGCGCGATTTTTAAATGGCTTGTAGCGCTTCTACGCGCTTGCCAATATACGCTTTTGCTCCTAAAAGTGTGCACTATTTTTAGTAATGAAATCAAAAAAGCAGTTTTTTGGTCGATCTACGCAACCGTACCCCTTCAATCAGCTATGTCTATTGCAACGACGCCAAAGTATTCGGCTGAGTTAAGTGGCAGTCGAGGCTGTGCCTTGATGAAGTGCTCCATCCTAAGTAAGTTGTTTCACGTAACAGAAAAAGAGATAATGTCAGACACTTTTCGAACCTTTATGGAAGCACTAATCTGCATTACTTTGCCATTATGCAACTCTCTCCAACAAAGAAACTAAGGGGTCTTCCTTGGCTTCTTTGGTTCATTTTACATGCTATGTAATTGCAGAAGAGCAATCGATACTAGAGACATAGATCTTAGAACATAGAACAGCACGTATTATGGCCTGAAAATGAGGTTCGACATGTGAGAGAGTTTAACAAAATGTCGTCATAATTGCGCTTTATGACCATGCAACATTGTGGATTAACTTGTACTGATAGAAAAGCTAAGAGCATAACACATTGTGTGTTTTTGTGACAGGAATTCAAATAACCTGCAATGTCCCCCAGGGCCAGATCATATGTGCAAATCGCCATTGGTAACTGTAAATTAGGGACACATGCATTCCTTAGAAAGGGTACAAAGCTCTTGCAGTAAATCGTCGATTGCGTGATAGCTTAAACTGCGCATTACATAAGAAAAATCTCTGCAGGAAGAAACGCGTAGTTCAAAAATAAGAACAGGAAATTTTGATGTAAACACGGAGAATGCATGACGAACAGCAATGCTTTGTTTTGCCTGCCTTAGCCAACAAGGACGTATATTTTTAAAATTGTGCTGTGACTCATACAAAACAGGCTTGACGCAGAAAAGTGCGCACTAAACCACACTCCTCTTCACAATGACCCTCTCTTTTATATATTTATGATACACGCCTCCCGCTACAACTCCTGGTGCTCATCAAATTCCAAATATTGCGCTTTGCTTACAAGGGAATAGAAACGCTGAGAACGGAAAATTTTAAAGCAAGGCTTTCTGGTGACCGGGAAGTGAGACTATACGTAATCAAACGCTCTATTTGGTTTTCAGAAAATGTTGCGCAGTCCTGCCAGACCTGGACAAGTCTAATGCGCTGCAACCATAGCACAGTGGTGCCAGGTCCATCCTCTTGTCAATTTAAACATGAATTTAAGGCTTTATGCTTAAGAACACGACAAAAAAAGCTGTAGTATAGTGTTTCCTATGCGGAAGACATTGTATGTACAAAATTTTGCACACTTGTACAGAAGGTACGGTCCGTACAAAGATGATTAGATGACAATGATGATGATGAGGAGGAGGAGTATGTTGTAGGTTGCCGGTGGATTTAGCCTTGCGACATTTGCAGGAAATTGCCCCGCCCGGTTTCCTAGTTTCAGATTATGGTGAAATAATGTCCATTTTTTAAAGTGAAGCGGGGGCGGGCTAGCAAGAAGGCGCGCGCAGCGGCGCAACAATGCACATGCCGGTGGCCTATGAGCTATCTAGCATACAGTGTTGTGCCGGGCTGCGATATCACCACACGGCACGCCAACATAAGTGTCACTCTTCACCAGTCACATGCGAGGTACGTAGAGTTTAAAAACTTTGAAAGGAGCCATGACACCTCCTCCCTGAATGTCCAGTGACCACGCGAAAACACGATATCATTCACACTGTCATGTGAGAGCCTAAACATTGGAGTGCTTATAAGAAACATTGCCAGTATTTACCAAGTTCACTCCACTTAAGCAAATAATGTTCAATATCACCACAGGTCTTGGAAGCCGAGCACAATGGTGACGCAGAAAGTCTGTTCACGTGGAGAAATGCTGGTGTACGCGCTGGCCCCGGGCGGATGAGATATAGCGGAGAGGCTTCAGCCTTGGTTAGCCCTATTGTCAAACGTGGCTGGTGAGGTGCCAACCATGAAAAAATAAAATACCTGGTGACGTAGACGTTCTCTCGCAACCTTCTTCGTCGGTCTACGTTCCAATGCATTCCGAGTAAATCTGTCAGCCTCCTGATTACCCGCTATACCCACATGCGATGGAATCCATTCAAACTTTATATTATAAAATCCAACGCTGTGCACATCTTTAAGATTGTGCAGCGATATTTGAGCTAACTTCTCGAAAATCAACCTATGCTGTAACAGTTGCAGAGCGGGCTTACTGTCTGCAAGCAACACGACGTCTTGCTCCCAAGAAGACTTTGGTTTCTGCAGGGCTGCCTGCATTGCCACCCTTTCACATGCTGTCGACGAAACTGCGCAGTCGAGTCGTCAAGCCCAGGACACCTTAAAAACGGCATCACGAACGCTTCAGCGCTCGCTCCAAGCTAGATGTCAACCGACCCGTCTGTGAAAACTTTCAGTTGGTCGGCCTACTTTTCTTCATTGTATTCAAGCGCCACAAAACCTGCTTCTGCTATGGGTGTCACAATGAGTACACGTACATGCACGAAATGCTTTGGGACGTGAGAGCGCAAAAATAATTTATTTCTAGTAAACGTGTCTGTTCTGACAAATAATGCAACACAACATAGGACGACCAAACAACGAATTCCCACGTATGCATTGCTGACCATCGTCACGGCACAGCCGTTGGCTGGAAACTCACTAT
The DNA here is from genome assembly GCF_013339695.2 of Rhipicephalus sanguineus. Lineage (NCBI taxonomy): Eukaryota > Metazoa > Arthropoda > Arachnida > Ixodida > Ixodidae > Rhipicephalus > Rhipicephalus sanguineus. The sequence goes on from NC_051179.1 coordinate 154,887,231, forward strand.
GAGAGGATTTACTCATGACGAATGAATACCATGAGTTTATTCCTGGTGGGTGGAGTGACGCGTAAATACCTATGTTGCCAAATCTAAACTGTGCAGGTATCTTATCATGTTAACATCCGCAGTAATGCACCTTCTTTTTAATCCATTAGCAGGAGCTTCACTCCGTTTACTCGCACTAGTATATCTGGTTTACATCAGTGCATGCGAAATAGACGTCGAATATGTTAATCGCGCACTAGTCGCAAAATTCTTAAGTAAAAAACTGCCAGGCCTGCGCGGAAAGCGTAGCACAGTCACAGCGAAAGCTGGAAGAGCGGCATTTCTAGAGCCCGTTGTAAACTCTCTTGGGGCTACTTATACAAGTACACTAGCAAGGTACCCACTACGTCATAAATCACAATATTTGTGAAGTTGGGAAGCACCTACAACGCCATTATTCGTCATTGTGCGCAGAAGCGAGGTTCCAACTACACATATGTAAGGCATTAAGTGCACTTTGTTTACGTGACGACTGACGACGATGAAGAATTGTGGCTCAGCCCTTTGTAATGGGTTGGAAGCTTTAAACGGATCACCAGTTACGTAATTCGCTTTGTGTGACGCCCGGTCGCTATTTCACTCTCCCACCATGTAATATAACATATGTTGACGTGATAAACAGAGACAGAGAAAGAGGGGAGCAACTTTCTTGAAACCGTGAGGAAATGGATGATGGGCTTATGGGCTTCCTTGGCAACCTATGCAAGTGCACTTGCGAGGAACCCACTACACTATAAATCAACATAATGTCTATGAAGTATGGAAGCAGCCACTATGCTATTTTTTCGTCATTCAACGGAGAGCCGTGGTACCCGCTAAAAACATGTAAGGCATTATGCGCACTTTGTTGGTGTTGTGCCTGATGACGATGAATAATTATTGCAGAGCCCCTTGTAATGGGTTGGAAGCATCCGACAACCCATGGGTTGCGCAATTCGCATTGTGTGACGCCTGGTTACAGAATTCGCGTTGTGTGGTGCGTGGTTGTTATTTCACTCTTCTACGACACGAAATTACATATGTTAATGTGGTTCCTTCCGGACACTAAGCCAGTGTAGCGTCTTTTTGCAAGGCAGTTCCAAGCACCGGCATGGCTCTGAGGTACAACACTGAGCTCCCACGCAGAGGGCCCAGGTTCGAACCCCGTTCCAACCTGGAATTTTTTTCTTATTTCGTTTTTTTCTTATTTCGAGCGATAGTGGTTACGGGCACCGGCGGCGGTGGCGGCGGCGGACAACTACGGCGCCAAAAACGGCCGTTGAAATGATCTCATAACAGCTTTCGCTGTAAAAATAGGCATACATAACACACGAGTTTTGCTAAGCTCCTTGCCACTCTTCTTATGATACTCTCAATTCAGTGATGTAAAGTACGATGTTTATAGTTCTACAATGTTTAATTATTTCCGCTGCCAAAGTGTGCGTCTATCTACCCGAATTCTTGTATTGTTCGAGAGGTGCATGATTGTCTCGTCTTGCAAGGTCTCTTGTTTCAATGAAACTATAAGCAATTTCAACGCATCTATCCTTGTTGTCGCTTATCAGTACATCCGTAAAATTATTTGTGTTTTTATGTATTTGAACTCAGAAATCGAATTCGAGCCCAGAGGTAAAGCTTCCGCTGAATATCAAGATTCTGCTCAGCATTGTGCTGAATCTCAACGGCTAATCATTACTTGTTAATGAGTTTAGCCGCAGCGTATATCTTGGAGGCATGTACCATTGAATACAACCCAATACCATTCGCACAGTTAGCCGGAACCTTTTTTACGAACCTAAATGAAGACGGTGGCCAAATCAACAACAATGAGCAGGACTAGAAGATAAATCCTGTAAATTGGGGTATTAGGGACGGTGATAGCTATTACTGCGAACTGCAATATGCAGGCGACAATTTTCTAGCGTAATATATATCAAATGCATCTAATGGTCTGGTGAATACTGGTAGTGCAATCCAAAAACATAATTCGCATATACATTATTTCAGATTCACTATATAAATTGGTTATTAATGATAAATGCATGAACTACTTATGCTGTATGCATGCTCACTATGACCTTTAGAACAAGTAGAACTTTGGGTTATTTGGTGATCTATACTTGGTAAAGTGAAGCGACTTGGACAGGAAGGTGAGACAGACGGCACAAGCGCTCGTCCCATCTGCCTCACCTTTCTGTCCAGTTTATTGCTCTTCTCTTTACCTAGTATGCCCAATATGACAGTAGAAATACACCGAGAAGGCAACTTGCTGATAGATATGACTTAACCCTGACGCACAAAAGTGCATTCATCAAGCAACAAACCCTTTAATATTTACTGACAAAGTTGAGTGCTGGTACGAAAGCTGCATGAGAAGGAAAGAAAGGTTTTATTTCCAGACAATTGTGTGCCAATTGCGACATGGTTACTCCTTCGAGGAAATTTCTACGGAAATATCTTTTGCGGGACCGTCACACTTACGTCACATGACACGTGGTTTGCTACTGGCATCATGGACCTCATTTAACAAAAGTCTGCCGATGCGGAGAAAACGTCTGTCCATTGTTGTTTTTATTACAAAGCGCCTGAACATTGCATGAGACAACATGGCCGCTGCGTATATGTTCATGACATGGAAAAAAAAAGCTAAAAAGTTGGTACATATGTGTATTCCTGAACACGCAAAGAACAATACGCACTGTCAATGCAGCCTATTGTTTCTGCCCTCTGCAGCTGACATCAGAAAAATTCCATGCAAGATACCGGCAATAGGTTGGGTAACAAATCATTTGAACTGTGCTTGTGCTCGTAGCCTGCGCTAGTGAATGCATATGGTAACGGTGGAAAATTCTGTTATTACAACATATGTGGTATAGGAATGAAATCGTGATACTCCTATACTCGCCACAACGTTACTAAAACAGAACTCGCGCTTCAAACAGGATGCACTCGCGAATTGAGGGCATTCGACCTTGCCCAGTGAACTGTTTCGAATAATCTGACTGTAACTTTCAAAACTGTTGGTAGCCGGCACGAATAAATGCTACTGCAAAGAGTGTCAAAACTTCATTTCTCATAACTGCGGCCCTTCCTGTAGACTGGGCAAACTGAACGCAATCGCAATGATTACCTTAGAAAGCACGCCAGCAAAGTTAAACAAAACATGGATCTTATGTTGAGTCAACTGATATCGATTAAAGGGGCCCAGCAGCACTTTTACGGGTAATCACCGAAGTACCTCACAATTTCAGTTTGTTGCCTTACGAATCAATTGCCGCAATTCTTTTTCTAACGGAGTTACAGGCGCTTGTCGCACGCTTTAACCCTTTCTTGCATGACTTATGAAAGCGCCGAAGAAAAAAATTTGTTTTTCATTTTTCAGCTTTAAATAGCAACCTTAACTTAAATCAGCAGTTGTAGTATCCAAAATGCAACTTTAATCCATACTTTTAGGTATGTCGCGAATTCGCGACAACCGGCACTTAAGCCAATAGTTGCTTAATATAGGGATATGTTCAATGCAACGCAAGTATGGCATCGCCGCATAAATGAAGCGGATCTGTTCAGAGCGACGTAACTTGGCGTCGTCATTGTTGTTAAATGCAAGTTTGATTTTATTGCCTCCTACAAATCATGTAACATCGTGTCGGCCACCGTGTGGACCCTAGACTCCGCCGCCCAGTATAGCCGATTTCTTGGGAGTCGACAGAATGACATGAAGATGACGGCACCGAGAAATAGATCTAGCTCGCTACGAGACAGACCCAGTCTTTCTGCGTCGCAAGCAGCTTGTTCTGCTGAACGATGTGATCCATGAAGGTGTCATAAAAATTCCTTGAAATATTGAATAGGAGGCCGGACAGTGTCACATTGAGGAACAGCGGTTTTCCAGTGTGGCATTTCCGCTGTTCTTGACAGTCTTTCTTTTCCACCGCACTGCATGCTTTAGAGAGGCACTAGCTTGGTTGGTCTACCCATAGAGTTTCCTACAATACCTACTAGAGGGAGCTCTGGCGCTAGTGTCTATGGGAGCTGCAACGCATGACGCTTCAGCCAGCATGGGAATGATGGGTAGTACACAAATTTGTCTAAACTTCGTTCTTTCGGCTCCGTTTGGCTGTGCGTCGCCTGCATCCGCTTTGTCGCAAAACAAAGTTCAGCAAAAGTCGCCAGTTCCACTTCACCACTTTAACTTCTTTAGGCTCACCAAATCAAATCTGGTCATGAAGTTCACAATGGTCTATTCTTTTATCCGAAACCAACGCCAAAACACAGCAATAAACAAAGCCACAATTACGTTTGAAGCCACAAGCACGAAGCCTAGGCAAATTTGTGTACTACGCATCATTACCATGGTAGCTGAATGATCGCAGTGCCAGAGTCCCCTCTAGTTTTTTTAGGAAACTCTATGGGTCTACCACATCTTCGCCTTCATCCTCACTGCTCGATGAAGACACTCGAGCATTTGCATGAGGATTAAGATCGACATCGTCGTCTTCGCTGTCACTGAGACAGCTGTCGTCACTTTTATCTTCAGGTGGCAAGCGCGTGGGAAGCCTTTTTATCCCATAAAATGAGCGCAAGTCCATTATGAACTTGTCATACCGGCAATCATCACTGCCTGACTCAAATGCCGAATGTCGCGAATTCGCGACATACCACAGAAGCGAGGATCGCGCAGGAAATAACACACTTCAAAACAACGTGACATGACGTGTGCAACCTCTTGTATGCGTGCACACCAAAACAAATTTATATTAGATGGAGGCGGCGCTCACCAGTGACAAGCTGACTGACCAACTTTGGGCCGTCCTGCAAGCCGAGGATGCCGCCCGGGTCCAAGGGCTTCAAGTCGTCACCTGACGCCATCATCATCCACGGAGAGTGGGACGGGACAGGGGTTCTTCCCCCCACCTCGCCCGGACTTTTAATAACGTTTATTCACTCACTCATTCGATGGAACTTACGTCCCTCGCGCAGAAAACAACAAAGAAGTGAGAGCTGTTGCACGTGCTTCGCGATCTCCGGCAACTGCTACACAACACTGGGGTTCCAGCTTGCAATACCTTACCTGCGATGGCGCTAGATGTCTCGTACTGAAAGCTACGTTCGCCGCATATACGTGACAGCCGCCGTTGAAGGCAGCAACGCGTTTCGTGTGTTACTTGGTCGGCGTCTTTCGGCATGTCGCGAATTCGCGACAACCGGCAGTAAAGGGTTGAGCGCTTTCTATGCCATTTCTTACCAACGAGCGCGCCGAAAGCTAAACAGGGAGCAAGCGACAAAGGGGCGAGAAGCTACGTCAGCGCGCGTCATGGCGTCGGACAATTTCTTTTCCTTTCTTTTCTTTTTGCCTTCAAAGACGTCTACTCACGTTCGGCGTGATCGTGAGCGCGCTGCTGCAATTATACAGCGTCTAATTCTAACGCTATAGAGTTCGGCATGGGTACGTGGCGGAATTCCCGTGGCTGCTTAAATGTTCAAATCAGCCAATGGCTTAGTCGGGTCAATCTATCACAGAATTTTCCGAGAGCCGAGTGAATGATTTCTAGCTGACTGTTTAACGTAATTATACATTTCTTGCCACTTAGATTGCTATAATATTCGGCTCAGATATTCGCAGGAGCGTGGGCTACCGATCGGCAGCAGTTTCTCAAGCTCTGAAATTTGAAATTTTTGTTCATGTCTATGAAAGTTAGAGGTCGCATTTATTTGGTGGATAATGGCGACAAATCATGCAATCATAGTTGCTGAAGCACACATATTTTGCGATGGTCTTGGTTGAAAACTCCTGGCAAAAACATAGCTTCACAACGACCTGTTCTTTGGCATTAAAAATGAACTTAAGGCCTGTAAGATGTAAATCGCCAATTTTCTAAGCGGCGCATTTCAAAGGATGCAATGATATCGACGACCTCAGCATGTTTTTTTCACGTACAATTTTAAGCAGTATTGTTCAAGCTCTTGTGAACAGTCGGCTCAGTCACAAGAAACATCAAGTGGTTAGATCGCTAACGCATTTTATATGCCGTGTTCCAAAGCCCGACATTCTTTCATATATGCACAGTGATTAAAAGGATTCAGTAATACCACCGTAACTTTAACTTTACCATGTCTTGCACAATTCTGAAAGGTTTTCGTGCTTACGTCTATGTCATAATCAGAGATATTCATTTTCTCGCTCTGCTGGCTTGGCTGCACTTACAGGACAGTTGAAAATGTTTATGTTCGTGAGAGCTACTATGGCGTATTTCCTCAGCGCAAAACTTCTCTGTTCAGTAAAATAAATTTTGTTGTTTCGGCGTCATGCACAGCTACTCGTGCCTGCGATCCTTAGATCTCTTGTACGCCGAACGGCGTTTTTACAGCGAAAGCTGTTATGACATCACAACAAGGGCCGTTTTTGGTGCCGTAGTTGTCCGCCGCCGCTGCCGGTGTCCGTAACCACTATCGCTCGAAATAAGAAAAAATTTCCAGGATGGAACTAGGTTCGAACCCGGGCCCTCTGCGTGGGAGCCCAGTGTTCTACCTCGGAGCCATGCCGGTGCTTGAAACCGCTTTACAAAAATTGGCCGCGTATCTGCGTGCTTCGCTGCAAATGTCGTGTAAAGACGATAGAAGAGGCGCTGTGTGAGATATGGACGCCATCTGGCAATACGTCGGGAAACATGAGTGCTGTGTTGCGTGCTGGTAGTCCCGGCGCAGCAGCAGGCGAAGACCGGCGGTGACCAACGCGACCGGCGGGGACGCCAGCCAGCCCGAAAACGCGGTTTGGCGCGAAGCGCTGAAGCAGAGAAACGTCCGCACTCAACGAGTACTCTCCACACACTCTTTTATTTACACGTCGCCTGGGGGCCTGGGTAAAACAGGAACGCCAGAGCGGCGCCCACAACCGGCAGCCTGAAGGCCGCCCACAACGCTGCTTTTTCATTTTTTAAATATTTTTTTTCACCTTCTTGGCCTTCTCAAAACTAAAGTTTTTCAACACCAACCCATGGCATTCGTGCAGTGCAATACAGAACCGAAACCGAAACACAACAATGAGCTCGTGCGAAGGGCACGGAGGAAGGCAAATTTCAGCGCAGTCGCATTTTCAGCTTTGTTGAAACAGCGCTCACTAGACGACGACGAAGTAAAAGAAGGCACAGGACAGGCGCTGCCTGTCGTGTGCCTTCTTTTACTTCGTCGTCGTCTAGTGAGCGCTGTTTCAACAAAGATGAACGCATACCAACTCGCTCAAGCTTCCATTCTTATGCATTTTCAGCGCAGCTTAAGAAACTAGGGTCCTTAAAATTACGTATGTATGCATTTTCTATTAAAGGAACACGCCACCTAATACTTACCTAGTGATGTTGCACCTCAGATATGCATGATATTTACTTTTTGATCGACAGCGTTCACAAGTATGAACAGCCATACCAGTTCAAGACGGCTGGCCCTTGGGCAAGTGGTTCAACTTTGGCCGAGTGGCTGAATCGAGGGACGTGCCGACAAACAGAAAGACAGAAAGACAGACCAAAATTTCTGCGTTTAAGTTCCCCAAGAAAGACTATCGTCTTTAAAAGACCGTATGCAGGCTTCATGTCGCTAAGGAACCACATTGACACATGTAATGTAGCGTGGTAGAAGAGTAAAATAACTTCCAAGTGTCACGCAACGCGAATTTTGTAACCAGGCGTCACACAATGTGAATTGCGCAACGAGTGGGTTGTTGAATGCTTCCAACCCATTACAAAGGGCTCTCCCATAACTTTTCATTGTCATCAGCCGCAGCATCAACAAAGTGCACAGAATGCCTTAAAGGTGTTTAGCTACCACGATTCTCTGCAGAATGACGAAAAATGAAATAGTGACTGCTTCCCTACTTCAAAAAATTCTGATCATTTATAGCGTAGTGGGTTCCTCGCAAGTGCACTTCTATAGGTTGCCAAGGAAGCCCATAAGGCTCCCATGACACATTTCATCAGGGTATCAATAAAGTTCTTTCCCTGTCGCTCTCTTTCTCACGTTGACGTATGGTGGGAGAGTAAAATCACGACGAATTATGGGTCGTTTAAAGCCTCCAACCCATGACAAATGGCTCAGCCATTATTCTTCATCGTCATCAACGGTCGCATCAACAAACTACACGTAATGCCTTACATGTGGTAGCTTGTTTCTCCGCAGAATCACGAATAATGTCGTGGTGGGTGCTTCCCAACTTCACAAAAATTATGATTTGTGGCGTAGTGGGTACGTTGCTAGTTTACTTGTATTAGTAGCCACAAAGAGAGATTATAACGGGCTCTAGAAATGCCGCTCTTCTAGCTTTCGCTGTGACTGTGCTGCGCTTTGCGCGCAGGCCTGGCGTTTTTATTGAATGTCGCACAGCATCAACTGCTTATATTGCTTCTGCAGGTGGTCATGCACTCTAATTGAGACATGTTCACGTACCCGGCTTCTTTGATAATCAGCGCAACGATAGAGAGAGAGAGAGAAGAAATAGTAGAGAAGGAAAGGCAGGGAGGTTAACCAGTATAGGACAACCGGTTTGCTACCCTACACATGGGGACAGGGTGGGGGAGATTTAAAGATGAAGAGGAAAGAGAGAGACGGAGAGAAAGAAAGATAGCACATGACACAGCACACATAGAATCAGTCGGTCACTCTTGCGTGGTAGCATAGCACACATAGAAACAGTCGGTCACTCTTGCGTGGTAGTTGGTCACTTCTGCGTGGTACGCGACATTTCTGTCACAGGCGCTTGGCCAAGTTCGTCGCTCTCGAAAACCTCAGCAGTGCCTTCGTCGCCTTCAGTTGTGATGTCTTCTGTTGACAACATGCAAGTATTGTTTGAACAGACATTGGTCTACTGTCAAGGCGCGCTAGAACGGACGCGAATGACTGTCTCTGAGTATTATATACCGGACAGTCGCACAGGACGTGGTGTAGCGTCTCCTCGCAACGACAGGCATCGCAGAGAGCGTTGCCGGCCATTCCAATTCGAAAGGAATAGGATTTCGTAAATGCCACCCCCAGCCACAAGCGATAAAGCAGTGTGGCCTCTCTTCGGCGGAGTCCAGTTGGCATACAGATATGCATCAAAGAGGACAGGTGGCGTTGACGATTAGTCCGGTTGGTTTGGCTGCTTGGTGGGCACCATAGAGCGAGCGTGATCTCCTGTGCAAGGCCTCGAAGACTGCTGGCAGCGTCAGACCTTGAAAGTGGGATGGTATCTTTCTGTGTGCTTTCATGAGCTGTCCGAGCGGCATTATCGGCCTGTTCGTTCCCTATGACGCCGCAGTGACTTGGCAGCCATTGAAACGTCACGTGGTGCCCTTTCTCACATGAAGTGTGGAGAAGACCTCGAATTTCAAATACGAGCTGTTCATATGGCCCGCGACGCAGAGCAGATAGCACAGATTGTAGGGCTGCCTTTGAGTCGCTGAAGATAGACCAATGTTGAGGTGGTTCCCGATTAACCAAACAAAGTGCAGCGCGCAGAGCAGCTAGTTCCGCAGCTGTCGACGTCGTGGAGTGGTCGGTCCTAAAGCTGATGGTAATATCTCTTGCTGGGACAACCACCGCACCGGACGAACACTGGATGTTTGTGGAACCATCTGTATGTATATGTACACTGTCCGCATACTTCTCGTACAAAAGAAGCAGAGACAGTTGTTTCAACACAGGTGACGACAGCTCAGATTTTTTCCGGATCCCTGGTACACTGAGTTGAACTGTGGGTCGAATAAAACACCAAGGGGGCATCGGTGGTTTAGATGCAGTGGTGAAGCCCGAGGGAAGTTTGTCGTTGTACTTGACGATAGTTTTAGAAAATGATGCGTGGCGCCTCTCTGAAGGCAGTGTTGCAAGGTGATGACAGGGAGCACGTGCAAAATGTCTGATGTGCGTTCTCAGGACTTCCACCGTAATGTGAGTTTGCATTGGATGGTCACGAGCAATCGCAATAGTTGCCTCTATTGACGTACATCTGGGCAAATCAAGGCACGCTCTGAGTGCTTGAGCTTGTACTGCCTGCAGAACACGAATATTGGTCTTACAAGTATTACTCAGCACGGGCAGGCTATATCTAAGAAAACCGGGAAAGAGCGCTCTGTAGAGTTACAGCATTGCGTCTACTGACATCCCCCACGTCTTTCCTGCCAAGAACTTGAATAACTGGGAAATTGCTGTCAGGCGCTGCTTCAGGTAGGCCACGTGCGGGCTCCAACATAGGTCCCTGTCGATGATTACGCCAAGAAACCTGAGTTCTGGCATAACGAATGGGCCGCCCGTTGATTGAGATGACATAAGGTTCCATTAGTTTCCGGGTGAATGCCACCAGTGCGCATTTTTCTGGTGATATGCTGAGACCTTGTTTACACAAGTAGCTAGCTGTCAAAGTTGCTGCTCTTTGAAGCCGCGCACGTATCTGAGGACGTGTGACTGCCGAAGTCCAGACACAGATGTCGTCTGCCTATATTGAAACCTTGATGGTAGTTGGCAAGTAGTCAGCAAGCCCAATAAGTGCGAGGTTGAATAGCGTCGGGCTGAGAACTCCGCCTTGAGGAACGCCCCTGGAGGTATAGCGTCGTGTAGTTGGGCCATCGTCTGTTAACACAAAGAATGACCTTGCAGCCAGGTAACTTGCAATCCACGAAAAAATTCGACCACCGAGGCCAACCGCCGCAAGTGCATCGAGAATAGCCTCATGTAATACGTTATCGTATGCACCTTTCACATCTAAGAACAAAGCTGCAGATAGTCGCTTACGGGACTTTTCATGCTGAACATACGAAACGAGATCAACTACATTGTCGATGGAAGAGCGGTCACGTCGGAACCCAGCCATGGAATTCGGGTAAATCTTGTAGTGTTCAAGATACCACTCAAGGCGGCCAAGGATCATTCTTTCCATCGTCTTTCCTACGCAGCTGGCTAGTGCAATTGGGCGGTATGAGGCGAGTTCGAGGGGCGATTTGCCCTGCTTCAAGAGAGGCACCAAGCGGCTTACTTTCCAGTCGTCGGGAACATTGCCATCCTGCCATGAGGAGTTGTAGAGGCTCAGCAATTCTCTCCTTGCGGCTCCTCCCAGGTTGCACAAGGCTCGATATGGAATACCATCTGGACCCGGAGTGGTAGAACGCCTGCAGAGAGCTAGTGCCGCCTCGAGCTCCTCCATTGTGAAAGGGAGGTCCATGTGGCAGTCACGGGAATGGGGGAAGTCATCTCGGGCTGGAGAACCTGGACGAGTCGTTTGGTTGGCGATCCGGGCACAAAAATATTCTGCGTCATCGATGTCTTGCCGTCCTTCAAAGAGTGCGAGCGCTTTGAATGGAAAACGTTGCTCCGGAAGGCAACGCAGACCTTGCACAGTTTTCCAAATGTGGGAAAGTGGCTTGCGGGGGTCTAGCGTCTGGCAAAACCTTGTCCAACGTTCCGACGCTAATTTATCCATGCGACGTTAAATCTTCTTTTGCATCCTCCTGGCTGCCCTAAGGTCGTGAATTGATTTCGTGCGCCGATATCGACGCTCCGCCCGGCGCCGCAGTGCTCGAAGTCGTTCCAACTCTATGTCGAAATCGTTTCGCGTGGAAGAGATTGTCAACGTGCGAGTGGCCTTTTGCATTGTACTCTTAATTGTTTGCTGTAACCCAGATTGTAAGCCCTCGCTGCAAGCATCTTCCATGTCCGATTTGAAGGTGGTCCATTGAGTCGCTCGAATGGTCTTCCGTAGACCAGATCTTGACAAGCCTTTGATGCTAAGGTAGATGGGAATATGATCACTCCCGTGTGTCTCAACATCTGGAAACCACTTGACACATCTGGCGAGAGAGTTAGAGACAAAAGCAAGGTCGAGGCAGCTTCCGTATGTCACGCCTCGAAGAAAAGTGGGGCCACCATCATTCAGGAGAGTAAGGCCATAGTGGTAGGCGGCGCTTGCTAATCTTCGTCCTCTTGCATTTGTCCTTGGACTTCCCCATGCAGGGTGGTGCGCATTGAAATCTCCTATGATAACCAATGGAGCAGGACAAACACTCAAGATATCCGCTAATCTTCGTGAATCGAAATTGCTTGAAGGCGATATATACACGCCTATGAGAGTAAACAGGAGTTTGTGCTTTTTAACGGTGATGCATACATATTGATTGTCATCGTGAGGCGCAATTGGTTGCACCACATAGGTGAGTTCACGACGAACAAAAACGATGATTTTGCTGCACGCACCGTTTGTTGAAGACATGACAGCTTCGTACCCTGACAATCTTGTTGGTTTCGACAAATTGGGCTCACAAATGACGATCAGTGGAAACACATTACTATACACAAACTGACGAAAATCTGAAAGGCGTGATTTAAGCCTTCTGGCGTTCCATTGGATGATGGACGCTGATTTGACTTCTTGACGGAAGGATGAGGTATGGGTAGCCATCTTTCTATTCGAGAGATTCAAGCACTGGGCTTAAGGCGTCCAGCACTCTAAGTGCGCTTCGAGCTGGTGTTGTTCCCATGTCCACTAATATCGCTCGGATGGCTCCCATGAGGGAACGCAGCACCGAAATGACTTGACGATCTGTTTTAGGTATACCATCCATGACTGGAGATGGCTCCGGTGGAGCGGCGACCTTCCGAGGTTCCTTGTCAAGGGGCCGGGTCGGAAGCGTAGGCCATTCCTCTGGAGGAAGATGCTTATCCACTGCCTTCGTGGAACTGGTGGGAACTTTCGCGGCGCGACTGAGTGGTGCCGCCACGGAGTGGGCACTATCATTTCGGGCATGCGCGTTCTTAGAAGACGTACGATGACGCCGACGTCGACGCCGACGCTTGACAACTTCGGCTGCCTCCCTGTGTTCGAGTTGTCTCGAACCATTTGGTTGAGAACCGCACGCTCCTTCTTGATGCGAGGACAGTCTTTCGACGAGGCAGCGTGAGGACCGCTGCAGTTGGCGCATTTCAGAGTAGTGGCACGGCAGGTGTCTTCTGCATGGGGTTCAGCGCAACGGGGACAGAGTAGCGAGTTGGGGCACACGCCTCTGACGGGTCCTAGCCTGAAGCACTGATGACACTGAAGCGGCTTCTGTATGAATGGCCGAACCGGATGGCGGAAATGTTCGACTTTCACGTGGGATGGTATGCAATCCCCTTTGAAAATCAATTTTACGCAGCGCGTATTCCCAAGGCGACGCACTTGCGTAATGACAATGCCCTCGTTTGCCGGCTTGATGAGGGTAGGTAAGTCAGCACTGGGAATGGCAATGTCGATGTCGTAAATTACACCGGCTATAGATGTATCATCCATCGGGATAAAGGGGCGCATTTTAATGCCGCCTAGCTCCGTCATTTGTTGAAGCTGCCCCAGAGCACTCACGTTGTTCACGTCTATGGCAAGGATGTTCTTCCGTGGATTAATTCTGATGTCTTTAATTTGATCCGGCACCGCACGTTCCAGAATAACGGATAGGGCTTGCCTGTTCAGCAGTCGTAGGTTGCTTGAGGGATCCTCCGGCATGAAGATGATGACATGCGGCCAGCGCGCAGGCCTTGACTGCATAGTCGCTGTACTCGCAGGCGTCGAAGGCGGTGCGTTGATGATCTTCCTCTTCGCCCTCTTACCCCGGACGGGTATGAAGCTGTCGTCTGATGTGTCGTCTTCTGACATAGAGTACAGCTCGGTGTCCTCAGTGTCACTGGGTGAGCCAACTCGCTTCCTTGCGATTGACGGCCGCGATAACTTCTGGCCAGACGGGCCTCTGGCCTGCTCCGCGTCCATGACCGCAAGGCGGGGAGGCGAGGCACCTCGAAAAAGCGAAGGTATCACTAAAAATTCAGAGAGCACAGAAACAAGCGTTCTGCCAAGAAGACACTTCGTCGTCTCAGCGCAACGATAGAAGTTCGTATGCTGAATAGGCCGGTGCATAAGAAATATCACCAAAGGCGCTGTGCAAAGGTGCGTGTCGCCTCGCGTTAGTCACTCTAGGGCGTTGATTCTCAGTTACAATCAAAGCCGCATCTACGCCTTAGATCAAAGGACTGGCTAGAAAACATCGGTGTACTTAATGCCATGTATAGGTGATGGGAAGTAGCCTTGCATGGCCACAGAAACATTGTGTCCACGGCGGCGATTGAAATGTCCCCGACACTTACTGGCCTACCCTCATTAGAACCGGTCTTCCGTAGTCGTTGACCATCTTGCGCGACCTTATACGCGATCGAGATTGGTGCCAGTAATGACCAGCTCTTTTGGCGTCAGACGATAAATGTGTGCAGGTGTTCACAAGGGGACGCAAAGGGTACGCCGCCGTTGCGGGTTGTGATGGGCTCGCCTGTTTGCGGGGCACGCAAATGAATATGTCGGCGGTCTGTTCTTGTCCCGTTCTATGTGTGCAGAGAGAACCTCAATAGGGTGTAGCGCTGTGCCGTTGTGCGCTTCATGAGCGTATGCTTCTAAAAACACGTTTTTTAGTCGTTCACCTCATCTTACTCACGCAGTTTTTTAAGGAACGAAGAAAGAAAGGGAGAAAATATCGTCAGCAAAAAACTAAATTCCAGTTGGCTCTTAAACCTGGCTCTTCACGAGCGTTCTGGTCGCGTGAGCGGTAATGCCGGCTCTGCGAAGTTACATGGAGACAATTCCATTGTAAATACGTGACTCCCTATACCTTTGTTTATATATACGTAAAGTCTGGTTGTTTAGCTACCTAAGGATCTGGTCTCCATCTTTGAGAAGCACAGCCCCGGTGAGGCAGTGCAAGACATTTTCTTCTCTTCTCCAAGTTTAAGTGGCTGCGTCAGCTTGGGAAGAGATCGGCTCCGCAGAGGATGGAAGAGAGGAGTAAGAGTTCACGAATTTGCTATATGTTGCTCTATAAGCTTTCCGGAGCTAATTAAAAATATCACGGCTAGAAATCTGTACATGACACTTCCCATTTGTTGTTTACTTGTCCTTGGTAGTTTCCTTAAGGCGGTTGCTTCCTGCGCTAATTCATTTGATTTGGGATTTTTTCCTTGTTTGCCAATTATTGTTGAGGTGTATCTCAGAGGCGTACCAATGAGATACCCATTAGTTCAGTTATCTTATGCGGGCTTACATGCGTTCGTGGGGAAAAGTGAGCGTCATTCACCTTTGCACTAGCGAAGGGACCCCCCCTCACCGATTTAATTCGCATAGAAAAGTTGCCTTGTGTAGCGTCATTATCGCCCTTCATCATCACCATCAATTTCCAGCCACTGCGCTGCACCTCTCGCGCAGTTCACGCCTAGCGCTCGAGGTGCGAATCAGTAGAGAACGCGCTCACGCTCCTGGCGGTCTGGACGCTGCAGCCGCCGTCGCCGCTCCGCTTCGGCCATCGCCTCCTGATAAAATGGCAAGAACGACACGGCCACGTCGGCCGCCGTCACGCCGTCTCACGTCTTTCTCACGCGCTTGCAACACCTTGGGTTGGGCCGGCCCCCCGACATATATATCCTGGGTACGTGCCTGGTCCCTATAAAACAGCAGCTATATCAATCACAAATTCACTCCGTCAAAGGACAAACAGTTCATCTAAAAAAAGATGCTGTGAATGCAGCCAAAATGTACTATATCTATCTATCTATCTATCTATCTATCTATCTATCTATCTATCTATCTATCTATCTATCTATCTATCTATCTATCTATCTATCTATCTATCTATCTATCTATCTATCTATCTATCTCTCTCCTCTCTCTCTCTCTCTCTCTCTCTATATATATATATATATATATATATATACACACATATATATATATATTGTAAGCACATTTACCGTACTTCATCGTTCTCACTTGTACATAGCCATCATCATCGCAATTCTTCTTCTTGTTGTGTGCTGAGGCAGACACTGCGGATTAAACGGTACTGCTGGCGTCACCTGGTCCGGTCGTTCTGCGTCTTTCACAGTGGTGGAGGTGCTGGTGGAGGTAATATATATATATTGTACATTTTGGCTGCATATATATATATATAGCAACGCCCGCTTCTTGCTTTATTTTGATGTATTCGGATTTCACCCACAAGGACGGTTAGCCACGCTCGACGCTGACCGCGCCGCAGTGTTCAAGAAGCTTCGTGATTGTAGTACATCATTTCGTTAACATTGCGCGCAGGACGTGAATAGTCAAGATTATTCCAGAGCTTGCGCGACCACCAGTGATAAGGCTGGAAAGTTCGATGCGCGATATATAGAAGACGATGCGTCCCAGCCATGACCAGTTTATCGATGGCCGCCACTTTGTTCGCCGCCATCAAGATACAGTGTATTGCTGTAGTTACTGTATTGATGTAGCTTGACTTTCCGTTTCCCGGCCACAAGTTCGGCCAATTAAAAAGTTTCATCTTCGGCACGCCGACTGCTACCTTCGTCGACGTCACGACCACGTGAAAAAAAAAAAAAAAAAAAAAAATATATATATATATATATATATATATATATATATATGAGCAGTCTCGACGAGTTTTTGGCGTCGCCGTCACCGTCATGTCCCGTATGCAGTCCAAATTGATAAGGTCCCCCCGCGCACCGTATGTTCTACTGCGTATAAATGCGCGCAAGCGGGGGCGACGAACGCGGCCGAAGCAGAGGTCAAACGAGCCGGCCCATTTCCGTCGCTCGCAGGGTTCATGCGATAAATCACCCACTCCCGAGGCCTGCCGTCGAAGCAGATAGGAAACGCCCCGCCCGAGTGTGAAAAGATGCGAGGGGGGGGGGGTGTCGCGCGATCTGCAACTTGAATTTTGAATCCAATGGCGCAGTCGCGATCACTGGTGCGCGCGCTATCTCGACAGCCATGACAGCGGGCGGCTCGCATACCCTTCTACGTGCTGCGCTCTCAACGCGTAGTGACTATGCGGACAGAGCATCACTCCGGGAAGCGGGCGTATTCTTTTACACCAGCGTTTTAAATGCGAAGCATTTCTTAGCGAACCTTTGGCCCTTTGAGCGTTTTTATCTATCTATCTATCTATCTATCTATCTATCTATCTATCTATCTATCTATCTATCTATCTATCTATCTATCTATCTATCTATCTATCTATCTATCTATCTATCTATCTATCTATCTATCTATCTATCTATCTATCTATCTATCTATCTATCTACGTCTGCGTGCTCTCATGATCGCCTCCTTAACTTGGTGCGGACCAAAATTGGCATGGGAGGGTAAGAGAACTTGACAGATATGGCTGTCGAGTCTTGTCATGAAGAACATGAAAATCTTGTCGCGTACGTCGTCAAACCCTTTTCTCCAGATACGTGTGCCACATGCCCGTTTACCACGGGCTGCGGTGTACGGCTATGCGCCACAGGTGATTGACAGTTTATATATACCCAGGAACGGCAAGAACAGGCATTGGTAATTTAATGCGAGAGCGTTAATAAAACCCGACATCGGCAGCGTTGACCCGACTAATGGAAGGAATAAAAATTAGGATCCCAGCATGAATCGCACTCTAGCATTCCGCGTGGCAATCAGGTATTACACCACAGAACCACGCCAGGTCTATAAACTGGCTTGCAAAAACAGGCTATGCAAGCCCAATGTGGGTGCAACGGCAATTGTGGGTCTGGTGCTGGCTATTTATTTTTACAAGAAAGCAATAAACACTACATATGCACTTCTACGATACAGGCGTCATATCAGATTAACCTGTGTGGTTCCAGTGTTGGCTCCGCTTGTATAGCAGTCTAATAAACATGACATTTGTATTAATATGTCCCAGCAAGCTATATTGAAGCATTGGTCGACCCTGAAGAAATATATCAACTAAATTTACGTATAATATTCACTTCACTGCACCATAAAGTGACGCATGTACTCTATCGTGAGGGCTAACGTTACGTCGCACCGTAAGTTACCCTTTATACGGCAGTGTTGTCAACGTGCCTGCTAAGCCCGCGATTTCTACACACCTACTACAGTTACAAAAACACGTCAATCCACCTCGTAACGCTTGGATCAAAGCCATAAAATACAGCATCGAAGTACTCGCTGACTGCTTCGCATGAATTTTTGTAGTTATACATGAATGTTTGTAGTTAGACGCACGGGACGCAAAGTGAAGGATCGAGCGCCTGAACATAAACCCAATCGGTGCCACATGCATCAACCGGCTCGTTTTTTTTTTTTTTTTCATGAAAGGCAGGGGGGGGGGGTACTGTATGCCTTGTATTGTGGCCAGGGTTTTCGCAAAGCTGGAGCGGGTCGTACGTGTCGGTTCTTGTGTGTGTACGGCCCGGCGCCGCGAGCTGACCTACGAACAATCTCAGCTTGGACGCCATGTGTGTGATGTGTAGAAGCGACAGTTCGCTTTTTTTCCTTTTCCTTGGTCGTTTGCACAAGCCGGTTTTTGTCTACCCTACGAAGATAAGAGGGGCAGAACACGACTGCCTCGCCCGCCTCCGGTGGCTCTCCGTTTTTCCTCCCGTTGTTCTTCCCCTCTCTCGTTTTGCAGCCGCTGACGAACGCCCCAGCAAAGCAACTGTTGCGGTTGCTTCCTGCGTTATTTCTCTTTCTTTCTCTCTCTCTCTTTTTTTGAAGGTGTCGTTTGGCCCCCAAACTGGGTGGGCGGCCCTTGTGCAGCGGGTTGGGCCATGGCTGTGTCATTTCAATTACATCCTCCGAAGAAGGCTGGACCGCCAGCCGAAACTGTCAGGATAAAATAAATATTTGTTTTGTTTCCTATATTGTAGTACGAAGTTTTGCACAACGGTAGCCAGAAGATCTCTTTATATATATATATATATATATATATATATATATATATATATGGATTATGAAGAGTCTGTCTTCGGTTGCCGTAAAATAATCAGGAAAAAGGTATACGCTTCTAAAAAACTGTTTATTTGTCGACGTTTCGATCGGAGACCGATCGGTCTCCGATCGAAACGTCGACAAATAAACAGTATTTTAGAAGCGTATACCTTTTTCCTATATATATATATATATATATATATATATATATATATATATATATATATATATATATATATATATATATGCATATTCTACCTTCCGTGTGTGTGGCTCTCTGTGCGCAGTGTATACTTGCAATAAGATTACATATGGTATACATGATGGAAAGTTGCATGCTGAATCTCAAGCTTCTCTGAAAGTGTGCATGTTTACAGAACAACTTCTTTGGTGACTGGGCCCGTATCGACAACTGGGGAAAGCGCGTTTACATGTATTGGCACTGCGAAAAAAAGGCAGAAAAAGAAAAAGGAAATATTGGGTCTGCCGTGAGCTCGAGACGCGCGGAAGAAATCGACTCTCCACACGGCTTGTTGCTGGGTCAGTTAGTTCCACAGAGGGTTACTTAAGTTCTATTATCTTTTTCCCAATGCACGTGCACTTGTTCTTCCCTCTTCCCTTGTTCTGAATGTTGCACTTATGACTAAAGTATTTGCAGTGCGTAAGCGGTTTTTGGAAAAAGATTTCTGATCAAAAGAACCAAGTAATCCCTTGAAGATGAGCACAAAGTCGCAAAAGTAACTTTTCTACCCGCGCTCACTCGTGATTCCTGAATTGGCTTGCTAAATTAAAGTTCGCGTTTGCTCTGACGAATATCGTCCTTCGTTAGAAGACATATGCGTGGTACTTTATTCTGTATGGTTGTACAGCTGGCATGACCAACGTAACATCTACGGTTCACCAACTTGTACACGCAAGGCTTCTAATTGAAGACATTGGAATAACAAAGTTACTTAAGTGTTAAAGCGACAAAACGTGGCCTTCGAACTATGCAACAAATATAGCGAACTCAAAGGTAGGAACCTACACTGGTGTTTTGACTCATTCACCGAGTTGTGACATGTTCAGCTTTATACTTAGATGCATAGTTGGGTTTGGCGTTGTTGGGTAGGGAACTAATCCAAATTATTATCGAAAACCTACGATAGTTCTTAGTTTATAGGCAAATGAAATGTAAGACAATTTCGTCAAATATGTGGTTTTCAGGATTAGAAGTCACAATCAGGAATCCAGGGTACAATAGATGTACATAATAGTCCTTCCCCCATAGTTCGTGATACTTATGATGCCACTAGAAGCCAGGCTGTCTTATTCAACGACATCGTTTTTAACACGAAAGTGCTTTATGGCGTGGTCCACCAAGTCTTTAGCGACGTATATCCGTCACGGATATGACGTTGATAAAATGGACGCAATGATATCGTTAATGCACCAGCTCCCTTGAACATCGGCAGTAGTCGTAACACAAGTATCTGTGCTAATGTGTACTACTCAATGTAATGTTTAGTAAAAGGCGAAAGATTAGTGCGAAGACATGAGGGGAGCACTTGATTGTTGCGTCAAGGGACGCATTTAAATGATTAGCGCATCTTGCACTAAGTCGCGCAATGCTGGGTCGCAGGAGAGCTGGTGGGCACCTAGGTGGTCCTGGCTTGGCAAGGCCTTTACCCCCTCACCTCTCTCTTTCCCACCCCTGGCTATACTACAATATATATGGCTATGCTTGTTCTCTTTTTTTTCTAGATTTTTGGCGGCTGTCTTTTTCTATCTCTTTCTCTATCTGTCTATTTCATTCTTTGTCTTTATTTCACTCTCTATTTTATTCTTTTCTCTCTTCCCTTCCTTTCTGTTTCTCCCTTTCTCTCTCTATCTCTCTGCACTCGTTCTCCCTTCCTCCTCACTCTCACTTTCCTTTCAGACCTCCTTGCTATACTATACAAAACAAAGCTATGCTATGCTCTGCTAGCATGCCTAGATACCTAATGGTTATGACGCTCGCCTTTGGATCGCGTGTATGCGGGTTCGAATCTCGCTTCGCCAAGGAACTTTTCACCAACAATTTCTCTCTTTATCTTCTTTCTGTCTCTTTCTCTGTCTCTTTCTTTCTCTCTCTCTCTCTGCCCATCAGAGTTATTGCATCTCACGCCAGAAAAATCGGCGCACGTGTACTGGAAGCGAAGCTCAAGAGGAAGAGGACGAGCAGAGCGTGTGACGGCTCATTATCACGATAGTTTTCTATCAACGACACGCGGCAAGCCTCCAACATAACAGCTCTGCTGTAAAGAAAATTCGGCAGGTCCCACGCGTTGGGGGAACCGGTTTCATGCGAAGCAGTCAGCGAGCACATCTATGCTGTATGTTATAGCTTTGAGTCAAGCGTTACGAGGTGGATCGAAGTGTAGTCGCTGCGTGCACGTCGTGGGCTTACCAGGCACGTCGACAACAATGACGTTTAAAGGGTAACTTCTGGTGCGATGTAACGTCAGCCCTCACGTTAGAGTACATGCGCGATTTCATGGTGCAGTCATGTGAATATCATACGTACCTTTAGTTGACATATTCCTCCGGGCCGAGCAATGCTTCAATATAGCTTGTTGGGTTATAGTATTACAAAAGTTATGCTTATTAGACTGTTATGAAAGCGGAGCCAACACTGAGACCACAGAGGTTAATCTGATATGACGCCTGCATCCTAGGAGTACATATGTAGTGTTTCTTGCTTTCTTGTAAAATTAAATAGCCAGCACGCCTCCATAGGCTGTCTTTCCAATGAAGTTTATAGACTTGGCGCGGCTCTGTGGTACAATACCTGATTGCCACGTGGAATGCTTCAGTTTCACTTCTGCCGGGATACTAATTTTTACTCTTTCCATTCGTCGGGTCAACGCTGCCGATGTGGATTTTGATTAACGCTTTCGCATTTAAATTACCAATGCTTGTTCTTGGCGTTCCTGGATAGATATAAAGTGTCAATCACCTGTGGCGCATAGCCGCACACCGCAGCCCGTGGTAAGCGGGTATGTGCCACACGTTTCTAGTGGAAAGGGTTTGACGACGTACGCGACATGGTTTTCACGTTCTCCGTGTCATCACCCGACATTCATATTCGTCAAATCCTCTTACCCTCCCATGCTAATTTTGGTCTTATGCAAGTTAAGGAGGTGATCATGAGAGCACGCAGACGTAGGCGGCTAGAAAGATAGATACGTAGAAAGAAACGCTCAATGTGCCAAAGGTTCGCTAAGAAATGCTTCGCATTTAAAACAACATGGTTAGCATATTTATTCATTCGTTGCTCAATGCCTTCCGCAAATTGTTATAGCGATGTACAGTGAACAGCTTTTTTTTGTGTCTGAGAAGTGTTTTCTCGGATTTCACTAACACTTATATGTCACAGTTGTCTATACCGGAGACTGCGCAAGTAGTATGCAAACATTGGCACAGGATGCGAACACAACGAAAGGTCAGTGCAAATTCTTACGCACGTTTTGTCATCTTATTGCATTTTCCCTTCAGGCAGGAGAGAAGAAGATATAGCGCAAATAAATCGTAAAAAAATTCCACAATTGTGTGCCGCCCTCAGACATAGATAATCTGTCACAGACATAATGTTTTCTGCTCTTTCGCATCTTCTAGAAGATGTTGTATTGTTGCGGACACAAAATATTGAGCTCTTAATTCTAGCACGCCTTGACAGTATAGCCTAACTCTAGGTCCATGCTGGCTAGTCAAACTCTATAGAGGTATGAAAAACATGGTTGGTGAGCAGTTACCTCCTCTAATAGGAATATTTTAATTAGTTGAGAATAAGAAATAAAGTGGGTAGTTTAAGAAACTTACCGTGGCCCATATAAATCCACCAAAGACGACTCGAAGGCAAAAGTCCTCTTTTTCTTTTTCTTCTCACTTTATGTATAGATCCTCCCTCCTCCCCCTACTCCCTCTCCTAGCTTTCTGCCCCTGACGTGGTTTTGCACGGGATCCAGGATCGAAGACACAGGAAGCTTTCTGAACTTCACGTGGTTTTGCACTGCCTCCGCACTCGGCCCAGCTTTGACCAAGCTATGATGTCATGTGATGACGCCATTATGTGACGTCACGTTATCTGACGTCTGTGATGTCATGATGACGTCTTATAGCCACGTCATCACGTGAAGATTTTTTGCATCACTCGTGTTGACGCTGCCGGTGTCGACGCCAATGGTCAAATTTCGTGTTTCGTGAGGCATCTAAGGTAGTTCGTTTTGGTAGTTACTGCTCCAATGCACTTGTCTGTTGGCAAGTTCCTTTTCTATTTCGAAAGCGTCATAGTTGTTATTTCTTACCATTTAATATTCTTATGTTCTGAAGTCATTTTTACCAGCTCTGGTTATGCGTAGGCAATGCGTACGGCCGCATGCTTACCTTTCACTTTTCACATATATCACGTGAACAGACGGGTCATAGTGACCAAGGAATTCACAGAAGACAGAATCAGAGAAAGATGACTGCTTTAAATGAAGAGAAATCGTTGGACACGAAACGTCACGGGAGCAAAATTAGCAGCGTGCTACACTTTGCTCACTCTCCCCAGCCACAAAAGTGGAACCACCTTCTTTCGTACTGACGCCGGGCAATGCCTTGTATTGTCCAAAAAATGAATATATAAATCACCAACAAGCCGAACCATCAATTCTTCTGCACGTTTCGCTTGAATAAAAGAGAAAACGCGGAGTGGTGGGGGAGAAGTACTTGTGTAATACAGGTTTTGTCCTCAACGACAGGGCAAAAATGGAAGAAGAGGCGCGGGGATCAAGGAGAGTTATTTGACAAGACCTCTATTTGCGGGGACCACAAATCACGCAGCTTACATCCAGTCGAAACAGGTATTGTCACATGCGGGCTGGCCTAATCGTTACACTAATACACAAAGCTAGTCTCAAGGGAAATTAGAAACCCAACTAAGCAGACCCGCAAGCCGACGAACTTAAGGGGAGTACGACGTTCTGTAAAAACCCGCAGACAGACAGGACGTCATCATAAAACCTGTGGACAAAGGGCTAGTATAGTAATCTATGCTAGAAGGAAGGCAGGATCAGGAGAGAAAGCAAAGGCAGGGGCGTTAACCAATCTAGAAGGACCGGTATGCTACCCTACATTGGGGAAAGGGATGGGGGATTTTTGAAGGTAGAGATAGAGAGAGAGAGTATGCACACACGAAGTCACAACACCTCACAGTCAAGATAACGCTGTTAGTCTATATCCGCCGGTGCAAGTCTGATGTCTTCAAGAATTTAAGCACTGCCTTCGTCGCCTTCACCCGCAATGACCTCTCAGGACGACATTCCAGAATGGTTCTGCCGTCACACGTCTGCGCTCTATGACAGCTACAGCGGCTTCGAGTGATTTTCTCTGCGCATTGCAGCGACAACAGTTGCAGATATGCTATGGTGTGTCCTCGCTACCACAGTTGTCACAAAAAAGTCACAGATTCGCCGCAAGGGCGAAGCAATGAATGCGATAGAAAGAAACTAATGCCGTACGAAGTGAGGCTTGCCAATGGATACTCTCAGTTTCAGCAGCGCTCCTGTTGCAAAGGCGGCCGAAGCAGCGAAGAAAACTAGCGTGCTTCAAGTGTCGAGCTGTGACAATTGATAGTTCGCGCTCATCTTCTGTTTGTTCGTTTAGCGGCGTCCCTTGAGCTCGAGGGACTTTCCTACGCTCCGTAACATGAGCGCGGACATCACGGTGAAAGCTCGAAACATCCCTCTTTCTCTCACCACGAGAAAATCGCGCGAGCAGGCAGCGGAAGGGCAAGGTTCTCCCTGCGCAAATATAAAAAGAAGCGAGCGAGCTCACCGACGACTTTCCTCCCGTCGCGCTCCTCACGCCATCTCGCTGGTAATAAGAAACGCTTATTAGGGCCTGCCATCTCTGAGTTCTGCCAGCGGTAAAGGGTGTGTATATAACGCTCGCCGTTAGCTACGTGGAGTGTCTGCGTTTCGTAGCTTAGTGGCTAGCGCCACTCGCTGCGGAACGAGAGGTCGCTGTTTCGATGCCGCGCTTCGGAAGCATTTTTCTGAATTATTTTTCTTTGATATATATATATATATATATATATATATATATATATATATATATATATATATATATATATATATTGTGAGCGCTGACTATATAGTTCATCTTCATCTGTACAGAAACCATTGTAATCATCATCTTCGTTTGTCACGCGGGCTGCGCCGCTTTGGACATTGAAATATTGCCTTTCGAATACTGAACTGGGCGTCGTCTCATAAGTGGTGGAGAGTGCTGTGGTTCCCACGTCCTCTTGCTCTACCAGTCACCCCTGGAGCTCCGGTCTGGTCGACGGTTGTGCTCGCAAACGAGAGTGATGGCACAAAACAACGCCTCCGCTGCCGCAACCGCTTCTGCTCAGCCAGTTGGGCCTAACTACATAGTGAGTACGTCGCAACGAGACCCTCCGGTATTTTCCGGCCTTCGCGGTGAAGACGTCGAGGAGTGGCTCGATAATTATGACAGAACCAGTGTTTGTAATTATTGGGACGAGGCCCACAAACTACGCTACGTTCCTTTTTACCTCAGGGAAGTAGCTAAAACCTGGTTCTACAACCATGAAAGTGACTTTCCTGATTGGGCAGCCTTCACGGCACTACTCCGTCAGATATTTGGTACATCTGCAGGACGCTCTGAGGTAGCGAAGCAGAAGCTCGCAACCCGCATCCAAGGGCCCGACGAATCATATACGTCGTATATTGAAGACGTTCTGGCTCTCTGTCGCCGTGCCCAAAGTGACATGACGGAGGCCGATCGCATCCGTCACATACTAAAAGGCGTGAACTCTGTGGCCTTCAATGCCCTCGTCATTCAGAGCCCAAATACAGTTCAGGACATAATCACCACATGCCAACGCCTGGACGTGCTCTATTCCATGCGCCTTCCACACGCCTCCTCTGACGCTCGTTTTGCTGGAGAACATGAATTGCGAGCCCTGATCCGCACCATTGTCAGAGAGGAACTTCACGGCCTTGTTCCGGGCAACACAGCCACTTCGCCTGTCCGCTCTCCTCCTCCCAACCTGCGTGAAATTATCAAGGACGAACTGGCATCGATGACAAGTGTCGCACGTGCCCCGTCTCCTGTACTCTTTCGCATGCCTTCGTACGCTGAAGTTGCATCACGGGCCCCTGCACCAATCTCATCTGCGCCTGCGGACGTTGGGTGCGACCATTTGGCGTCGATGGCAGCACAGGCACCAGTGCAGTCACACTACTCTACCTGGCGTCCTTCGCGCCCCGTCTGTTTCTACTGTGGCATACGGGGCCATATATCCCGTTTCTGCCGCCGCCGTCAGCAGGATGAACGACGTGGCTATTCTGCTTATGAAAGAGACTTTGCCCCAAGATCTGATGCCTACGCTCCAGCACCGTATCCATCCTCCTCACGTCGGTCGCCCTCACCTCCACTGTCCCAAGCCATGCCTCGTCCTTCTCGTTAACCTCGCCGCCGTTCTCCGTCACCATTTCGGCGTACGACATCACCCTTGCGTCCTGCTCCGATCTCTCTGGGCAGCCACTCGGAAAACTAGAAGCTGCAGTTTTTGGAGGGGAAACTGCTCGTTGTCGAAACGTCACAACTCCTCCGTCTCGCCCAGCAAATTTACTGCCTGTTTGTGTGGAAGGTGTTTGTGTTGACGCGCTTGTAGACACTGGAGCCGCAATTTCAGTCATTAACCGCGAATTGTGTTTTCGTCTACGGAAAGTGCAAACTCCTTATGTCGGTCCCCTGTTATGCGGCGCTAATGACAATACGATTTGCCCGACCGGACAGTGTACTGCGCGCGTTCTCATCGACGGAGTCCGCCATCATGTACAGCTGGCTGTGCTTTCTTCATGCGCTCATCAGATAATATTAGGCTGGGACTTCCTATCGGCTTCGTCGGCTGTCATTTCGTGGGGTCAACCTCTCATTCGTATTACGGACACTGAGCTTTCTTCTGCTGCCGATTTTTCACCGCCCAACCTTGTCACAGCTGCGGATTTTCTCCTGCCTTCAGGGCAAGAACGTATACTCACGATCAGGTCACGAGACATTATAGATGGCGACACGGTGGTTACACCTTGCCAGCGCTGTATTTCTCGAGGCATCGCCATCGCATCTTGTCTAGTGCGGTTCACACGTGGTTATGCAAGCATCACCGCCTACAACACGACGCCAGAAGCCCTACTGCTGCCAGAGGGGACTACTGTTGCCAGCATTACCGAAGACGCACCGGTATGTGTCGTTACTGTTTCAACTGACTCGTCATTTCCACAGTGTACGCCCGCGGAAGGTTCATCGCGTGCTCTAAAGGCCACTTTGAGTACAGATCTCAATCCGACCCAGACTGATGCCTTGCTGACCATATTAATGAAACACAACGCTTGCTTTGACGTTTGTTCCGATGGCCTGGGTCAAACAACAGTGGCCGCTCATCGCATCGACGCAGACGGATCTCTTGTCATTCGTCGCCGCCCTTACCGTGTATCAGCTTCTGAACGCAAAGTTATAGAAGAACAAGTCAACGATATGCTCGCACGCAACATTATCAGGCCTTCGGCAAGCCCGTGGTCTTCTCCTGTTGTGCTCGTTAAAAAAAAGGATGGCTCGGTGCGATTTTGCGTTGATTATAGAGCGCTGAACAATATTACTCGTAAGGACGTCTATCCTATGCCTCGGATCGACGACGCTCTTGATACTTTACAAGGTGCCGAGTACTTTTCGAGCCTCGACTTGCGCTCTGGTTATTGGCAGATCCCGATGCACGAGTCCGATAAAGAGAAGACTGCATTTGCCACACCTGATGGACTCTTTGAATTCGATGTAATGCCTTTTGGCCTCTGCAATGCCCCAGCCACATTCGAACGAATGATAGATACGGTACTGCGTGGATTAAAATGGAAGACCTGCCTTTGCTACCTGGACGACATCGTCATCTTTTCGCCCAGCTTCTCACAGCACCTGGAACGGCTAGACGAAGTTCTGACCTGTCTAGCTAAGGCCGGTCTCCAGCTAAACACTAAGAAGTGTCGGTTTGCCAGCCGCAGCATCAAGGTATTAGGTCACGTTGTCAGCAGACATGGCATTGAGCCCGATCCCGACAAGGTTGCTGCAGTACTGCACTTTCCTACACCAACCACACCTAAAGACCTTCGCAGCTTCCTCGGCTTAGCGTCGTACTTCCGCCGCTTTGTGCGTGATTTCGCCACTATTGCAGCTCCTTTGCACAAGCTTTTGACCGCGAGCGCAACTTTTGTCTGGTCGGATGAACGCGCAGCCGCTTTTCACACTCTCAAGCGATGCCTCACATCGCCGCCAGTGCTTCGGCATTTCGACCCTGCAGCGTCTACTGTCCTACACACTGACGCAAGTGGACATGGCATCGGTGCCGTCCTGCTGCAGCGGAACCAAGCTTCCGAAGAACACCTGATGTCGTGGCCTACGCGAGCCGCACTCTTTCTCCTGCTGAGCGAAATTACAGCATCACCGAACAAGAATGCCTCGCCGTCGTGTGGTCCGTACAAAAGTTTCGCCCTTATTTATACGGCCGGCATTTCACAATCGTCACTGACCATCATGCTCTGTGTTGGTTATCGTCTCTCAAGAATTTGTCGGGACGCCTTGGCCGTTGGGTACTGCGTTTGCAAGAGTATGACTACAGTGTCACATATAGGTCGGGTTGGCAACACCAAGATGCTGACGCTTTGTCGCGGTGCCCGCTCTCGCCAAGCGCCCAAGTGTCGCCTTCAATCTGTTCATCACCGACCAGCCAAGTGACCAAGCAGACGGCCGGTAGTCCGAAAGAGTCCGTTGCCTCAGTGGACATTCTTTCATCCACAGATCTCACCTCGCTCCAACATGCAGATCCATACTGCCGTACAATCATCGATCGGCTTACTGGCTTATCCCGTGCCCCCAACAGCCGCTTAAGACGACAGCTTGAACGTTTTAAACTTCGAGATGGAACGTTATGTAGGCACATTTACCACCCTCTCGGTAACCAATGGGTTCCAGTCGTCCCTCGTTCACTTCGTCTCCAGGTTTTACAAGCCCTGCACGACGACCCGACAGCTGGCCACTTGGGTTTTCACAAGACTTACGAGCGCATCAAAACTCGGTGCTTTTGGCCTGGCCTCTCAACAAGTGTGGCGAAGTACGTCGGTACCTGCGCGTCATGCCAACACCGAAAACGTACCACATCTCTTCCCGCAGGCCCTTTACAACCTCTGCCGTGCCCGTCCGCTCCCTTTGAATTCGTGGGCATCGACTTATACGGACCCCTCCCGCTTACGCCAGCCGGCCACCGCTGGATTGTTACTGCCGTGGACCACCTAACTCGCTACGCGGAGACGGCAGCTCTTCCCTCTGGTGCTACCTCGGAAGTAGCTGATTTTGTCCTGCGCGCCATTATTTTGCGCCACGGTGCCCCTCGTGTTCTCCTTAGTGACCGTGGCAAGACATTTCTTTCCCATGTTCTTGCTGAAGTACTCCAGGCCTCTAACACCGTACATAAGACCACATCAGCATATCATCCGCAAACAAATGGTCTTACAGAGCGTTTTCACCGAACTTTGTCCGACATGATATCCATGTATGTTCAGCCAGATCACAAAAACTGGGACACTGTACTCCCTTTCGTCACGTTTGCATATAATACTGCCATACAACGCACGACGAATTACAGCCCGTTTTTCCTCGTGTTTGGCCGTGAACCGACTTTTGTTCTGGACACCACATTTTTATCCACGCCCTCTGTTCTATCTTCGTCCCTTCCAGAAGAGTTCGCTGCCCGCGTCGCCCGCTGCCGTGAAATTGCCCGCGCCAACACTGCTACCATTCAGGACAAGAGGAAAGTCCGTTTTGACGCGAAACGTCGAGTTGTTTCGTTCCGTCCAGGCGACGAAGTCCTCCTGTGGACACCTGTTCGTACCCCTGGGCTCTGTGAAAAATTTCTTCATAGATATCTCGGTCCATACACCGTGCTGGAAAGGACATCTGCCGTGAACTATCGCGTCGCTCCAGCCAGCGCGGCTACTGATCGTCGTCGCCGCAGCACCGAGATCGCTCATGTCTCTCGCCTGAAACCATATATTCGGCGTTCCTACCCTTAACCTGCTGCCCGCTTTCGCGAAGGGGGAAAATAGTGTGAGCGCTGACTATATAGTTCATCTTCATCTGTACAGAAACCATTGTAATCATCATCTTCGTTTGTCACGCGGGCTGCGCCGCTTTGGACATTGAAATATAGCCTTTCGAATACTGAACTGGGCGTCGTCTCATAATATATATATATATATATATACATACTTATACATATACGGTGCATGACGGCGGCGACGGCGTCATGCACCGTCCATATAATTATTATCGCAATAAAAAAAGGTTTTCAGCTATTTCGATTCGTGAGGAGAATGACTTCGTCAAAGCCACTCTTACCCATAAACGGCAAAGCAGAGTGGCATCATTTCGGCGTAGTCCAGTCGGTGTCTGAATACGTAAAGTGGTCGGGCAGTGGTGGTGGTAGTTGTGCAGTCTGCTTGCTGTATTCCAAGTGCTTGGGACGAACACTGGAGAGTAGTTGATCCATCAGTATACACACGCACGTGATCAGCGTACATCTCGTGCAAAAGAATCATAGATAGCTATCCGGCCACTCAGTAGCATCACCCATTATCAAATATTAAACTCCAACCCAACTCATTAATATAGTAAGAACGTACCCATATGATAACGCGCTGTGAACTAGTCAAGCTGTGTAAAAAAGAGCTTTTTGCCACAGTTTTTTGCGTGGTCCTTCTCGTTCATCCTCCTCCTCATCTTTTTTTTTGCCACCACGCCGTGCCTATCATGTAGCTCATGCCGAGAGCTTGAGGGGCGAGTTAAAAAAACGCGCTCACGATCCTGGCTGGACCGGACGCTGCAGCCACCGCCGCTCCGCTTCAGCTGTTTTCCTTCTAATGAAGTGGTGAAAACGGCACGGCCACGTAGACCACCATCACGTCTCTCGCCTTGCTCACTACAGTGGTTACCCGGAGAGCCCGCCTTTCGCCGAGCGGCCGCTGCTCTGCTTCCGCGACTGTTCCCGCCAATGAGGCCGTTGAATCCGGGCTACAGTCGAGTATGGTTTCTAGATGCCATCATGGAACTGAGTGGCGTCACCGGACAACCGGTGATGTATGCCATCCTGCTCAACGTGCTCCCGGTTACACCGCCTGATCTCGCTGCCTCCAGCCCGCAGCCATATGAAAATATCTGCGCTGCTGTGCTGGCCTTCTTTGACAAAACATACCACCCCACTCCGTGGAGCCGCCACGAACTCCCCGTTTCCCCTCCGTCGGCGCGAGTGGTACCCGCCGGACCGCAGCCTTCACTCGGTCACGACGCGACTTCCCTGATTCCGACTATTTCTACCTCACGTCCGGCCAGAAGCGCATTGATTCCTGCGCCCGACCCCCCGCCCAACGAGGTAGAGCACGTTCCTGCTGCGGTCGACCTGTCCTTCGAGAGGTGTGTTTCTTCGACGCTCTCAGCCCATGGTCCATAACGCGTGCCCGCCATCAGCACGTCATCCCTGGTCTCGATGGCTCGCGATACCTCTGAGACGTCAGACTCCACGACGGCTGCCTTAACGCACGCCCTGGAGTCTGCCGAGGACATCGTCTCACCCGCTGTTCGCCCTTCAATTACGGAGGCTTCGCCGTCCACGCCTATCGACCAACACGACTTTTCATCGGCTTCGACACTGTGCGTTTTGCCAGCAGCGACCAGCAACGCCCTCAGTCCATCGCAGCCGAGTTTCGAGCTGAGTTTCGAGTTATGACCGAACATTGCCTGTGGACTGGCTGTAGTCGTGTCCAGCCGGCTTTCTTGGTTCGCCTCAGACGTATACGTCCCCGATGCATTCGCTCCTGCCTGTGGCGTGCATTCATCGCGACCCTCGCCCGCTGCGCAGCTGCCGTTGCCGCCAGCCTGAATAATCAAAGATCCTGTTGCTGACGACCAGGACTGCCCACAAACCCTCTTGTTTCGCGGGGAGTGGGGGGCGCAACCTGTAGCGTCGTCGTTTCCTTTCATCAACGTTATCGTCATCATTTCTCCCGTCACCGCACCGCGCCTTTCGCGCAGCTCATGGCGAGAGCTCGAGGCGCCAGTGAGAAAAGAACTCGTTCACGAACTCGGCAGGAATGGACGCCGCAGCCGCAGCAGCTTCGCTTCGGCTATCGCCTTCGCAATAAAGTGGTGAGAACTGCACGTGGCTGCGGTCACGTCTCTATCTCTCGCTACTGTATCAAACAACAAACCTAACGGGCTGCTATAAGTATTTCAAAAGCCTAACTTATGCAACGTACGATCCACCCTTCTATCCCTTATTAAGAATACGCCTCACTTCGGTGTGTACATTTGAATAACGAAACGTAATCACTCTCTCATAAAGCCATTTTGGTGATCTTAGTCTGTCTGTGCCCTGCATACGAATGTACCTATCATTGTAGGATCGAGGCAGTCTCATAGTCGCTGAGGAAAGACAAGCAAGCACAAATGTTAAAGTTTACCTCTCTTTATTAAAATTAGAGCTTACACCTAATTGTTTTCAATATGATTCGGCCTTTGCCTACATATCCTCGGCACTACAGAAAGTAGCTTTCCACCGAAGTACGCCAATATTTTCAGAGTACAATTACAATGAAACCTTTTAAAATGATCTCAGCTAAATCCTTTCACCGATCTGCGCTACACATACATATTTATTATATAGGAACATAACACAAGTGGTGTATGTAGATTCACTGACATTTTAACAACTTGCACCTAGTATTAAAGTTACCATGCACAATTCGTTCAACGAACTTAGCTTCCAAACACCTTCAACATGACGTGATAGTGATTACATTTGTCACATAAATGTTTTTTACCCTCTCTAGATCAAAGAATATTTATATGGTGGAATGTTCACTTCGTCACGAGCAATACACTGGCGAAACAGGACTACCAATTGTTAGATTAAACTGGCATCGCGCGAGCACTCCGAAGAAATTACCGAAACCAGTGGCACAGGACTTTTATTTGGCACGTCACAACTTCGATGAACTCAAATTTATACATGTAAGTCAAGCTGCCAATCCTCGAGGGACAAAAAGTATTAAGAATCATATCTGATTTACAAGTTTAACGTGCTCAAGTCAATAGATATAAAGGTTTTAAAGGAAGCTCTTGAGTCTGCCCGATATAATAGGTACATAACCTCAACCAGCCTTGTCTGTAACATCTTTTACCCGTTTTCACCATAGAATTCTCCTGTTCAGCTGCTACTCACGTGCGCTGTATTTTTGGGCGAAATACAGTGGAAGGATTTTCCGGCATTCGACCTGATTTGTGTCTAAGCGCAATACGCCCTGCCTCCATCTACGCTGTTGACGCGAATAAAACCCGTAAAATCCGGCTACCTCGCCTCTTGTTTTCGTTTTCTATTGATGTTTAGGCTACTATTCAACCCATTTGGCCAGCCTCTCTCAATAGCCCCCTTATTGCCTTTCTTTAATACCTGCCCCACACCGGCTATTTCGAACTTGCTTTGTACGTGTAAACAAAGCATACAAATGCACGATGCATGGGAAAGAAGTAGCAGCCTTGACCATGGGAATTCCAGTAGTCGAAGCGTTGGCTCCAGCGAGATTCCCTGCTTAAGGTTTCTCATCAGCAACTAAGGATAATAGTGTGAGGTGCGGTTGTTTTAAGTGATTTTTTGCACTGCGAGAATGGTTAGCGCTTGAACATGCTTCTGTAGCGGCGACATTATAACATGCATAGTTACATACAAGAGGGAAGCTTGCGAAACAGGTTTGATGCGATCGGCTGTTTTCGAATGAAGAATGTCGATGGAGCTATCGTTTAGACAGGGGCACTTTTCTTTAAGCCCTTTACTGTTTTCCACAGGAGCATTTTTACGTGCGCCTAGCTATCTCCTTTTTTCTCTATAAGCCTCAAAGGAGAAGGAGTAAGGCAGTAAGATGGAGTGCAAAGATGGTTTACTGAAGTCGGGGTCACTGAGGCTCGGTTGTGCTTTACGGAGAAACCTAGAAGTACATACCTGTTGTGAGAAAGACTGTTCGATAATTAGGGCCGATGGTCGCTATAGCTGAATGACCTGGCCCACTGGTTCACAGCAGAAAGAATGTGGGGGTGCTCGCACCCCCTGTAAGTTGCTTTCGCCGGTGCCAGCGCGTCCTGCGGGCTGGCTTCACTGCTGGACAAGTATATCATTATACCGTATGGCGAAGCAGTGCACTTTTGACGGGGACAAAAGGAACAAGACACGACACAGTGTCGAGTCTTTCTTATCCCCTTTGTCCCCGTGAAAAGTGCGATACTTCACCATGTATGGTATACTGATCAGTCACCATCTAGCCCAGCTCTCAGCCCTATTGGACAAGTAGATGTCGGAGTAGCTCGCGCAGTACACGCCGTACTGGAGATGGTGCTGTGTTCGCCCGGTTGTGCCGCCTGGCGCCAATGTCCTGCGGGGCCATGAGGAGCGGAGCTCTAGATCTTGAGTCCTTGGCGGTGCTCGTCGACGGTCGTCTCTCGTGGTTAGGTCTGTGGGGCGATTCCGCGGGTTGTGCTCCCGGATTCCCTGCCGTGGTGACCCGAACGTCATCGACTGAATCGAATCACCACGTGGGTGTGTTATGTTGTTTTGTGTGTGTGCGATGTTGGCAGTGTAATAATGTGTTGTTTGTGGTGTCATTTTAGCCATCTTGTTCATTCGGCTGTCGGGCTCGCGAAAGTGTAAAAGGTGCTAATAAATGGCCATGCGTTTGTTGCATTATGGTCTGTACTCTGTCCGGTGTTCTTCGAGCGATAAAGAGACCCACTGACGTGAATTCATAGGTAGTGGTCGCTGTCTCTATGTGGTGTGCTTTATGTTTGTATGAAACGCCCATACGTTTTCACATACACTGCAAGGAGAAAGTGAAATCTGAACAAGAGGTAGCTTTTATCCTACATATATTGCTTAGGATTTGAATGATTACGCTGAAGTGTTGAAGCTTTCAAGCGACATGAAGAACAGATATATTAGCACCGAAGCGCAAAGGTTAGTGCCATGTTTTGTGTAAGATAGATTGTTTCTTTGAGCAGGGGACAAGCACATGGGAGTCGGAAAGGAAGAGGCAAAAATGATGGATGTGCTTCTAGACATACCTGCCAGGAAGAGTGTTGTGGCCGGGGAGGAAAGAACCCCACCGAAATATAAGCACGCCAGAAGACCAGGATCAAAGCGGAACCCCCATTTGCCCAAGATAAAATACCACAAAAGGCGTCGAAAAACCAGCAACGGCCTTAATGGTACCAATCCACCATAACGCCTATGACATAAGCAAAGTACATATCCTGAAATAAACGGTGTAATTTCTGCGAAATTTAGAAGACATGAACTGCGATAAACGCCGAATTTTTGCTAGAAATAAACCCCGAAATGCACCATCCGAACTTCAAGAAAAATAACCTCCGAAAACACGGAGCCCTAGCTATAAGTGTTCACGAAACACGTGTTGAAGTATTGGATTATTAGGCGCGATGTTGCCGCTGGAAACACTGGCGCCGCTGTCGGCTTTAGGCGATGTGCGAGAGGACGTGACACCATTTGCTAGGGTGACGTCCGCATGGCTTCGGTGAGCAGCCTCTTGACGTTAGTCAGCGGGCACACTTCTGTATTTAACTACATGTGCACTAGTTTGGAGTCTTGTCGCTTATGTTAGTTGAGTATCATATTACCAGCAATTACATCGATTTCGTACCTCGTATTGCGACATCCTACAGCTTCGAGCGTTCCTCCCGTAGCGTCTATAGCTACTCAGTCCATACCGATGCGTGCGCTTCTTTTGGTCGCGGCTTATATATTTGGTACAAAAGGTAATCAGCCTGCTTAAAGGGCTCATGAACCACCCCTCGGGCTTGGTGAGAAAAGCCATGCAGCACAAAGCAGATGCTTCTATGAACAGCTCAGCCAAATCTTGCAGCCCCGCGCGCCAAAGACAGCTCAGAAGCGGAGAGCGAAACACACTCTTTTGATGTGGAGGCCCGTCCTCGCTCTCTTCGATGGACGGGGCGCCTGCTGTTTGACGTCGACCAACAGATAGCATGCTATTTGCCAATAGCCGACATAAATTAACAGCGGCGTTTGCATTAGATGCGCTTCTTGATACGCGGTGCCACCACATGCCGGCGCCGCGTTCCATATTCTGCCACCATTACAGAGTGACCCACACTCACGCCCACGAATTGCAGCGGGAGGGAGGAATCGCGTTTCATCACGTGCGTTCAAGGTCATGAGGCGCTGACGTAACTTCTTTCCCCCATGTCATCCCTCCCTCTGCCCCAGCCCACTAGTCATGACGAGAGAAGACAGCCAGTGCTTAAAAAAATGTGCGAGAAATTTCTGAGTAACAGCGCTTGTCATTGACGGATTCGAGAAATTTTTGCGGCATTTCGACAGATTTTCGACAGGTGTGCCGATGTATCAGCATGCACGTGTTACCTTTCGCGTACAATCGGCACTTGCAATGTGCCAAACCAAAATGAAAAACATTCTTCGAGGCTGCCGCGTGACGCGGTTACTTTTGATGACATCCTTCTCACTGCCGCCAATGATACGGAGCACTTTTCCAGTACCAAGGCAGTTCCTTCCCGACTTCAAGACGTTGAACTTAAATTGGATTTCCATAAAATCCACTGGTTTCCCATGCAGGTGGAGTAGCTAGTGTTAGATGCAAACGATGATTCGGGAGACGTGAGGGAAGGACTGGCAAAAACAACAGTTCCTTTAATAGAACAACGTTTATTTAGATAGAGTAAAGAGAACTGCTGGAGAGACAAGAATACGGCGTCTCTCCCCTTGCACAGCCGTCCCTCTTCTGCCTTCTCCCGGGACCCGCGCACAGTCGCACACGCGCGCTCGCCACACGGGGTTCACTTCGGTGTCACAATGCAGCTCCGGCCACCGGCCGGCTCGGCTGGCACAGTGGTCGTGCTCTGGCGCCATCTTTCGAGCCCCGTCTCGCACAACAAGAGCGCGTACACTAGGGAACTCGTAAACAAAGAAGGGATATCTTGAAGCATGATCAAGGTATCTTCTATACTTCAAGTAGCAACATATCATGCGGTATAGCAAATTGAAAGTTTTTTTAGCGCGTGAATTTTTTCGGGTGTTTTCTTGCGAACATATCTGGGTGCCACAGCTCTCGGCCTTCGCGTGTCATTCACAAGGAAAAACTCCTGTGTGTAGAAGATGCATTCGCTTCAGTTAAACAGTTGGTAGCAGGGTGTCGGAACGAAAGGTTTTTCGTTTCGGTTTTAGTTTCGTTCCACCGCAAAATTTCCGTCCCGTTTCTGTTCCGGAATGAAAAAGAAGTGTTCCGTAACGGTTCGTAACGGTTTTGTTTTGGTATGCAAAAATTTGAAGTTAAGGTAATCATAAAGAACATTGGATTTGTGATGTAGTTACTTGCGCTCCTCTTAAGAAAGTGGGTCAAGGGTAAAACACTTTCTTCAGAGGAGCGGTAGTAACTGTACCACGAATTCCTACCAACTAGCACAAACCAGTAATAATGTCGAAGTCATGGTATTTATTTTGCAAAAGACTAATACGATTTTTTTTTGTGGGCTCAATGCTTTGTTGCAAGGGAGTGAGCACCATCTCAGAAGCAGCATGTCATTGAATGTACTCTCTGATGTGCGAGACCGCTGTTCTGATAAAAAGATCGCCAGGCCTGCGCGGAACACGTAGCACAGTCCCAGCGAAATCTGGAAGAGCGGGCTTTGTAGATCCCGTTGTCGAGTCTCTTGGGGCAACTGATACAAGTAAACATGCAAGGTACCCACTATGCCATAAATCACTGCAATTTTTATGAAGTAGTGAAGTTCGCACTATGCCATTTTTCGTCTTTCTTTGGAGAATCGTGGTACACGCTACACATCTGTGAGGCATTATGCGCACTTTGTGCTGTGGTTGATGATGATGAAGCATTATGGCTGATCAATTTGCAGTGGGTGGGAAGCAGTTTTGCGGAATGGGCGCCTCCATTACATTCCATTTCCATTTCGGGGAATCAGAACTTGCCGCAATTCCTCGTAATGAAAATACTTGGCCAATTCGCAGTGTGGGAATGGCTGGGCAGTTCAATTCCATTCCTGTAATTCCTCGACGTAGGAAAGGCATCTTGATATAGGTTTATCTAGTTAAGAATGAACGCCCCATAAAGCTGATGTCATCAGATGCATTAAGAACTGCAAAAGTACGCAAAACACGTTACCATGGTCTAGGGATAGTAGCTTGGTGACATATCACGTGTGTACAACTACCCTACCGATTCCCATGGGGGCACTTCTCTCGCTATACCTATAGTATTTGCATGGTCAGCATGTTTTGAACGAATGGTGGTGTTTTAATATTGTTGAGGTTCAAATGTCTTAATGCTAAAATGACGACATAGCGTATTTTTATGCTGATAAAAGTAGTATTCAAGACGACCAAGCAGTTTTGCCACGCGTCTGGAGAGGTCGTGAATATGGAGAAAACTAAAATGTGGTTAATGGGGAACAAAACCGTTGCTTATAAATGTACCGTGCTTGTAATCAGCCAAGCCATTTCAAAAATACTGCTTTATTGTTAATTTTGAGGCTCTGACTTACTAATGTTTGAAGTTTGAAAAACAGAACATAGGGGAAAACGTGCTCTATTTTCGGAAAAAGACGTAATTCCATTGCCATTCCATTCCGTGCAAAGGCGCTTAATTCAATTCCCATTACATTCCTCCAAGCCTTGTCCCCGTTCCATTGCGGGTCGCGAAAATGTGGAATGATTCCGGAGTCATTCCAATTCTGGCGGGGCAACTCCGCAACACTTGTGGCAAGCATTAAACCACACACTCCTTGCGCTATTATCATTTTGTGATGGCTGGTTCTTGCTTTACTCTTCTGCCCTGCTATATTACGCATGTTAACACGATTCCTTGCCCGACATGACGCCCGTATAGAGTACTTTTGCGAGGGAGTTACAAGCACCAGCGTGGCACGGTGGTGGAAGACCCGACTGCCACGCAGAGGGCGCGGGTTAAAATCCCATTAGATCGCATGTTGCTCATTTAATTTTTTTCTTATATCATGCGATAGCGGTCACAGAAACAGGCGGCGCCGCACAAACTACGGCACCAAAATCAGCTGTTGTGATCTCATAAAAGCTCTCGCACCGAGAATGTGCTCTCCACTTTGGCCTGCGTGACAGGCGCGTAAAAGTCCACTTGCGGTAATATAAACATCTCTGGTTGCCACTGCTTTCGTTTTCTGGTACAATTTCAACATATCTTTGCTTTGGAATTCCTGCGTAAGGTACGCGATAATACTGTACCCTGAGATATGCTCACATTGCATGAGCTCACTTGTTCCGGATTGCGAAGTTTTCTCGCGAACCGAGAAACGATTGAAAAAATTTCGGTTTCACTCCGGAACGAAATAATAGATAACGTTTCGATTACGTTTTCGTTCCGGTCGAAACTATGAGTTTTTTCGTTTTTCGTTTTCGGTTTTCGTTCCGTTGCGACACACTGGTTGGTAGTAGTGAACTCCGGTAGCTAGCACACTGCGATCGGGAGAAAACGCTTTGCCTCATTGGAGACGCGTTTCCGTAATGGAAATGTAGTGATTCATTTCTATGATCAGTAGCGATTTTTTTGCGCGGTGAGAATGATAAATATTTTCAGTATCGATGGTCTCTCCTATGTTAAAGTAATAATCAGCTACCGTAAGAAATACAGGGGTCTCAAAAAGTGTTAGGGGGCCCCTTTAACTTGTTGCCTAATGATCTGGTCGCGCGGGAAGCTCGAAAATGATATCCTAAGCAGACGCGATCGCATTCCGCGCATATTAGCAATGACAATTACAAAATAATGTAACGCTTTGGTGGTGAAAAAACACAGGGCGACCTTCTACGCGGATATACACGTATTAGACACGCACAACTACCTCATGACGTGCCAGAGGTGCTCTGTCGCTTGTCTTTCAAAAATAGGCGCTCAATTTTTTTCCACCCCGCGTGTATTCCTACTCATCCAAATGCCAGATCTGATGCAACTACATTTTATAGGATAAATAGTGAAGAGCTTAGTGGTTGCCGAAGGAGCTATCTGCAATACCACTGCAGTGAATTCGGTTTCCTAACATTGCAATAGTTCTGGTACACCTAAAAAAGCTGTTCGGACGGTTGTCAATTAGTGGCGCCACGACACTAAACGTATTGTACACCTTTGCACACACTTTCACGGCGCACAAAGCGAGAAGAACGTTTGTGCATGGACCCGGCGCCGCGCGGCAGGCTCTCGCGGTGTCGAAGACGGTGCCGCTATCACGCCCGAGGGCTTGTCGTCGATGTGTGCAATACTAGAGTTTGAGAATTCGGGCCCGATGGAGCTCGTGGACACAATACATTTGCGAGCCGCCAGGGCACATGCGCAGAACCAAAGCCACTCTTGGGCTCTTGCGCTTGCGTTGACCTAAGGCCCAAAATCGAAAACTAGCATGGGTCATCAAGGCGTCTTGGTTCACCGGCGAGACGAGGCAGATGCACCGAGGGTCACGACGCAGTATGGCCCGCGCCTCGCATGTCTCGCAATTTTGCCACGTGCGGCGCCCCGTGCATTTGACCCAACGCAACTTGCGTGTGACGCAGTTCTCAAACTCCGCTGCTCCTCCGAACGCAAGAGTGGCCTACCCAATCGCAGCTTGGGAACCCAGTGTCTTGGGTCCCCAATTCTCAAGCTTTCTACTTCTGTAAAAGCACTTTACGTGCCCGTTGCAAGCAGTGGTGTAATATACTCGTAGCACAATACACAATCATGGCATGAAGAGGTGAAATGGTCCGTCGATACATTGTCATAATAAGCAGAACACTTCAGAATGAATAATTTTTAAACGAATGATAATTAATACATCAGTAAATGAAACTGAACTGTCAGTTTTTTTATAGCCCGTTTCTTCTGGCTGCTTATTTTTTCTTTGGAAGAAGAGAATACATAAGGATTTATACGACATTGTGTGTGGCCACTGCCAATTTGTGGAGCGCCGTATAATGCAGGCCAGGTTCGGAATGTTTTCGAACTAGTCGAAAGCATGCAACCAGCTCCAGCGTCAATATAGATCTCCTTACTACATACAGTTTAGGACAAAATGATCATTTCACTTAGAAACTTTTAGAGGAGCGTAGTTTTTGTACGCTGTGGGGTTCCCACGATTTTATCTGTAAACAGCACGCGAAGACTTATCATGTTTTTCTGTAGTGCTGGACGGGGCATACCTTTAGGGTGAGTAGAATAGGGCAATAAATAAAAACATGGCTGATCCCCCTTTCATAGGAATTGGTATCACATGAAAGTGGAGCGTGTCTTCACAGGGGTAGTTGAGCGATTATTGTGCATTGCTTCGCCACAAGGGCGAACGAATGTATGCTGTAGCAAGGAATTGTAATGCCTCGCGAAGAATGCCAAACAGCTGGAAACCTGCAGCGCGCTCTAAAGCAGAAAGGACGCACGAAAAGAACATACACAGGACGAGCGCGAACTAACAACTGTCACAATTGTTACTTATTTGTGTATGAGCAGCGCACTCCTTTCGAAAACGCGGTCGCTGGAGTGGGCGAAGTGGTCTTCGTGCTCTCTGTAACGTGAACGGAAACTTACGGTGAAAACACAAGACGTACAAACCGCCTCCATCACGAGATAAGCATGCACGCACAAGAGACACGCCCTGTAGAGGCGCGCTCGCATCGCAACTTGCGGAGCGGTGACCTTCAAAGCGCGCCGTCCGAGCCGTTCGTGCCATTTCGCTAGTGATGACAAGAACACGCTGAAGCCACCGAGCTCTGAGTACCGCCAACGGTAAATGGTGTACATGAATAGCTCGCCGTTAGTAGGCTGAATAACGTACGCTCTGTAGGCTTCCCAAGCATCGCTTAGTGGCGCTGCTGCTCTTGACAGGCAGCGCCATCTCTGGCAGAAAATTTCACCATTTCCCCCTAAAGTAGACACTGTGCGCCGGACCCAATATCACCGGCGGCGGCGCGCCGGTGTTTCCACCTCCGGCGGCGGCGCGTCAACGGCGCGGTGTTCATCGGGCCGGCGGCGGCGCGGCGCGGCGCGGGGGCGTGGGGGGGGGGTCGAAGCAGTAAATGCGATAAGTGCAAGCCGTAATGTTACATGAAGAAGGCTAGCAACTAAGTCTTTTTGCTCCGATATCACTTAACTCTACAAAACGCTGGTGTATGGCAATACGGGCGCTCCCAGGAGAGAAGCGGTTTTCGGTCAGCTTGTCGCATCAGTAGTGCGATCGCGAAGCAGTGAGATCACAGCGCTCACAGCGCGTAGAAGGTATACGAGCCGTTCGCTGGGGGATGCCTGCCAAAATAGCGAACGTGCGAGTGCTCTCGACCGCGTCCTTAGAGTCAAAGTTCACAGTTGCTGCTCGAGTTACGCAGTCCCTCTCGCCAGAGATCCCTTCCTGCTTTTTCGCCCAGTAAATGACGGGTGGGGCGTTTCCTTCTGCTTGAGGAGCAATCGACGGCAGGCCTCGCACGCGGGTTGATGTTATTCCGTGTGACGGAGATGGCCAGCTTGTTTCACGTCTGCTTTAGCCATGTTCCTTGCGAACGCTCGCGAGCTTTTACTGGCGGGTAGAACATACAATGCGCGATACAACATACAATTTAGAGTTGATGCGGAACATTACGGCGACGGTGAAAACATGTCCTGAGTGTCCATACAACTGGTAACGCAATAAAAAATATACAAAAAACCGTCGATGCGGGCTCGCCTTTTTCCTGAAAAGCTGCATCGTCTCCGCTGTAAAGAGTGCGTCCGTTGGAAGAATCATATAATCCGGCACCTTTTCCATTGGTTTCGTTCTCGCCTTCAATACCCTTCTTACAGGGGACATCTCCTCGCCACTTATTTCTTCATTTAGCACGCGTACAATGTCAGCACTAAGCGTTGAACCTATCATGATTTCGCGCTTGTCGGCTACAGTCTGTTATCTCTGCATGCGCGATCGCAAACGCACAAAATGGAGCGAAATCAGTTAATCGCGCAGGATAGTCCTGCTAGAGAAGCAAGAGCGGTTGGGCGGCATCATAGCAAAGCAGTATGGGGACAATTCACAACTGTTATTTCTCGTATATGGACCAGTCGAGAGTATGTACCCTGTAGATGTCACGCACGTGAATCACTGTTCTGGCATCACATTGTCAAAAGTTCGGCGCCTGCAATCGGCAAGGCTGGTTTATCACACCGGAAAACATGCTGTTCGTGCAGCACGTTTTATACGCCTGTAAAGTCGATATTCTCATAAAAAGAGAGTGCAAGCATGACGCGAGAGCCGAAAAAATGAGGCGAGCAGTTCAACTTTCCTCGCAGTGGTTAAAGCTTAGCTAGCTGCCTCGCGTCTAAAGCAGCGGGTGATGCTTCAGCGGCACGGAGAACTTGACTCTAACCTTCCCAGGTTTTTCTAGTACCATGGTCGTACAATTTCGGCACGCCGCGAACGTTTGTCCACGAAAGTACACGGCTGCTACTGCAAGCATGCCATATCAAAACAATATTCATATGCTTCATACTGCACAACGCTCAACATCGATAGCACCGAAAGACAAGAAATACCAAGAGAGAATAACGCGCTCGCTGTTTTTTGTTGTATTTTCAGAGGCTGTTAGGGGGCCCTTTATAAAAACAGGCCGTGCAAACACGGACACAGGAGAGTAGTCAAGACACCAGAAACGCCGCTAACAACGGAAAAATCAGACAGTGGCGGAACCGAAGGTAGACACAAATATTTATCTGCGCATTCCCACGTAAGGGGCCATATGCCTATCAATCAAGTGCGAGTAGTGGTCTACATGAAATATAGCCGTTCACTGTCTCGACATGTCTCTTATGTCCGTGTTTCCACGTGATGTCTTCTTAACATGAATACCTACCAACTAGCTCAGCTATATTCTAAGTTTTCCATTCTCTTTACTTCTGTATTTTTTATCGATTTACTCAAGTAAGAATGAAAGAAAATTGTGTACTAATGCACCAAGATATATACATTACTTATCTATTTTATTTTTTTATGCACAGTGTACTAAGTCCAAGACTTGAAGAAAATGCCATCCAGCGAGTTGGGTCGTCGCCCTTTAAGGCTGGACGGCGCGGCAGCGTTAAGGTCAGGCAGTACTCGATAGTTCTGGAGAATAAAAAGTTAGTAAAACTTCTGGGGAGCTATTCTCGATGCATTCATCCCAAAA
The DNA here is from genome assembly GCF_013339695.2 of Rhipicephalus sanguineus. Lineage (NCBI taxonomy): Eukaryota > Metazoa > Arthropoda > Arachnida > Ixodida > Ixodidae > Rhipicephalus > Rhipicephalus sanguineus. The sequence goes on from NC_051179.1 coordinate 154,931,369, forward strand.
AGATGTCCGCGGTCCATTTCGGCAGAGCGCATTCAGTGATTCGAAAAAGCGGTGAGCCGTGCTGTCAGCTCGCTCTTGACTACGTCGCCGCACCGAACCCGTCAGCACATTCCTAGCGTAAGCAGAGAGTGGAAATAAACAGGAATTTTTCAAGTCTGAATTTGCATATGAATGTCTCCCAGATGTGTGAGAACGATGCAGGGAATGTGTACCGACCTTACAGCTGCTTTAGACAAGCGGCCGCATTAAATCTAAATCGATGGCTAACACGATCAAAAGATATGTGCACCGAAAATCGGATCTCTGAGGGCTGCGTTCGTTGCATTGAAGCGCATTTCGTCCCTATCTTTTGTCCCGAGAGTGTTTGAAAGCTTGGTGATATCATGATAGCGCTGCAGAACATGAACCGGAAACAGGGGGCGCGCTTCTCGCCGAGCTCAGCGGTCGCTGAAATGGACAGTTCATTACATGGACACACTGAGAAGAGCTCCTCCGGCGAAGTGCTGTATTTTATTTCGAGATTCCCCATTCGAATTAAAAGAAAAGACTAACGGCGGTGCGCCGTAATTATTGCGCAGCGGCGGCGGCGGCGGCGGCGTAATCTCTCTTGGGATATCGGTGGCGGCGCAAGCGGCGTCACCAGAAACACGCGGCGGCGGCGGCGGCGCACACCTCTACCCTAAAGGGAACCATGTGGGGATGCGAAGGAGCGCATAGGTCGATTTAAGTTTCGTTCATAACGTGCACCTTGCCCGATGTTAACGCGTCCTTGCATGTGTAGCACACCACGAATTCACTGTAGTTGCTGTTGCTGTTACTCCTCCCGAACTCTTGTTAGAGCACGCCACGCGGGTTCATCGCGCGTCTGCAGAATCTCGTTCCCCGACGCCATCACATGATTACTGAGAGAGTGTAAGGGGGAGAGGCCACAGCGTCTTACCCAGCCCCTCACACAGGCCCAAACGCGCTAGCCAGTGCCAGCGCGTTCTCACTAGGATACAACGCGTCGATTCATCGCGCGTCTGCAGAATCTCGTTCGCCGACGCAATCACATGATTTCTGAGAGAGTGTAAGGGAGAGAGGCCACAGCGTCTTGCCCAGCCCCTTACATAGGCCCGAACGCGCTAGCGCGTGCCAGCACACGTGGTTTTGTCTACGTTACGCCAAGCTAGGAGAGCACACGGCAACCCGGACCCCTAAAGTGCTCTGCACGTATCATCATCAAGGTGGTCGAAGAACAAGACGAAGACTCCTCCTTGGCATGAGCGCGCGCTCAATATCTTACAGATGGCTATGGTAGGTTTCATAAAGTGGACGGTCGCCAATGGAACTACGGAAAAAGCCCAGCGCAAAAGCTGATTCGCATCTAAAATAGAAATTGGGAGCATGCAACGAGCGTTCTTCGCTCGCTTCCGCGCACGTCCAGAGCTCTCGCGGTACATTCGCATCGCCTCACAATGTACCGCCTGCAGGGCGGCTACAAAAAGATCTCCGAGCTGGACAGGCCCTTCAGAAAAGCGAACTTTATAAAAGAAGAAAGACTCGTCCATCACGTTTTAAGGTGAAGAGCAAAACAACGATCGACGACAACGACGCCCGACTCAACGCGAAATGCATTTTCAAAGTCGCGATAACACCCTGTAGGACGTATACCTCGATGTACGACTCATTCTGTCATGTTGAAGATACGTAATGGTTCATATAACTGTGAAGTGAAGCCGTGCACGCTATCGACGTTGTGCGTTGTGGAGTATGAAGCATATGAATATTGTTTTGATATGGCATGCTTGCAGTAGCACCCGTGTACTTTCGTGGACAAACGTGTGCGGAAATTATACGACCATGGTACTGGAAAAACCTGAGAAGGTTAGAGTCAAGTCCTCCGTGCCGCTGGAGCATCACCCGCTGCTTTAGACGCGATGCAGCTAGCTAAGCTTTAACCACTGCGAGGAAAGTTGAACTGCTCGCCTCATTTTTTCGGCTCTCGCGTCATGCTTGCACTCTCTTTTTGTGAGAATATCAACTTTACGGGCGTATAAAACGTGGTGCAGGAACACGCCTGTTCCGGCGTGATAAAGCAGCCTTCCCGAAGCGTAAATTGCAGGCGCCGGACTTTTGACAATGTGCCGAGTTCAGTTGAATTCAACCAACCGCGCAACGTTAACCGCGGTATAACGCTAGTGTGAACGTTCGACGACGACGGGTGGTCTCACGAACACGGGGAATCAAAACACAAAGTTGTTTCAGCTACAATCGTAACTGGAACTTCACAGTGCGAGAAGACAGCGAGTAATCATTACTGTGGTCGTTGCGTGCATGCGCCGCGTTACGTACTGATACAGGTAGTCGAAACGAACGAAATCGATGAACTGAGACAGCCAAAGCAGAAGGCGAGACAGTGCTGTCATCTTGGACATACTTGATTCTCCTTACTGCGTAATCCACGCTCCTCGCCTTTATTTCTCGTTCGATATGCCTGGGAACCGATATAGTTTCACACGTGAATCGCGTGCCTTGGTGTTGTCTCCACTGTTGTGGCAGCCCACGACAAAGCGATACTTTGGACCTCGCTTACAGGGGTCGCTTCTGCCAACGTGCAACTGCAGCTTTGCACAGCAAGCTTCTCGGTTCAGCTTACCAAGCTGCCGGCACGACACGCAGTTCCCCGCACCAACTTAGGAACGCGCGCGACGCGCGCGCGAGCGTGTTCCCGCTGCCGAGACAGGCTGAGTCGGCCACACATGCCGCCAGTCGCACCACAGCTTCTCTCCAGAGCTGCAGCGTGACGCTGTCGTCGAGCTGCAAACTTGAGCTTGGGTTCCCTATGTCTGAGCGGTTTCGCGCCGCGCGCTGCGGAGCGGAGGGTCGTACGTTCGACTCCCGGCAATGGAACTTCTTCCACTCTTTTTTCTTTGCCATCAGTTAGTGTACATTTTACAATGTCATATCTGTGACGGAAATACGTCAGTGGAGTCGTGGTAGACGCCGGCATAAAACACTTTCGTGTTAAAAGAGAATGTCCACTTGACCCGCATGGTTCATGTACCCAGCAATTGACAATGAAGATGGCGTACCGTTTCACGTACTCATTGTGAATGGCATCCATAGTGCATGGCGCTCACGATGATTTATGCGTTCCAGCTATGATTTGTGCGCGTTGAAACGTAATTTATATATTCTCCTGTTATGCATGCTTTGTAGATGCAGAACCGTAATTAAAAAGGAAAAAATGAATAAAAAGTTTTTGAAGAACTCATTTTTTTTTTTTGGAGTGTGAGGACCTAGGTTGAAATCCGAGCACCGTCGAGAAAGTTTATATCATATATTATTGCTTTATAGCGCTTAACATTACGTTAGATTAGCGAAGACGGACGGAAGGGCAGTTTTATCGCTGAGTCGGCACAGGAGAAAGCCTTACGCATTTGAGATCGTACATCTCGTGCGTGTACATGACAATTATCCCACAGTGGTTTTACTTTAGTGCGTCTGGTCATTCTGAAAAAGTGCCTGAGGTTGGCAGAAATCGCAATGACACTTCAACTGAGCTACATAATAACTTAGATTAAAACCTGCAAACTGATTGCATTTTTTTGTATTTTTCGGAAGCCTTCGATTGCGTAGCTCACTGCAGACTAATCAATAAAATATCTTCCATGTGTATGAATTCCTTAACGCTGTCATGGATACGGAACTTTCCTTTTTAACCGGCTGCAGTTCACCGCTGTTAAAAATTTTCTCTCTCCTCGTTCTTACGATTCCTCCGGGGTGCCGTCCGGCATTGCACTCGGTCCGCTACTTTTTCTGAATCATATTAACGATTGCCGAAGAGCATATCTTATGAAGTAAGTGGTTTTGCTGATGCTTATATAATTTACCGAGCAATGACTAATACTGTTGACCATGTGATAGTTGAAAATGACCACTCGTTTCTTCATCGTGCCTTTGGTAGCTCTCACTTTGTCAGACCGCCCCCCCCCCCTTTTTTTTTTTGCAGCTCCCTTTACCTCTGAGATGAGAGGCCTGAACGCCGTTGTAAACTTTCTTGAAATGATGTGGCAAGGGCTACACTCTTCTCCTTTCTAGTTTTCTGTTTCCACGCAGCAATTAGCAACAGCGACAAGCGCCACCGCTGGACATGGCGTCAACACTAACCCCTTAAAACTAACTCGCCAAGGATGACAAGGCGCCTTTGACAAAGATGGGTCCTCGTATCGAAACGTCGGCCAGCCTGCTCTGAGGCGCTTTCTCCTGTTTGTTCAACCTATTCCACTTCGTGTATCCATCTGTCGGCTCCCTTCTTGACTTTCTTGACCTTATGGGGAGTCGGTGTGGCTGTTGGCTTATGTCCCCAAATCCAAATAAATCCAAACCAATATCCTCTCGCAAACATTCCCAACTCAGAATTTTCATACTATATTAATTACAAACTTCTATCTAACGGCAGTTCTTTCAACTATTTAGATGTAACCTTAACATCTAACTTCTTCTGGACTACTCATATCAATAACATCTGCATCAACGGCTCGCGGTCATTAGGCTCGCCGGAAACGACGAAAGACGCACACTAATATAGGCGCGTAAGCCGACTTAGCATTTGTTCTCCCTCAGCTCGAATTCGCTTCTTTAGTTTGGTTCGCTCATTATAATTGTTAAACTAACATGCTAGAATCAATCCAAAAACAATCCAAAATATAGCCGCTACATTCATCTCACGAAATAACAATCATAATAGAAGCATAACGCAAATTACAAAAGACAAGCTTGTAATATAAATTTTTTCTTTGAGTAACAGTTGTGACATAACCGTCCTATCATTGTTTGAAATTTACGTGCACGGACAAGGCTATATAACAAAAACATTGCAAGTATCTGCATTCCTGTGCCGAAGATTACATAATCGTCTTTTTTCACGTAGTACATCTACGACAAAACAGGCGTCTTCAACTCATCTGCCCTTCCACGCGTCATCCGCATATGGATTGACCTTCCCGATGACATAGCAGCTGAACGCAGTCAAGATAAATTTTGACGCCATCCTAACACGCGTTTCCAGTACTAACCATTTGTATTATTCGCGTCTCGTCTGGTATTTGCACATTTAACTATAGGTACTTTTTTGATAATTTTATTAGTGATTTATTGCGTTTGAATACAAACATGCACTTTAGTTTTAATGTACTACTCTGAGCAATGTTTTTTGCTTTTTATGACTTCTGTAATGCTATGCCTTTTTAGCGTCTGTATTCACGTTTTTTAGCCTGTTGCTAGACAGGATCTTGCATATTTCATCTTCTGTATTTAGTTTCAATTCAATTTATTTATCGTCATACCTGTTCTGTACTATAATTACCGAGAATTTTTCCTTATTTTAATTGTTATAGTTTGTATAAGTAATTTCTAAGCCATATACATAATCTTAAGGCGCTCCCCTTACACAATGCTCGTTGGGCCAGTAAGGATCTCTGAATGAATATTCGATCAAATGTTACGTAGGAAAGCCCCAAGTACACTCGAAGAAAATCGCCATTTTAATTCTTAAAAGACAGGGCGTGCAAACACGGACACAAGAAAGAAGTCAGGACACCACAAAGGCCGACTAACAACTGAATAGATGCACAACGCCGGAAAAGAAAGAAGGCACGAAAACTTATCTGCGCATGCCCATGCAGTAGGCGAACCTATCAATCCGGCACGCGTGGAGGCCTACGCGAAAGATAACTGGTAAGTCATTTCATTTCGTCTTTATGCAAGTTAATCGACGGTTGGCTCACGCATGCGCTACCACTATTCTCGATATGCCATGGTTCAATCATCAGACGCGTTTCTTCATTCCTATGTCGGTGCAAAACTGCGCATTCATTGAATTTTGTCGTGCATTAACACTCTCGATAATGTAACGATAGATTAGAAGGTGAGCCTCCGGTTAGTGATCTTTTATGTTCTAATAATCTCTGGTTAATGCAACGGCCCGTCTATCTTACGTAGAAGCGGCCGCAGCTGAAAGGAACCTTATACACCACTCTTGTACGGCAATCAGTGAATTTGTGTGTTTTACGAAGCAAATATCGGTTTGCTTCTTGTCTATTACCCGCTCATTCTTCCTCTGCACAGCGGCACATATCTTACCTAGCTTAGTGGCAGCCGTGAAAACAACATTAACGCCGCATATACTTCCTACCTTTTTTAGCCTGTGAGATACGCGATGAATGTACGGTATACCTACGACACGTTTCTTCCTATCGCTTTCTGCAACCATGCTCGGACTTAACACAATAGACTTCTTTAAACGTTCAGCGACAGTGGCCACTGCATCACGGGGATAACCTACATCTAAAAGACGCGTAAGCTGTGCGTTAAAGCTATCACTCATTTTGTGCTCACACGTCTTGGTGAGGGCAGACTTAAGGTAAGACATGGCGATGCCGTTTTTTACAATCTTCGAGTGCTTCGACGAAAAATTTAGCAGCGGTTTTGAAGATCTAGGATCATACTGCCAGCACACGTGGTTCTTCTGAAACGTTAAGGAAATGTCTAGAAATTGTTTTCCATTATTCTGAGGCAACTCATTAGTAAAGTTCAGCCCTCCTCCATTTAATTCAATTTTTTTGCTCACTGAGGTTACCATGTTTTGAAAGCCCTCACCACTACAAAAAATTAAGTGCTCGTTCACATGACGAAAAACCTTAATGACAGAATTACCTAAGGCACCTTCCAAAAGTTTGTCAATCTTGCTAAGATATAAATCACGAAGAACCGGAGCAACTTTAGAACCAATACATATCCCTGATTTCTGCACATAAACGCCTTCCTTCCAACCTACCAGCGTCGATTTTAAACGCATGGAAATAATTTATAGAAAAGCCCCGGTAGAAACACCACATTTATCGGTGAAAACCGTCTCGTGCCCTTGTTCGTTAATACATTCATTAACACATTTCAACAAGTCCTTATGCGGCAAGGAGTAATAAAGGTCTTCAATATCCATACTGAAAGCTTTACAACAGCCGGGGTTCTCCTCTGAGAGGAACTGAACTAGCGCATGAGAATTATGCATACGAAAAGGGGAAAAACTCAACGAAGTTAAGCGGTTCTGCAAATAGCTAGATACAGCGATATTGCCAGGTGCCTTTCTCTGAAACAATTGCTCGAAACGGAATCTCGTTCTTATGTGTTTTCGCTAAACAAAACCATTCTAAAGTATGTGATTCAGCCTTCTTGACATTACAAGCTATTCTCTCGAGATTATGTCTGAACAAAAGGTCAACGACACGTTGCCTAACTACTGATGGTTTAAGTTTTACCGTCCTAAAATTCTTTGTTATGGCTGTTAATGCTTTTTCCGAGAAGAAACTGTCCGGCATAATTACAAAATACCCTTCCTTATTTGAAATTGCTGGCCTGAGTTTCTTCTTCATACAATAATTATCCAAAGGACGGATAGGATCAGTACACTTGATGTGCGTATTAGATCCCTTCATACTAGCAACGCAGTGTGAAATGCATTGGGAGCGCTCTTCTTCCGGAACTAGTCTAGTGACTGTATGCGGCAAACCTATAACGGCTATTGGTTTAAGGTTCAGCTTAAAACAGTATTTGGGACCTAAGGCTAGGGTTTTGCCGTGACTCTCTTCTAAGGCACGCCCTATCTCTTTAGAAAGAATACACACCAGCTAGCTCAGCTCTCTGTTATTCTAAGTGCGATTTTAATGTAAGTTTAAAAGGAAATCGCACACTTTTTGCGACAGCAAAGTGTTAGCTGTACGCCAACGTCGTTGTGATATAAAGAAATATTCGCCCTGTTTGAGCTCGAATAGCACTATAAAAACGGTATCTGCTTAGACAGCTGGCCGCTAAGAGTCACAATTATTTCACAGCAAGACAAGTCATAAAATTACATTTTATTTCCTCCTATCGCCACCTGTTTTGTTTTCACTGGTTCTGGTCGATTCATTTCGTGTCGTGTTCTCAGAAGCTGCAAGTAATAGCAATATCAGAGAATGTGTAGCAGCGAAAGTAATCTTTATTGTGAAATGGCTGATATTGAAATATGTACATTCTGGGAAGTCTCAAAATTTTTTAGACATCTAGCGGAATGTGAGAGAATGAAAACAAAATAAAAAGTAAGCGATTTTATTCCGTGCTTTTAAAGAAACTAGGCGTAATTTTCTTGAAAAATTTTACAACGGAGGCCCAGAATGAAGCGATGCGATCTCGAAAAGATTTGGTATTTCCCGCTGTGTGGTTCTTATGGAATTCAAAAAGTGTTTGATTCAATGATGCTACAGGCGTTCCACTGGGCGACAAAATTGACGGAATAGCTGCAGCTTCTGGTTTTACTGCTGTGTTTCCAATCGCTTGAACGGTTGCAGGCTCAATATTTCCAGTCATATTGAGCTCCATCAATCGGGATTTGCTGTGCTCCTTACCCACAATGCCGAAGTGCTGCATCAATGGCAAATGCACTGCCTTTGTTCTATTTCGCATGTCCCTTTCGAGGGAGCTTGTTGCCAAGACTGGAGTATTGGTTAATAGTACATTTATTGGAGACATTTGCACTCTACTTGTATAAGTACGTAATGAATGTGGGTGGATCGTTGAAAGTTCTCTTTGAATAGGTGCATTACCGGTGGCTTCATGGATAGCACCCTCATAAGTTCCAGTTTTCATTGGCTCTATAAACCCGGCTCCATTCCGACCTTTAGCTGACGTGACCAATTGCCGCTCCAATAGCAAATGTAGTGGATTCAATATATGTCGCTTTTCGCTTTTTAGCGGGCCAATCTTCGGGATGTCTGTAGTCGCACCAGATAATGACGCACTTACTAACGGTGGCTGCGCTAATCTTGCAGTACCAGCAGATGATAAGACTGGGTTAATAGCGGCAGCTTCTGCATTTAGAGCTTCACGTCCTGTGGCTTGCTGAATAGGTTGATTAGTACTTGCCCCTGTTTCTTCTTTTAACACTGCGCTTCCTGTGGCTTCAAGGCTAGGTTTCGCAGTAAGTGCAGCCATATCAGGCTCGCTAACAACGCCTGTATTTCGTCCCTTAGCTACGATACTGATGTGCGGCTGCAATGGCAAATGCTGCGGTGGAGTCATTTTTTCTGTACCACTTCCCACGGACCCTGTCTTCGCGATGGTACCCGAAGGCATGCCTGTTACTGGAACATTTTCTAAGTCTGGTTTTGCAGCACTTGGCATAAAAGTGGGGGATATAGCTGGGGGAATTGCCACTGTTTCTCCTTTCAATAGGGCGTGTCCTGTGGCTCTAAGACTAGGTTTCGCAGTAAGTGAAGTCCTAGTGGACTCGCTAACAACGCCTATATTTGGTCCCTTATCTACGATACTGATGAGCGGCGGCAATGACAAATGTTGCGGTGGATTCATTTTTCCTGGACCACTTTCTAGCGACCCTGTCTTCGTGATGGCACCCACAGGCATGCCTGTTGCTGGAACATTTACTAAGACTGGTTTTCCAGCATTTGATGTAAGAGCTGGAGTCAAAGCAGGGAAAATTGCCGCTGTTGCTCCTTTCAATAAGGCGTGTCCCGTGGCTCTCAGGCTAGGTTTCGCAGTAAGTGAAGTCTTAGTGGACTGGCTAACACCTATATTTGGTCCCTTATCTACGATAGTGGTGAGTGGCTGCAATGGCAAATGTTGCGGTGGAGTAATTTTTCCTCGACCTCTTTCTAATGACCCTGTCTTTGTGATGGCACCCGTGGGCATGCCTGTTACTGGAACATTTACTAAGGCTGGTTTTCCAGCACTTGACGTAAGAGTTGGAGTCGAGGCTGGGAGAATTGCCGCTGTTTCTTCTTTCAATAAGGCGTGACCCGTGGCTTCAGGGCTAGGTTTCGCATTTTGTGAAGTCTTAGTGGACTGGCTAACACCTATATTTGGTCCCTTATCTACGATAGTGGTGAGTGGCTGCAATGGCAAATGTTGCGGTGGAGTCATTTTTCCTGGACCACTTTCTAATGACCCTGTCTTCGTGATGGCACCCGCAGGCATGCCTGTTACTGGAACATTTACTAAGGCTGGTTTTCCAGCACTTGACGTAAGAGTTGGAGTCGAGGCTGGGAGAATTGCCGCTGTTTCTTCTTTCAATAAGGCGTGACCCGTGGCTTCTGGGCTAGGTTTCGCATTTTGTGAAGTCTTAGTGGACTGGCTAACACCTATATTTGGTCCCTTATCTACGATAGTGGTGAGTGGCTGCAATGGCAAATGTTGCGGTGGAGTAATTCTTCCTGGACCACTTTCTAATGACCCTGTCTTCGTGATGGCACCCGTAGGCATGCCTGTTACTGGAACATTTACTAAGACTGGTTTTCCAGCATTTGATGTAAGAGCTGGAGTCAAAGCTGGGGGAATTGTCGCTGTTTCTTCTTTCAATAAGGCGTGTCCCGTGGCTTCAGGGCTAGGTTTCGCATTAAGTGAAGTCTCAGTGGACTCGCTAACACCTATATTTGGTCCCTTATCTACGATAGTGGTGAGTGGCTGCAATGGCAAATGTTGTGGTGGAGTCATTTTTCCTGGACCACTTTCTAATGACCCTCTCTGCGTGATGGCACCCGTAGGCATGCCTGTTACTGGAACATTTACTAAGGCTGGTTTTGCATTACTTGGCATAAAAGTGGGGGATATAGCTGGGGGAATTGCCACTGTTTCTTCTTTCAATAAGACGTGTCCCGTGGCTTCAGGGCTAGGTTTCGCATTAAGTGAAGTCTCAGTGGACTCGCTAACACCTATATTTGGTCCCTTATCTACGATAGTGGTGAGTGGCTGCAATGGCAAATGTTGTGGTGGAGTCATTTTTCCTGGACCACTTTCTAATGACCTTGTCTGCGTGATGGCACCCGTAGGCATGCCTGTTACTGGAACATTTACTAAGGCTGGTTTTGCAGCACTTGATATAAACGTGGGGGATATAGCTGGGGGAATTGTCGCTGTTTCTTCTTTCAATAAGGCGTGTCCCGTGGCTTCAGGGCTAGGTTTCGCATTAAGTGAAGTCTTAGTGGACTCGCTAACACCTATATTTGGTCCCTTATCTACGATAGTGGTGAGTGGCTGCAATGGCAAATGTTGTGGTGGAGTCATTTTTCCTGGACCACTTTCTAATGACCCTGTCTTCGTGATGGCACCCGTAGGCATGCCTGTTACTGGAACATTTACTAAGGCTGGTTTTGCAGCACTTGATATAAACGTGGGGGATATAGCTGGGGGAATTGTCGCTGTTTCATCTTTCAATAAGGCGTGTCCCGTGGCTTCAGGGCTAGGTTTCGCATTAAGTGAAGTCTTAGTGGACTCGCTAACACCTATATTTGGTCCCTTATCTACGATAGTGGTGAGTGGCTGCAATGGCAAATGTTGTGGTGGAGTCATTTTTCCTGGACCACTTTCTAATGACCCTGTCTTCGTGATGGCACCCGTAGGCATGCCTGTTACTGGAACATTTACTAAGGCTGATTTTGCAGCACTTGATATAAACGTGGGGGATATAGCTGGGGGAATTGCCACTGTTTCTTCTTTCAATAAGACGTGTCCCGTGGCTTCAGGGCTAGGTTTCGCATTAAGTGAAGTCTCAGTGGACTCGCTAACACCTATATTTGGTCCCTTATCTACGATAGTGGTGAGTGGCTGCAATGGCAAATGTTGTGGTGGAGTCATTTTTCCTGGACCACTTTCTAATGACACTCTCTGCGTGATGGCACCCGTAGGCATGCCTGTTACTGGAACATTTACTAAGGCTGATTTTGCAGCACTTGATATAAACGTGGGGGATATAGCTGGGGGAATTGTCGCTGTTTCTTCTTTCAATAAGGCGTGTCCCGTGGCTTCAGGGCTAGGTTTCGCATTAAGTGAAGTCTCAGTGGACTCGCTAACACCTATATTTGGTCCCTTATCTACGATAGTGGTGAGTGGCTGCAATGGCAAATCTTGTGGTGGAGTCATTTTTCCTGGACCACTTTCTAATGACACTCTCTGCGTGATGGCACCCGTAGGCATGCCTGTTACTGGAACATTTACTAAGGCTGGTTTTGCATTACTTGGCATAAAAGTGGGGGAAATAGCTGGGGGAATTGCCACTGTTTCTTCTTTCAATAAGACGTGTCCCGTGGCTTCAGGGCTAGGTTTCGCATTAAGTGAAGTCTCAGTGGACTCGCTAACACCTATATTTGGTCCCTTATCTACGATAGTGGTGAGTGGCTGCAATGTCAAATGTTGTGGTGGAGTCATTTTTCCTGGACCACTTTCTAATGACCCTGTCTGCGTGATGGCACCCGTAGGCATGCCTGTTACTGGAACATTTACTAAGGCTGATTTTGCAGCACTTGATATAAACGTGGGGGATATAGCTGGGGGAATTGTCGCTGTTTCTTCTTTCAATAAGGCGTGTCCCGTGGCTTCAGGGCTAGGTTTCGCATTAAGTGAAGTCTCAGTGGACTCGCTAACACCTATATTTGGTCCCTTATCTACGATAGTGGTGAGTGGCTGCAATGGCAAATCTTGTGGTGGAGTCATTTTTCCTGGACCACTTTCTAATGACACTCTCTGCGTGATGGCACCCGTAGGCATGCCTGTTACTGGAACATTTACTAAGGCTGATTTTGCAGCACTTGATATAAACGTGGGGGATATAGCTGGGGGAATTGTCGCTGTTCCTTCTTTCAATAAGACGTGTCCCGTGGCTTCAGGGCTAGGTTTCGCATTAAGTGAAGTCTCAGTGGACTCGCTAACACGTATATTTGGTCCCTTATCTACGATACTGGTGAGTGGCTGCAATGGCAAATGTTGTGGTGGGGTCATTTTTCCTGGACCACTTTCTAATGACCCTGTCTTCGTGATGGCACCCACAGGCATGCCTGTTACTGAAACATTTACTAAGGCTGGTTTTCCAGAACTTGATGCAAGAGTTGGAGTCAAGGCTGCGGGAATGGCCGCTGTTTCTTCTTTCAATAAGGCGTGTCCTTTGGCTTCAAGGCTAAGTTTCCCAGTAAGTGAAGTCTTAGTGGACTCGCTAACACCTATATTTGGTCCCTTATCTACGATAGTGGTGAGTGGCTGCAATGGCAAATGTTGTGGTGGAGTCATTTTTCCTGGACCACTTTCTAATGACCCTGTCTGCGTGATGGCACCCGTAGGCATGCCTGTTACTGGAACATTTACTAAGGCTGGTTTTGCATTACTTGGCATAAAAGTGGGGGATATAGCTGGGGGAATTGCCACTGTTTCTCCTTTCAATAAGGCGTGTCCTGTGGCTCTAAGACTAGGTTTCGCAGTAAGTGAAGTCCTAGTGGACTCGCTAACAACGCCTATATTTGGTCCCTTATCTACGATACTGATGAGCAGCGGCAATGGCAAATGTTGTGGTGGATTCATTTTTCCTGGGCCACTTTCTAGCAACGCTGTCTTCGTGATGGCACCCACTGGTATGCCTGTTACTGGAACATTTACGAAGGCTGGTTTTCCAGCACTTGACGTAAGAGTTGGAGTCGAGGCTGGGAGAATCGTTGCTGTTTCGTCTTTCAGTAAGGCGTGTCCCGTGGCTTCAAGGCTAGGTTTCGCAGTAAATGAAGTCTTGGTGGACTCGCTAACAATGCCTATATTTGGTCCCTTATCTACGATAGCGGTGACTGGCTGGAGTGGCAAATGTTGTGGTGGAGTCATTTTTGCTGGACCACTTTCTAATGACCCTGTCTTCGTGATGGCACCCGTAGGCATGCCTGTTACTGGAACATTTACTAAGGCTGGTTTTGCAGCACTTGATATAAACGTGGGGGATATAGCTGGGGGAATTGTCGCCGTGTCTTCTTTCAATAATGCGTGTCCCGTGGCTTCAGGGCTAGGTTTCGCAATAAGTGTATTCTTAGTGGTCTCGCTAACAACGCCTATATTTGGTCCCTTATCTACGATACTGCTGAGTGGCTGCGATGGCAAATGTGGTGGAGTCATTCTTCCTGGACCACTTTTTAGTGACGCTGTCTTCGCGATGGCACCCACAGGTATGCCTGTTACAGGAACATTTACTAAGGCTGGTTTCCCAGCACTTGATGTAAGAGTTGGAGTCAAGGCTGGTGGAATCGGCGCTGTTTCGTCTTTCAATAAGGCGTGTCCTGTGGCTTCACCGCTAGCTTTCGCAGTAAATGTAGTCTTAGTGGGCTCGCTAACAACGCCTATATTTGGTCCCTTATCTACAATACTGATTACTGGCTGCAATGGCAAATGTTGCGGTAGAGTGCTTTTTCGTGGACCACTTACGTGTTTTGAAAATGGTGGCGTTGGACTTTGAGCAGCAAGGGTAGGTAGAGTCGAAGAAATTACAGCGCTTTGCGTTTTGGGAGGTGGCCTTCCCGCGATTTCATGGGATGTCGGATGGAAAATTCCTGGATTGTTTTTCTCATTGAACCCGTTTTCTTCGTGTCTGAATACAGCCACGGGTGTTGTCCCTGTTTCTTCAGGCTTTTCTTTGCGGGTTCTTACTTTACTCATGTGAGTAGCCATCGACGCCTTCTTGTTTGCTTGTTGTTCTTGTTCGGTCGTGGTTCGTAGACTTTTAGTGCTATGTGGCCCCATGTCTGGTGTTAACATCGTGGTGCCTTTGCTTTCTTGAGACTGTGGTCCACTTACAATGCTCGCAGGAAAGTTGGGGATCGTGTGTATCCTGCTATCCTCTATTTTAGCTCCCGTTGTAGTATTCTGGTGTCGTTGCGCTCTTGGTCGTTTTCCATTTTTTCTCCTTCTTTTCCTCCCACGCTGCCTGTTACTATAAGCGGTGCTTTGTTTTCCTCTTCTGAATTTCCTTCGCCGCCTCTGCTTCTGTAAGGGTTGTCCATTCACAGTAGAGGGCGATGCTTGCTGCTGTAGTTTTGGAGCTACTCCAACTCCCGGTTCTCGGGAACCTCCAGCTGCAAGAGATGTGCTTTTATAGGGTGTTGATTTTTGAGTGAGATGTGATTGGTTGGATGCGGCTGCAGAGCTTGGCCTACCATCCAGGATGTTGGAACCGTTTGGGAGTAGACCTGCTTTTGGTATTGGGGCGTTTTTTTCTGGTATCAAACCGGGCGTTAGATTTGCATCTTTTAGCCCAGGTGCAAGTGACGATACTGGTGGAACAGCATCCCATTCTTCATCCTCCTCTTCTTGACTTGAGGTTCCTTCGGCTGGCCAGGATGTCGGATTTTCGGCGAGTGTTTCGCCCCAATCGTCTTCTTCATCTTCTGTGTCAGGGCCTGTGTGTGAAATACAATAACGTGGTTCGACTTTGCAGAGAAGACATTGAAGCGGTAGAAAGTGACGTTTTACGCAACAGATTTCAGGGAGGCGGTTCTGCGCCATCGTTCAACCAGTCATCTTTTATTCTATATCTGGCTGCATAAACAAATTGTTTGGCGGGAGTAGAATATTTATCTAATGTCTTTAGTGGTTACTTACCTATATACGTGTCCCTTTTCTTACGATGAAGAATTTGCTCCTGGGTCTGCAGTCGATCGCCATGTGTGGATTTGGTGCTTTCTGAAAGACTCCGCTTCCAGCAGATGCCACCGATGCAGTTTCCATATTGATGATCCTACAGTGATTATCCGAAACTGCAGATCAGGTACAACAATTCTTCTTGAGAGCAAAAAACAAAAAAAAAATATTGTTTTGAAATGGCATTATGATTGATTATTCTGCATTTAAAAGTCGTGCATTCATTTTGCGGCAACTAGTGTGGCGGTAGTATCGCATTCAGGCTTTCTGTGTAAGGTTAAAAAAATCTTTTTATTACGATTGCAGTAACCGTGTACAATATTTGATTTGAGGTATGCGAACGGAAGCATGTTGGGCAAAAACATTTTTTATTGCTTATGGTTCAACAGTACATTTATGTGTGTTCCAGTTCAGAAGTCTTATGTATCGGGCACATGACCTTTGCGCTTTTGCAATTAGGCTTCCAACAGACGCGTGCAGGCAGGCAAAGATCATATTTTCTCAAGCATTACTGCACAACATTCGCTGAACGAATAGATGAAAGTCCTGGCGTGCTGAATTGTATCCAGGACATGGAGTGAGCATCGGGAATATATGAGAAAAGGAAAAGTGACAGCCACCTGCTGGCAGCACGAATCCAAAGGAGAGCAACACGCATTTGTAAGAAAGTAAGCTTCTTAGTTGCCGAAAAATTTGTCCTGGTTCAGGGATCGAACCAGGGACCAACAAGTTTCCGGGGCGGTCGCTTTACCATGTGAGCTAGCGATGAAGCTAGCAATCTGCATCGCAAGGGCGAATTCATCGACAACTGGACTCGAAGTACATGGACACATATGCGATGTGTTATGTGTCACTAGAACAGATCATTTAACAATTTCTACGCAAGTACTTGTGACAAGTGATGTTTTCAGTAATCGACCAGGTGGAATACCTATATCACTTGTAAATAACGTTGCGGTATCTTTGCAGCAAACGATTCCAGGGAGGTGAAATATTATGAACTTGCATTAAAGAAAAGGAGCAGCTTACTGTAGGCGTTGCGTAGTGTTGTTAGTGCCGGGACTTATAACATTGTGCACATACAGAAGTACACACAATGCTTCGTTCCATAATTTCATGGAAATTACTACTCTATGTGCACCTTTCGTTTCTTTGTGTTAATGTACTAGTTAAGACAGTAAGGAATGCTTTTTTGATAACGTGCGAAAGATCAAAGTGTGCAAAGAAAGTTCCGCAGCTGTCCTGCAGACTCTTCACACTTATTCATAATGGTGTAATAGTAGCGCAAAAAAAAGACGAAGACAAGACAGTGAACACCACAAGCGCTTTCTTGTCTTCGTCTTTTTTTTGCGCTACTATTACACCATTATAAATCAGTACCAACTAGCTCGCCTTTCCGTTTTGCTTCTCTTCGCACTTAGTTATGCACTAGCATGTTACACACACAATTACAAAGGAATAGAGTCGAGTGCCCCACAGCAGTCATGTATACATGTTTCTTGTCGGGGCTTTTACTGTAACGTGCTAGTGAGTGTCGATGTACGAAGGGCTCTCGTTAACAAAGGTCAACTTTGCAACACTTTAAAATCAGCCAGTGACACCGGTTTTCTAAAACATACTCATGAATATTACTGCGTTCAGAAACGTCGAAGTAATAAAATAAGTGGAACGTGGTGTCCAACGTGAACAAATTTTATTGGTGCAGGTATAAGTAAATGGACATCGTCAAGAAGCTGTCCTTCTTCGCTGCTGTTACCGTTCCTAAAATAGTGGAAGATTCTTTTAGAACGGACCTACTATATGTGGCTGCACTTTCGTTACAAATTGTCTGATTTTATTTCAGTCTGCGGTAAAGGGTTTAGAGAGAGTGAAATTTTAATGCTCTCTCCGTATTTTGATGTGAAACTTCAAAAAGGAAAAGTACAGTAAAACTGAAAACATCACTGCCGACACATTGCGGAGTGTTGCAGCCAACATGGAGCGCCGAGTTCGGTTATGCCTACGCCAAGAGGGTGGTCATTATCATACCTGTCGTAGGGTAAGCGATTATAAATCTATACAACTTTTACAAATTTCTGCTAGTCACATTTGTTAAGCCGCATGGCAATCAGTTTTTAACAACGTTTGATAGGTAGAAGCGATCCCTCCTTGTATAGCAGGAGTCTCAAACACGCCACCCACTGACACGTTGCTAGCAGCCCGCGGTCCGCATATGACTGGCTGCGTGTCATAATTTTGAAAAATTTCTTAATGACTATGTTCATATGTTACTCACATATGGCTAGTCTCGAGCATTTCTCTCGTGAGGCACTCCACGCCTCCACCATTGGGACAAAAACTGTATATTTCTGAATCGGCGTACAGATTTCAGTCATCTTGGAAATCGGTATTG
The DNA here is from genome assembly GCF_013339695.2 of Rhipicephalus sanguineus. NCBI lineage: Eukaryota > Metazoa > Arthropoda > Arachnida > Ixodida > Ixodidae > Rhipicephalus > Rhipicephalus sanguineus. The sequence continues at coordinate 154,949,232 of NC_051179.1, forward strand.
ATACGCCAAATGCTCTTCAGAGATTGGGAATGAGATGAAATGCGGGAAATACCTTCTTCTCCCCTTCCCCCGCTACAACCTTCTTTACTGTCCCGGCCCTCTCGTGACTAAAGTTCGTGACAGCGGCCAACTATAGCTGAGGTGACTTTCAGACCCCTGTTGTATAGTATTTCGTGGTTTACGTTATCCCTTACTTGTACTTTTCTTCGGCGTTGCACATCAATTCATAGGGCGGGCCATTACATTTTCAGCGTTCCTGAATGTTTTGCCACAGCCCGCATTAATGTTGGATACATTGCAACAAAACTACAGCCCACTGAAAGCGGTCCATTCTAAACAAATCACGCTTTAGTATTCACGCCGGACTACAAAAGTATATGGAGGTTGTGAAGCTGTAGCACGCAGAAAGCCATAAAAATGGTAAAGTGCTGCTGCCTCTCAACTATGCTTACTCTAGTACTACACCGGTACACTTATAAGCGGAAACAAACTGCTCAGATATATTAAACAAGAGCGGCTGTCTCCTTACCTCACATTTAGTAGAGAAAACTCCGAGTTTGTGAAATTTCGTTCGAAGATAGCGCTATCGAACCCTGGCTGAAGCAGTCCACATATTAGGGAACAACGTAAGAAGTTCAATTTTATCTTTTGAGTTTCACGATTCGGGAAAATAAGGGTTTCTGTGAGCAGGAGCGAGCACCCGCGGTGAGGACGACAACGTGCGGACAAACGCACCCACACATTTTCGTTGCAAATCAATGAATACTTTCTGCAACACTGATGCATGTGCCCATCCGTCATATGCATACATCGCTGCATCAGGGAAACCATCATCAGGTTTTCTCTTCGCGCACTTACTTGTGAGGTGACACTTACGGAGTATATATATATATATATATATACAGGGTGTTTCAAGAAATGTGTCCAACCTTCCCAAAAAAACAGGAAATTACGATATTTGATTGCTGCCTTCAGAATTGGTTTTTCTGTAGTCGCAGGCATTTTAAGATGGTTAAAGAAATCATTTGGAACTGTAATTAACAAAGTTAAATTAATTAACTTTTTAATTAGCGGAGTTAGGTGGTTGTATCAAATGAGAGAATTGAAGTTCTTCATGCCAGAAACCCAACCCAACTTTGAGATGTCGAAAAAGTGGCATCTAGTAATAATTACGAAGTAATGAAATTCAACCAAATTCAATGGCGAAACCTAAACAGAAACATGGAAGAACGCAACTGCCATATTCTTCTGAGACGTACAAAATGAGTGGATGGCTTTTTCTGTAGCGCTAGGCATCTTAAGATGGTTAGAGACATGACTTGAGACAGTAATTAAGAAAGTTAAATTAATGATCTTTTTAATTAGTTGAGTTAGGTGACTGTGTCAAGTTTGGGAATTGAAGTTCTTCGTGCCAGAAACACATCCCAACATTGAGATTTTGAAAAAGCGGCCTCTAGTAATAGTTACGAAGTAATGAAATTCAACCGAATTCGATGGCTTTCGCTGCTGAAAGCCGTTGCATTTCGTTGAATTTCATTACGCCACAACAATTACCAGAGGACACTTTTTCGAAATCTCAAAGCTCGAATGGGTTCCTCGCATGAAGAACTTCAGTTCTCTCATTTGACATAATCACCTAGCTCCAATAATTAAAAAGTTAATTAATGTAACTTTCTTAATTAGTGTCCTAAATTATGTCCTTAACTACCTTAAGATTTCTGCCGCTACAGAAAAAGCAATTCTGAAAGCCCCGAGCAAATATCGCATTTTCCTGATTTTTTGAGAAGGTTAATATATATATATATATATATATATATATATATATATATATATATATATATATATATATATATATATATATATATATATAATATATATATATATATATATATATATATATATCTGTTCTCACGTTTCCCAGCTCGCGCTATAAAATTTGTTGTACCCTAGAAAGAACTTGTGGCCACTTTTCAGCAGAAATTTGGTCCGAAAATATATATTTCCAAACTGTCCATAGAGGCAAAACTTAACGGGAACCTGCAACAATTTTCTAAGGAATCATAGAATGACCTCGCTATCAGAGTTTATTTCCTTACGAATCAGCTGCCGGAAGAAAAATTCAAATTTGTGAAGTGCGGTAGGAATTGCATGGCTTTGTACAATGTGACAGGTTATTTTGGGCATAAAGCAGAAGTGCCCTAAGAAGGATTTCGTTGCTCCATCACTGTGATGAAGGCGTTGTACTAATTGCTTTCGATCTACGCTTTTTGTTTCAAATTAAATTTCTTATTTTGGAGGCCTGTGCACATAAGAACGTATCACGATATTGATGTTGGTAACATAATGTTCAGCCTATGCTGATGCCGCGCATGTCATTGGTCAAGCCAGCTGCCCAATTGGGAAGAACGCTTGCAAAAGAGATGCTTCGGGATTTCGACCCATGATCTGTAGTACCATGATATTCTAAAGAATGGCCGAGTTACGGCTATTGTTATGTGAATTATGTATGTATTTTATATGCTGCCAGAATACCGCGGCGTCATGTTTTACAGTGATTAACCTATTTCATGTCGGTAGATGTTTCTTTCAAATTCGATCGGTACTGCTTCGACTATCCTGTCACTACGAATCACGGGTCGAATCCACGAAGCGCTTCGGTCGTAAGCGGTCTCCGCCAATGGGCAGCTGATTTGACTAAATATATGTGCAACATCGGAATAGGCTGAACATCCTTTTAGGAACATCTTTAACGAAGTATGTTCTTTATGCATACGGCCCTGTATCTCCTTAAATTGAGTTTTATAGTAAAAGTGTAGATCCCAAAAAGTAGTACAGCGATTTCTTCACAGTGACGGAGCAACGATCTTCTTCACAGGACAATCCCGCCGCATACTTAAAATAACCTGTCACATTTATGTTCTGGTTGACAATACAAAAATATTCTGTTACGTACCCAGCAAGGCGTTCCATCGACCTCGCGGCGAATCTCTGTGTGGATAGGTCCATTTCTTCCATAAATTACGCACATGTAGTAGCAGGGCATCATTTTCAATGTCTAAAAAGAGTACAATTAGTGCCGTGGGATGTCGGAATTGCATACTTCACGGAGTTCAGTTCAATCCCCGTGGTGTACAGGAAAAAGTTCGTGAACATGTAGTTGCATCACCACTTTTACAAACTACTTACTGTAGGTTACTAAGGTCGCGGGATGGAATCCCGGCGGCGGCGACCGCAATTTCGGTGGAGGCAAAAATGGCTGAGGTCTGTGGACTTAGATTAAGGTGTATGTTGAAGAACCCCAGCTGGTCTGAATTTCCGGAATCCTTCACTACGGCGTCCCTCCTAATCATATCATGAGTTTGGGACGTAAAACCCTGATAATAATAATAATAATAATAATAATAATAATAATAATAATAATAATAATGATAATAATAATAATTATTATTATTATTATTATTACTATTAGTATTATTATTATTGTTTTAACCAGATTACTAACACCATATCACGCAATAAACGATAAGTTACAACCTCGTGTAAAATGCCAAGCTATATCAGAGGGAGTCTGGGAAGCCATGCCAGAGTGTGTTGGACTGCTTGTGATGTGACAAAAACAACAACAAATAAATGCTGCGTTTGTCTGAAACGCCATACCATCACTTCTCGCGCGTGGCAATGCTATTTTGAGGCCACTGACATTTTAACTCAAATTGTGATTACAGCGCAAGGTAAGACACGAGGCAGAGAGCAACGAAGAGGAGCGCTAACTTCCAACTAAAATTTTATTGTGAAGAACAAGCAATTTTTTAAACATGACATGCGGTAAAAACCGCATACGATAAATGACACCCCCTCCGAAACACGATGCCAACATGAGCAAGCACTCTAAAACAATAAAGCAGGAACAGCCCTGTCAAGAAGAACAGGAGCGCATGTGTGGTTGCAAGAAAGCAAGTTCCTTCTCAGTTAAAGCTATTGAAGGCTTATAACAGAGCCATCTTCAGCGATTGCTGCAGCTTCTATGTTGAGGTTGTATTCTCGTTAGGATGCCTTGCTAATATAGCCGTCTTTTCAAAGAACGGAATACAGCCACATTGTGCGCAATGCACACCAAGAAAGCCCTCTCTCCCTCTCCTCACTTAGTTGCTGTGTTCCCGCAGTCGGATGCTTAGACATCTACCTGTCTGCCCTACGTAGGACGGACCACAAGACAGGGGTATCTTGTACACAACACTTTTGGAACAAACAACGCACTTCTTGTGATGGTTAATACTACATGGACTGCGCCGCTCTAAAGGTACATTCACACCGAAGGCGGGGCGGCAAAGCGGCGAAGCGGGCTTTTCAAGGCGGCGAGGCGGCGAGCGCGCGTACCTGTTCAGACCGCATGGCTCTCTTGGCTGCCCGCGCGGCCGAGGAGGCGGGGCCTCTCGCGCTTTAGCGCACGTGTCGCTGTCACGTGGTACGGCTTCTCCAAAAGAGACACCCGCACCACCGCCGCGCCATCGCTGCAGCGCGTTCTGATTGGCTGCGGCAAAGCGGCGAGTAGCGGCGAGCGGCAAAAAATTGGTCCGAGAGCGATCGGACCTGCCGCCTCGTTTTCCGCCCCGCTTTCGCCGCCTGGAGAGGAGGTTTTGCCGCTTTCCGCCTCACCGCTTTGCCGCTTTTGCCGCCCCGCCTTCGGTGTGAATGAGCCTTTACCGTTCTTGCCTTTAGCGTTGCGGCACTGGATCGAGGCGCAACATTTCAGTGTGTGTTCTGGTTATGCACGTTCATACGTTCATTCATATACATCAGGAGCTAAACAAATAAAGCGCTGTGACACCCATACAATGCCTTTCCGACCACTCAAATCATTACATTGCGGTGCCTCTGTCAGCTGGGAAGTTGGCAGAAGCACCGTGTGTGCAAAGTATGCGAAGTGACATATATATAAGTTATGACGCGAACCTGAATACAACGAACATTGAAATACTTACAAGGCCTTGGGGCCACAGACGCTTGCAAGCGCCATGCTGCGCCCTATTAACTGGTGTCGCATTACAAAAACCTAAAAGCAAGCAAAAAATTAACTTTTTGTACACTTACATGAGCGATATGAGTGCTTGTTTTATGAACAGTGTTGCATTTGCGTTTGTTAAGAAGTGTTTTAATACGCGTACGCTTTTTTTCTCTGCACGCGGTACTCCTTTATGTACAGGCTTACATTAATGTACCAAAAAGACCCTTTTGAAAGAGCCGAAAACATTCCTAAAGAGGGTCTTCGGGACGACTCCCAGGTTTCATGCGATTATCATTAGAGCAATGCTACTAAGCATCGCGGTGCTACCGTAGAAGCGTTCCGCATATGAGGCTTGTTGCCAGACAACACCTCGTCAGTTACGCCTTCACACGCTGCTCACTCAAACACTTTGACGGCGCGAAGTACACTTGTCGCGTATATCGACACACACACACACACACACACACACACACACACACACACACACACACACACACACACACACACACACACACACACATATATATATATATATATATATATATATATATATATATATATATATATATATATATATATATATATATATTGTCTAGACGTGGCCCCACTTTAGGTAAAACATTAATTGGATTGGTGTAATATAGGGAAGTCTTCGTATTTATTCACAAAGTAACGTGACTTTACAGGTTCGTTGCTGCTGTTCATGGCATTCAAGAAGTCGGTACGTGCCTGGGATTTGTCTCGAAACATTGCGCCTTATTTCGATTTCCAGTATAGCCTAGTGTACATATCGCACATTCGCATTTACCGCACAGTGGAGTGCGTAGTGTCGATTTGCGATGTGCGTCGTCTTTCGCATGTTATAGCGGCATGTGTGCAGAAGAGACGTTGGTGAAAGGAAATATTAACGTATGTACGTAGGACCTACATTTGTTCTACCAGGGTGGATTATTACTATTTACTTCAAGGGTGGATCATTTAACTGTCCTTATTTCAATGAATACACATGATTGCCCTGATGTTGTAGACCAACGACGATACCGGACTCCTCGCTCGGTCTCTAGCACTGCAGAAGACATTCGAGACTCCGTTTCAATACAAGAAAGCAGTACTATGGTAAAAATCTTGGGGAAACTTATTCGGTGATTTCAACCGGAACAATGAATGACAAAGTATTTGTACAATTCACAAGTAGTGGATGGTAGATATAAATAAAAAGAGAATACCGAAAACAAAGGAAGGCATAGAATTATTTTACTTTTACAAAAAAAAATTAAGAGCACAAGCACTGAGGAATACTTTGCTAATTCCGGCCCCTGCATACCGTCCACATTCTTATACTGCTCCTCAGCAACCCTGAACATTGATTTGTAGCCTGCGGTGTCGTTTGATATGATACTTTGAAGCAATCTATGGCTATATGTAGGTCATGGAAGTGATGACTTTTACTTTATTCTGGTTTTATCGTAATTTTGTCGCGTTTTTTTTTCTTTTAGCCCCAAACGGTAATGTACGTGCGCTGGCAGCCTAACTTTGTGTACAACTTCAACTGTTCAAGTGGTTTGGTGTTATTGAAAGGCAACATCATATGAATGAAAAGAAGGAAGAAAAATCAAAAGACCTGATTTGTGAGACACAAAATTACGGTTGCGATAAGTAATCAAGCGAAGGAAAAATAGCGCCGGTATTTTCAATAGCTGATTATTTACAGTGTTAATGACGTAAAGGCCATCTACGTGCATGAAAAAAACAACTTGCATCCGATGGAAGCCGAACCCACAACCTCCGTATTACCCGCAGGCGGTGTGCTCTTCCATTGTGCCACTGTTGCGGCTGCTTCTCAGTAACTCTTCGGCATTCGTGGGTGTGTAAACCTGATAGCGTGATCCAGCGCTCGTGGTTATCGCGGCGAATGCGAAGGACAAGTTTTTGCCAATGACGTCATATGATACGCGAAGTTGAGGAATAGGTAAATAAGCAATAAACCATCACATGCTAGCTTACGCATGACCTTATAAAAGCGCCAGTTCTATAGTTGAAATGACTCCCTAAATTATCCCACAACCACGATTTTTTAGATAATTATCTGTGTCGTACGGCGCTAATATACTTAAAAAATTTTTTTTTTTTGCGTTGAAGTAGTTGAGAGATGCATTGCTTTTTGGGCAAAATAGAAGAGTTGGCCATACAAACGAAGTAAGAATTATAGGCTATTTTTACATTGATGTCCAACAAAAATACTGCTTTTATATAATGCAGGTACTACCCGTAGTTTCTTTCATCATGCCTATATTGCTGTAATATATATATATGCCGGCACATAGCTAAGTGTATGCTATTTGCAAATACTCCTCGAAGCACGTCTAACATGTTTGGGGCTGAGGTTTATTACATTGTAGTTGCAAGATCACCACACAAATATAAAAGAATTTGCTCTTTCCGGGACGTCGGCGTGCAGTAAAGACACGAATTACGCAATAGCACATCTAGCGTTATTGTGGCATGCACCAATAGCTAGCATGCTGATATAGCTCTCATATCAGCGGCCAGAAGTGGGGATAGAAAGTGCGAAGTGACCATGATTTATACCTGTATATTACACACTAGCGAAAACGTTCACCGTAGTTACATCAGTTTTTAGTGACTCACCTTGTAACCAATAAATGAAGATAATACACGACCAGCAGAGCCCAGCTACTAGAAGCACCCTCATAGCTCCCTTAACGCTATTGTCTCAGGCCCGGCGACGCATAAATGCGTGACAACTGTCCTCTGCGAATCGCATCTAAAGAAGTGTCGCCCTTCGTTCGTACTGTACAGTGTGCTGTCAAGTCATCTTGGCCGGTTGGCAGTGTTTGAAAGACATTCATGCATTCTTTGTAACATTCCTTGATATCTTCTAGCGCCTGCACGTCCTATTGTAATGCATGGGAAGGACGATATTCTACAGGTTCTTGCTGGAAGTGAACTGCTACTGTGTTTGACTCTAAGTACATATCGCTAATCTAAACGCATGAAATATACTGCGGAATGTGTAACTAATGTGGGATATTTATAGGCATTTGGTGGCCGAAATTCTCCTATTCGTTGTTTTGCAGTGCGACGGAGGCAACACGTTGCTGTCATTTATCGTTGTTTATTACGACTCATTCGTAGCTTTCAACGCGTACAGACGGTGCATGCCCTAGTGATAACCCGACTGAGCGCTTAACTTAATCTGCATTTGTATCTCGTATGGCCTACAACGTTCTCGAACTTATATCGCACTCAGGCTGCAAATGTTAAAAGTTCCAGTGGTAGATTTTGACTAACAATATGAACTGATAGATGAAGGTGCCAGTTGTCGAGCACAGAGTGAAATGCACGCAAACGGAGGAACGTCTTTGTGCAAGGCGTAAAGCACGGCGCTACGTTGAATAACGATCGCGCAGGTGACTAGCATCGAAAGTAAATGTTGCAGCAACAACCCGTCCGAGTAGCTGCGGTTTGTCCCCACGAGGCGGCAATCAGACATGCTTTCGCTGCTTCTGCCACCTTTTGTCTACGCTTCACTTCTCCCTTTGTGGCTCGGTGCACATCGCCTTCTCTCCTCCTGATCGCTTTCTCAATGCTCAAGTGCCTTTTCCTCATGGAATAATGGGGCGCTATTTTACTTGTAAACAGAGTGGCAGTCTACTTCTTGCTATCAATGTGTGAACTGCTTCTTTCCCACTGCTTCTTTTCATTCCTGAAAAGCATTCGATATTCTGGCAGCGGACACAGGTTCATATACAGATTGAGTCGTGTGATGTGTTCTAATAATGTAATACCATTTATTGGGATATTCCATGCGATTTTTGCCTTCTTCGTGAGGCTTTATAATTTCCATGTCCAATGGCATATCATATGACCTCTAAAGTGTAGTGCAAGCTTATTGTATGGGGGCACAAACGAACGCAGGAGACCGGGGCAAAAACATAACGCGTGATTTCGCGTGAAAATTGCGGAGTGTGTCATGTGGCATCGAGAACCTTTCGGGCTCATCCAGAGTGGCTTCTGTCCATTCAACTTTCTGGACTCGCGTGGACAGTTTATCGATTTAGCAGGTTGTTTTGAGGTTGCTGATTTTCCATTCACAAACAGTTTCACTGTACTGACATACCATAGAATCTTGTTAATTCGTTGAATTTCGAAGTTCATACAGGTTTACGATAGGGCATCAAATAAGATCACGCAGTAAATGATGCCAGCTTCATTTCTTAATGAATGGCTGCAACTAAATTTCAAGATTTATGGAGGATTTTATCTGCTACCTGGTATTCTGTCTGAGACGGTTGGAGACGTGGGAAGGGGCATGTTGGTCACCTTAACTATTGTCACATATAATTGTTGTCGTTTAGCACTAGGACACTATAGGTACCGCGCTTTGCGGCGTTGATTTCATGGTTGGTTTCATAATTGGATGATTTCTAATAAAAATTCTCAGATAGGTACTCGGTTATCTTTTCAAAGTTAACTGTGAAAACTATATAAAAGCGCAAGTGCATTTATTTCGTACAAGTAACTGACGTTTAACAACGTTAGAAAGTGGGAACGTCGCTATCCGCGGAACGTGTCTGCGTTGTGTTAAACAATGCACTCGAATCGACGCCAAGAAAAATTCATACGCTAACTTCTATCTCAAGGTTAATATTGTGTGGAGCACAATTTAAATGAGCAGCCATGCGCATAAGTGAAAATACAATTCCACAAATGGTCAGAAACCAACCAGCAAAGAAGGCCGCATGATTTGATGAAAATATGATAATGATACTTGCCGAAATATGCGTGCATTGCGGACGCACAAAGCACGTGTCATATCTTGTTCGTCTTCGCCCTACGAAAGCACATGAATAATGGCTGTGATAGAGCATAAAATTCCTCACTATAGGTGGTACGCAGTTCATTCATCTTCCACTTTCCTTACATTCAACGCATTTACGCTGAAACGTTGCTTCTCGATTAGACGGGGCAGTACTAGTGTTTCAATCATTATAACGAATAATAGGCCGTATAGCTGTCAAATTTCTGCAGACTTCAATGGTAAATCCGTGTGACCGTATGCACTGTATTAAAGTGTATTGTGGGCGGTGCTTATGCCAGCCTTTCATGCATTGCCTTGCGGTGAGGCTTTCTGGGTGCAGTAACTAAATATACAATATAGTATGCTATATTTGTGTTCAAGAGAGATTACTAGATGTCCAGCAGCTGTCATTTGCAGTCCAGTGCGGGCTGTGGCGATTGAGAAGCTGTTTAAAAGGATTGCTGGTGTATGCTCTGCCAGTGGTGTGAAGTAAATGCGGCCAAAATCGTCGCTTACTCTACGCATTCATTCCACGTCAGTTTGCTGTGGACTGGAAATATTATGCTGATATCTATATTTTTTTCTCCTGCAACACGGTGTGGAGTCTGTGGCCTGTGGTTTGTAAGCAAATAAAAGACGAACACTGGTGTTTTCGGTGAAGATTATGCAGCGAAGCATATGAGTCGCTTGGTGAATTGTCAGAGTGCACAGTTAATGGCACTACTCTATCCTGCAGCAGAGCATATAAGGCGAACCAAGAACTGGTTGAATGTGCTTTTGTGATTCAGCTCCAAGATTGCTTTTGCCAGGAAACTGCGTAAAAGCGACCGCACTCTTGCTGTTGTGCATAATTAGGAATAACCAAGAAGGAAGTCGTCGCTGTGGCTCAGTGATTATAGTCCTTGGCTACTGGCCTGAAAGAAAAGGGTTCCACCCTATCGAAGTCGTTCACGTTTCGATGGAGGCGGAATGCGATTGGTCCGTATGCTTTGCCATGTCCGTGTGTGTCAGAAAGAACTCCAGGTGGTTGAAATTACTGGAAGTCCTCCGCTACGATTCTCTCATATAGCCTCAGTCGCTTTGCGATGATAACCCCAAAAGCCAAACAACCAATAGACAAGAAGTGAAAGGTAGCTGAATATTTTTCAATAAAAAAAATTGGCCGCGTATCTGCGTGCTTCGCTGCAAATGTCGTCTAAAGACGATAGAAGAGGCGCTGCGTGAGATATGGACGCCATCTGGCAATACGTCGGGAAACATGAATGCTGTGTTGCGGGCTGGTAGTCCCGGCGCAGCAGCAGGCGAAGACCGGCGGTGACCAACGCGACCGGCGGGGACGCCAGCCAGCCCGAACAAGCGGTTTGGCGCGAAGCGCTGAAGCAGAAGAAATGTCTGCACTCAACGACTACTCTCCACACACTCTTTTATTTAAACGTCGCCTGGGTAAACAGGAATGCGAGAGCGGCGCCCCATGGCATTCGTACAGTGCAATACAGAACCGAAACCGAAACACAACAATGAGCTCGTGCAGAGGGCACGGAGGAAGGCAAGTTTCAGCGCAGTCGCTGTCACGTATCTCGGGAGCGCTTGCAATATGTGATGGAATTGGGAGAGAGAGCGAGGCCGGTGACCGTCGCGTCACAGCAAACAAACTTTATATCCCACACCACGGCAAACAAAAAAATTAACACACTAAAAATTTACAATCAGGAGTAACATGTGCAAAAACGCCAAGCGGTACAAAAGATACAACAAACACTTCTAACTAGCTCGGCCCTACTGGCCTGAACGTCTGGCCACTATGGCGTCCCAGTCTCGCTACGCGAATCGAACGTTCTTACTTCGGTGTGCTCGTCGCCTCGATCCAGTGCCAAAGTCGACGTTCGGCCCCGTCGTCGCAGCTGCTGTCGACGTCTTGGGGTCGTCGTCGTCGATCCGCCGCCTTGCTAGTCCTCCTCGTCGCCGATCCTCCGGCCCTTTGTCGAGAACAGCTGTCTCGTCTAGTTAGGCCTAACTCCTGGCCTCCCCTTGGTGCCACCGGGTCGAATTGCCGATGTGGCTCTCTGGTGATTGTCAGCGGGTCGCCGTCGTCTTGCCGAGCTGTGGGAGTGCCGTAGGTTCCACGAGAACTGTGTGATGAGGCTGCCGCAAGCCCGGGAAGCCTCGCTCGGTAGGCACCAAGGTCGACAGCGACCCTCCCGGGACATGCACCACGCTGACTCCAGAACTCAACCCTGCTGCTCTCGTCGCGGGTGCGACGCTGGCTTGCACCACCTTGCTCCTCGACAACTCCACCGAAGAATGCCCACTTGTTCCTCTGGGGTTCCGCACCTCAGTTCGGGTGGCGTGGCACGCGCCTTTTTCCGGCCAATGGCTTGCGTCGACGTGGCGGGGGTGCACACCATCGGGTACTTTGCCATTCCCCGCACACCATCGACGCATTGCTCTGTCCGGCATGCGCCCCGTGCCCTTTTACTCATGACAGTCGCATTTTCAGCGCAGCTTAAGAAACTAGGGTCTTTAGAATTACGTATGTATGCATTTTCTATTAAAGGAACACAACACCTAATACTTACCTAGTGATGTTGCGCCTCAGATGTGCGTAATGTTTACTTTTTGATCGACAATGTACACAAGTATGAACCTAGTCAGCCGTTCAAGATGGCTGGCCCTTGGGCAAGTGGTTCAACTTTGGCCGAGTGGCTGAATCGAGGGACGTGCCGACAAACAGAAAGACAGACAGACAGAAAGAGAGACCAAAATTTCTCCGTTTAAGTATCCCAAGAAAGACTATCGTCTTTAAAAATACCACAGTTTGCACTAAGTCGCAAAACGCTGGGTTACAGCAGAGCTGGTCTGCACCTAGCTGGTCCTCGCTTGGCTAGACTTTTACCCACACACCTCTCTCTCTCTCATCCCTTGCTATACTACGCTATACATGACTATGCTTGCTCTCTGTTTTTCTATCTTTTTTGTGTCTGTTGCATTCTATCTGTTTCTCTTAGTGCATATACCTTTCTCTGTCTTTCTGATTTTCCCTCGCTTTCTTTGCTGTCGTTCTCTCTAGTTTTCTTTTTACCTTTCCGTCTATGTATTTCTTTCTCTCCCTCTCTATCTGTAGTCGTTCTCTCGCCTTCTATCTTTTTCTCTTTCTTCTCTCTCTTTCTATCTATTTCCCTCTTTCTCTTGCTTTGGGTATTTTTTCTCTCTCTTCCTTAGCTCGTACTCTCCGCCTCTTTTCCCTCCTTCTCACCCCCACAACTGTCCTAACCATCGCTTCACTTTCCCACCCCCTTTGCTTTAGTATACTATAGAAGGCTATGCTATGCTCAGCTAGCCTGCCTGGATAGCCGAGTGGTTACGTTGCTCCCCTTCGGATCGAGGGTACGCGGGCGTTCGAATCTCGCGTCGCCAATTTTTTTTTCGCTAAGAATTTATCTCTTCGTATTTTTACTCGCACTCTTTTCTCTCTCGCTGTGTGTACGCGTTCTCTCGCCCATCAGAGTTATTGAATCCCACGCCATACAAATCGGCGAACGTGTTCTGAAGCGAAGCAGGTGAGGAAGAAGAGAAAAAAAAAAACCGGGCCGGTTCATGATGATGATAATTTTTCTCTCTACGGCACGCAGCAAACTTCGATCTTAACTCCTTGGCTGCAAAATAAGAGTAAAAGTATTCTGCCAATATTTCAATGAGAAGTCGGGATATTTTTTTCTTGGACAGCATACAATCAGTCATATTTCTGCCGTATTGTTTTTTTTTTGTTCCCGTCTTATCTATTGTTTTACTTTTGAAATGTTTCTACGTTTGCATTATCAATTTATGAGTTAATGCCAACTAATATAGCTCTCTATTCTCTTGCTTATTGTGGAATTGCGCGCGCTCATATTTTCAAGGGCAACTTCATGCAGGACCTCGAGCGTACCCTTGCGTTTTTCTTTGTTGTATTCCGCTAGTAATACCTTCCTTAGACTTCTTTTATGTCCGTAATATCAGGCGATTTACTCGAGGGCTCCGTCTCGGTCATATCTTGTACAGTAGAACTTCTTTTCTTTCCTTCTGTAGTAAATTCACGCCACCCAAAGCTTGCGCCTTGGGAGGCTATCCTCTGTCCCTGTGAACCTCGTTCTGGCAGGCTTTCAGTGGGTGAGCACGAGTGGTAGCGAAAGCGAGCTTATAGTCCCAATGGCGACAGGGTGGTCTGAGGCATTAGTCTGCTTCACGCAACCGCACCGCATGCACAGCTATTTAACAGCTGCTTTAGTCTTTATTAAGAGGCGTCCAGATATATTTTTTTCTCTGGGGGGGGGGGGGGGGCTTTTTCCAAGATGAGAGTACTCTGTTTACTTCTGAGCGCCAGGTGAGATATACTTCTACCCATAAATAGAACGGTTGCATTCCGGGCGGCACTGAGATTCGAGCCTTTTACCAGCTCCGCTGAAGGCGGAGGTTGAACAATTTCATCGCTACAGCGCTTGACGTTTTCATTTCAATTTTTGCAGAAATTTTTGCAGAGAGGCAACACGAAGCATTTTCACACTACTGCGTAGAGTGTTCGCAAAACAGGGTGTTGAGATAACTAGTTCTCGTGGTGTTCCGGGGTTCGTGGCGAATGTATCACGAATGGTAGTACGGCTTGAGTCCCCTGGCAAAGTGATCCCTGTGCGGATATCCGTGATGTCAGGGAAACGATTGGTATTCCAGATTAGTTAAACTCGATGTAAGTTGCGACCGTCTTGGTCGTGGGACATAAGTTCTTCAGAAAGACGGATAGCAAGAACCTTCTGCATCTTTGAGGTGGCTCGATTTTAGGAATCACATCTGCCTACTTGGAAAACCCCAGTATTGTTTTGTTACTCTCCCCAGAGAAGCACTCTTTCGGACACCCCTGTACCCTTTTTACGACAGATATGCATTTGTGGCGTGCACCCGCCCACCAGCTCAAAACTGCCAGCATCGAGATTCACGGAGATGCGTGTTGAACCGTTCGTGCAGCAAGCAGCAGCATGCTATTTCTATCTATCTACCTTTGGTTGGTCTCCGCGGAAGTCACATGACAGATGTTAAATAAGGTAGAAGTTCAGGGAAAGAATCTTAAAGCGATGAAAAGTCCTAGGAACACTGTTATCGCTGGCGCCGATATTCCAACAAGCAAGTCTTCTTGAAGGCTGCAAGAAAAGCCCGCTTGTCGAAAAGTTTGCTCCAGCGGTACCCAGCGTTCAAAGCATTGTTCACGAGAGGGGTTGAGATTTAGTCACCATTTCAGGCGTGGTAGCTTGATCTCTTCTACTCGTACACACGCTGTATGGAAAGGGCACGCAAGTCCACTTAAATGGCAAGAGATACAACAGAGATGAAGTGTGACTAATTAATACACGTATTTCGGGTACGTCACCTAGTCATATAAATGGGACCATCAGGTACTCAGCGAAATTGAGAATGTGCTAACAGCCAGTGCTGCACAGCGCCCATAGTCTAGAAGAGAACATGAAGTCCCATAGGTTCACGTTCCGGAAATCGAGGCGTCTGTAGTGAGATACCATGCTGTTTCAGCGTCGTAAGCTGTGTGCTAAAAAAATGTGAGTGAGGGTCTTGGCTACTTGACAGGGATGGAGTTTCGTCGAGGTAGTCCGACCTAGAAGTAAACCTTTTCAGACGTACGTACGTGCGGCACGAGACCGCACGCAGTTACCTCTGACATGTGTAAATACCCACATTTACTACAATGAAGTGTTGAGTTTGTGAGCGTTGGCTAATAATCTTTCTTAAGAACTGTGGCTTGGCACTCAAGTCGCAAAATATGTGGATACATCTGTATTACTGGCACTGTAAAATGACTAGATGGTCCTTTGATTAAAAAAAAACTCAAAACTTGCACTAAACCGTGCAAAGCTCCATACACTGCGAAGCTGATTGGTCTCCTGCTTATTCATTGCTGTATCTAGGAGGTAGAACTTGGCTGTAGCGAGGTTGAACTTGGCTTGAACTCGGCTGTAGCCAGGTTGACCTTGCCTTGAACTTGGCATCCCAAGACGGACTTTTGTCGGATATGTGTCACATGGCCATAAAATTAATAATAATAATAATAATAATAATAATAATAATAATAATAATAATAATAATAATAATAATAATAATAATAATAATAATAATAATATCTGGGGTTTTACGTCCCAAAACCACGATATGATTATGAGAGACGCCGTAGTGGAGGGCTCCGGAAATTTAAACCATCTGGTATTCTTTAACGTGCACCTAAGTCTAAGTGTGTCACATGGCAGTGGCGCCGCTTTTGGCGTTTTTATATCATATGACCAGTGGCGGCACCTTTCTTTTCGGCAAGAACATGACACGTGACTCGCCGCAGCGTCACATTTTTTGTCGGGAACAGGTCACGTGACATCAGTTCTCTCTCTCTTTCTTCCTCTCTCTATGCACCCGTTCTCTTGCTCATCCGTGTTATTGCTTCCCACGCCGGGCACACTCGCGCACTCGTTCTAAAAGCCAAGACAAAGATGAAGTGGACGAAGAGAACGCGTGCTCGCCGGGTTATTGCGGTCATGATGATGACAGTTTTTTTTACACGACCGACGTTGCTTCTCCTCGCGAAGAAATTTGATTTCGTTTTTACTTGGTAGTGGGGCTTCCTAATTTCTGTGGCACATACCGGTCTCAGTTTTTTAATTCGCCGGACAAGGAACGATTTGCTAAACAGCTTTGCTCTTAAAAGTATTACTCAGGAGTGATGACCTGCTCCAACAACACCAGCGCCTTTATTTCAGCAATGGCTTAGTCATACTTCAGCGGACTCTACTACACCATTTAACACTTGTTGCGCACTTAAGATGTTAAGAAACACATTGTGACGTCAATAGTAACATTTTACATTTCTAGGAGCCGTAGCCTCTTTAATTACCTCGAGCTGCTTCAATCAGCTCGAGTTTTTGCTCAAAATTAGATTACTTAATACGCCATCAGATATTACAGTTTAAGAGCATATCGCAAAAATTGCATATTTCTTTCCTTTGGTGTAAACGAACTTGCATTACTCATTATATTCTGTCATGCTGCACTTTTTGCTGCTTTCGGAATAATTAATATCTTTGCTTCTGACCCGAAATCTGAAATATTTGGGGTGCGAGACATTGTTTAATCAACACTTACATGCATAGAAATTAGCTTTCGACGGTGGCCTGTAACGACTCATCGAACAAAACTTTGTAGATAGCCAAGCCTGAAGCGTGATTGAGTTTCGCAATTACCAATTTATTAGCATGTGCACCTTGAAGCGTATTTCTTCATCTAGCGCAGTATTATGCGATATTTTCCGAATACATCTGTTGGCTTGGTGTACGCAAAAACAAAACGCTTAGCTAGAGCTGCTCAAGGCTAGTTCGATGGCCTCGTCGAGGAGACGAGCATTTGAACTGAGGCGTCTTTTCATCCAGGTGCCTTTGTGCGAGACCGCGTTCTTCGTTTCATTGTGGCGTCTGTATGTCGGCTACCTCGTCAGTCATTTATATCAATTTATAGAGATCTTACCTCGCGCAACAATGACTGCGGCTCTAAGCAGGAGAACAAAAATACCAAAAACAAAAGTGGACTTGTGCAACGTGTTTCCATGCGGTCAATGCAGACATGAGGTCAATTTGATAGAGCACATACGTCGTTCTATTCTTCAGCATTTTTGTAGCGATACGTTACAAAAAGTGTTTGAGCACGTTACCAAGTGGACCTTCAAGAAAAACGAATTAGACTGCCTTCGAGTGCAGACTGAATCTTTCTCCTGTCGGTGCACTTGTGTTACTACAACCTGATATGATAAGGCCCTAACAACACAAGGCTAATGACTCAAAAATGGCACACCAGACAGAATATTGGACGACGAGTATATCGAAAAGGAAGCTGCTGATGTCTAACATAGGAACTTTCAGGTTAGAGAAATGATGGTGGTGAATTTCCTGGAAGAAACTCGTCCATTAACAAGCATTGACACGAGTTATTAAGTGCTTTCTTGAAGACAGCAATTTTCCGTGGCTAAAAACTGTCACTGTACTATCGTTTGAAGCAAAACGCACCTTGATTTATTTTCAACGGTCAGTGCAAACGAGAACACTACTTTAGTTTGCGATTTATTCACAATCTCTCACAGTCATTTACAGCTTTCAAATTGGTGCTTGGAAGCGGTTAGACGCATCAATCAACCGGGATGTCCAGATTGCTTACATGCTGTGATGAGTGAGTGCGCGAACAATGCGAGCGTCGTGTATCCAGTGCTGTGTCTTGGTGTTGGTGGCGCAAGGGCTCCAAACGCGGTGGGTGACGCTATAGAAGCACCGCGCAACGGACACGTGCGACACATCAAAAATGAAGACGTCGGCGGGGCATGGCACGTGTGGCCGCCGCCAATCGGAAGATGGCACGGCAGACGGGAGAGAAGAGGAAGACGAGGAGATAAAAGGAAGTCAGTCTGACTCGGACAGCTCGGACGAGACGCTGGTGTCAGGGTCTGTGCCGTCGGGTTTCGGACTCGAGCACAAAGGGCCCGACAGCGTCTGCCTCCAGACGTCCTCGGAGACGGACACTCCTGGAAACTAGGCTTTCCCATAGTCCGAGCAGCGGATTCGGGCAGCTGAGCAACCGTGGGGCGCAGAACTCACTGTCCCGGCTGCCGAGAGGACTCCTGCTGCCAGTTGCTAGCCACGGGACGAGCCCGGGTGCCTACCGCCAGATTCCACGCTCGGTACGTGGGCAGGAAGGTGGCCAGCCGCTTTGCCAATGCCAACCCCTCCTGTAAGCTATGCGCCGACTCGACCCATCGTCCGCTCCACGAGTGCCGTCGCCGTCAACGTGTCAGCGACGACTCCGCCGCCTGAAGCCACCACCAGCGACTCAAAGCCGGTGATTTTGTTTCTTTTGAACGTTCCTTGGAACTGAGATACATCTGATAGCATCGGTCGCCATGGTGTTAGTTTAGGCGTAGCGTGACTTTATTTGGTGCTGTTGCCTGTTTTTTTTTCTTTTCTCTTCTTTCCCTTGTGTGCTATAAAGTTAATTTTTTGTGTGTGAGTTTGAAAATGGCTCCTTCCTTTTCCGTCAGAGGCCTTGCCTCAATTAAAACAATCTCAGAACACTAAACCTGCGCAACACATCAATTTGTCTAGAAAGGTCAACATGCATGAAGGACGCAAGTAGTTAGCAGCATTCTATGTTAATAACTTCATTAGAGTCAAAACAGCCGGTAAAACGCCTTTGAACAGCGGAGCAGATCAAGCTCGAGCTAAGTCTTGTGGCGTCCGCAAAAACTAGAGCGGTTATGCGCCACAGGAATCGGGCAAGCCCCACTGCAGAGTGCAGCAGGTGCAAGGGAAGCCAAGGAGAGTGGAGGGAGCGAGCGGTGCGGAAGGAGATTGGAGCCTGGGGTGGGAGAGATTAAAGCCTAGTAAAACGAGGAGTGCTGAGGCAAGGAGCCGGAAAGGAGGAGGAGGTGAGCGTTAAACGAAAAATCTGCTCGACGAAGTGGAGAGGAGGAAGAAAAGGAGCAAAAGAGAAGATGAGAAGCGAAGACGAGGAGGAGAACAAATAACAAAAACGAAATAAAATTTCTTGGCGAGGCGAGATTCGTAACCTGTACCCACGGTCCGAAGGCGAGCGTCGTAGCCACTCGGCTAGTAGTAGAGCAACACTTACGGTAACTCTACTGGCTGTCTCAGCTAACGTGGACAAAAATAAAAAAAAACAAAAAGACATGAACTCTGGGAACGTTGTACCTGTTCTTTATTAGTCGTAGTCGTGTGTACTACAAAGAATGTGTATTTTTTAAATGCGAAGGATTTCTCAGCGAAGCTGTGGCACTTTGAGAGTATCTATCTATCTATCTATCTATCTATCTATCTATCTATCTATCTATCTATCTATCTATCTATCTATCTATCTATCTATCTATCTATCTATCTATCTATCTATCTATCTATCTATCTATCTATCTATCTATCTATCTATCTATCTATCTATCTATCTATCTATCTATCTATCTATCTATCTTCCACCATCCACCATCCATCTTTCCACCATTTCCACCATCCATCTTTATGGTGGATTATGGTGCTGGAAGGTTGTGGCATGTGGTGTATGCTGGTTGCTGGCGTGTGATGGATGCTGAAGAATAACGGAGTTAAACGGCTGTACAGCGTCAGGATCGTCATTCCAAGCTAGTCACATATAAATGATTCTACAGAAGGTTGTAAAGAAAGCATTAGTACAAAAAAAGGGAAAAAAAGCCGCATGCAAAAAAAAGGAAAGTTCCGCCCATGGGAGTCGAACGCGCCACCGAGCCGAGTACTTTTCCACCACGCCACGCTGACCCGCACTTTGCTTTCTGTAGTATGACTAGTCAACGTACGAATACTCGTTTGGCTTCACCTTTCTATGTCCCATACTCGAGACAGACGCGATCTTGACTTCTTACTAAAATTTGCATAGTTATTAAACGCAAACTGCTGGGGGTAACGAATGGCACGCCGATAATGGCAACAGCGCTAACTTTCTTTAATAATTGACAACATAACTCCGGAAAAAAATATCAAGTGGACCGGACCGGCTGTTACTGCGAAGTTTAATAGCCGTTTCTCGCTTCGTCCAAAGGGTCACATGTGCGGAGGCTTTGTGTTAACTCTAATCTCATTCGTTAAATACGCGCTTACAATTGATTGAGTATTGTGATGTTTTATCGCGTAACGTACGGCGCTGCCATGCCAGCGTCCTGATCTGTCGCTGTATCATTAGCTACAACTACATAACAGCTGGGCCAAAAACGCGTGCAGTACGCGGGAAAAAATATGCCATCATATTGGTTCAGTAAGGCGTACGAATTGACAAGTCTATGTCCTCGCATACGAGTCAGAGAAGTGCCGGTGAGTGCGACCGGCAGCGGTTGGTGAACGGAGGCGTTTGCTGGAAGCGCGTCGCATCGATGCTCATCGCTTGTTGTGCGGACACCATACACAATAAAAAATGCCTCATTTAGGTTAGCCGATGTCACAGCTGTGCTGTGAAGTTATTCGTACTCATCGGAATCGTACGTGTATTCTGAAACCCAGAAGCGCCGATGACAAGTAGACGGACTCGGTCAGTATGCTATGCCTAACCTTTGGTGGAAATCATGGTGGTAGAGTATGATGGTGGAAGTCATACTTGGTGGGGCTTATCTCGATGTGCATTTTAGCTTCGCATGCATTTTCAATGTTACCTTAAAGGGCTGCTGAGGTAAGTGAGTGTGCGAGAAATGCCAGAGTTGCGTTTCTAGCGCGGCGGTATCAAGCGGCGGCTGTTTTCTGGTGCACCCGTCGGAAGGGGTAATTGTGCAGCAAGAGCTCATTTACTTCTCGACAACTGCGCAGCTGCGTAAGACAGTTGCTTTCGCTGTTCACAGTCGACACCTCTACACTTGTAAATATCACAATACAGCAGCACATCGCGGATGTAAACCTGATAAGTACGTGCCCAAAATGTAAACATTCACGGCTGATGTGCTCCACGAGACTTCAGGCGGTTATTGACGCCGCAACAATAAAAGAAAATGTTCTAGAAAGCGTAATGATCGGCGTTGGCTTCATTGAACTTACAAACTTATTTTTCGGCACATTCAACAGGAAAACCTTAGAAAAGAGGATATTTCACATAATCTCACCTGCATTTTCATCATGTCACCATCATCCACCATGCTTCCATCATGCCACCGGCATCCAGCTTGTTCACCATGCCATCAACCAAAACATGCTTTGCTCGCCACCATCAGCCAGCATTTTCCTCTTAACACCGAAAGATGCTCGCCTCAACCACCACCATCTGCCACCATTTTTAGATGTGAAGCATCTTATAGCGGAGTTCAATCCGGTGGTGGTGGTGGTGGTGTGCGGCGTGACCACCCTTACTGCGCATGCGCAAACTTCTCCACTTCCCCTCTCCACTCCTTCTCTCTCCTTTCCATCTCCACATCACCTCTCCCCTTCCCCTTGCCTTTCCCCCTCTCATTTCCCTCTCCCACCCCCTCTCTACTCCTCCTCTCCCCTCCCATCTCTCCTCCCCTCCCCTACCCCCTCTCCTCCCCCTTCCCCCGACCCCTCCCCCTTCGCCCCTTCCCATTCTCCTACCCTTCGCCTCCCCCTCAACATTCCCCTCTCCGCTTCCCCTCTCCCCTTTCCCCCTTACCACTCCACCTCGGAAACGCGGGCTCTACATGCCGAAACACTGCTCCGCATCGCCTCGTGGTCCCCTTTAGCGGGAGATGGTGTGATTTTTTCACTCTCGCCATCATCAGCCATTATGGCCGCCACAGCCTCCACAACATCCACTATTCTTTCCACCTTGTCCGCTGTTGTTTTCACCATATCCACCAACAATTCCAGCATCCACCAACGCAAGATTTTTATAGCGATATTGCTATTGCGTCGCCCTTATTCGCAGGCCTAATTACAATATATGCTCGACGGCTCAGGCACTTCAGTGACTTGCGCTCTTCCGAGGAGAGGTTGTTTCGATAGCGCTTTGCATTTGAGGAAGGCATCATGATGATCTTTTGTACGGCCTAGATATACACGTCTAGGTATCTTTCCCACTGCTCAGGCAGCGATTAAGTGTTTTTCTGCTGAACCGTGGAATGCTGTTCGGCTCGGTTCATGATCGTGAAATTACTCCCGTAGGCGAAGGTTTTTGGTAAAATTATCGAAATCCTGATAAAATTGAAATTCATTAAATTTACCACTTGTCGGACAGCATGTAAGGTGCTTGGAAGTAAGGCTAATTTCGGAGGCAGATAACTGTGCTGAAGAAAAATTAATTACACTGGAAGCGCTGTTTCTACGCCCTCATTGATATTTATCGGTGATTAAAATACTGCGCTACATTTACTGGGTCAACAGATGCTAGGGAGGACACGCGTTACGAAGTGGACGCGACAAGCGCAAACTATCAACTGAGTTTATTGAAAAAAAATGAAGGACAAAAGAACAGTGGGAATGCAAAGGAACAGTTTACGGTGGGGAAGGGGGCGACAATCTTGCGGAATTGTCTTTTGATGCCACACGTGGGTTGATTATTCTTCCCTAACTTTTGTCCCAGTAATTGTAGCGCAGCATTTTAAACATGCAAAACAAACTAGCCCAATACCTCAATTTGCTAAAATTTATCGGTGTCGTCGGTATATTTGCACTTGTAGTGATTGCCTCAATTGCCGCATTCCGTCTAGCTTGCAACGCTTGCGCTCTTTTGTCACTGTAGTTCTCTGATTTTCATATTCCACCAAGTCATTAAGGTCATGCACGCTGAGATCGGACTGACACCCCAGTGCAAGCTCTGCCTCTTTAAGTTCACAAGATTTACGTTCACTGTGCTGGTGCAGTAGCTGCAGCGATGCATCTAGAGGTGCTTTCTCCCATTGTTCAGTACTTCTCAATTTAATGTTGCCACTGCCGGATTTAGTTTGATAGACAAGACTTTTGGTACCGAATTAAATGTTAAATATGGCTTCAGCGTCGAATATTCGAGATCGCACTTCACGCGTTTCTCAAGCTGCTTCCTAATTTTCTGAAATGAGGGTGACCGCGGTTTGCGGGAAGGGACCATACCTGATCTATATGGCAGTCAGCTAGTTCCCTTTCGGCTGCGCCGGTCATTGAGCGGCATCGGAATGACCGCGGAGGTTGCAGGCCGTCGTCGGCGATGCTGGGGCAACAAGGGGCCTCTGAACGGGTGGCACGGGCGTGCGCAATGAGTGAGACTCCGCGGATGCCGTGTTTTCGGAATGGCATGGGGGAGCCGGAACCCGGGAGGCCGGTGTTTCTGGCCAGCTTAAAGTTCTGCAGGTGCCAGCGGCTGATCCTAGTGGTGAGCAGTCCTCGGGAGTGGGGAGCCAGCATCGCCACGCCTTCGAAGTTGGGGTGAAGGCGGCGAGGATCCTCCAAGGCGGCATCTCATGGAAGGCGTGGTCGAGATGGAAGACACCGCAACCCAGTTTCTTCCTATGACAGACGCGGCGCACTTGGTTTACGAGGCGGGATACTTGTCTATTGAACCAGTCTACAAACCTCGTGTTCGCTCCTCGGCGTCAGCTGTTCGGGGCTCTGGTTAGCGGCAAGCTGACGCAGAGTTCGCTCCCTCTTTAATCACTGGGAATCGTTTCCGTTTTATAGTAAAGCGACGTAGCCTTTTCTGAGCTCTCGGCACGGTTGTTTGTAATATATTCTCTACGCGTGTTGCGGCGTCTAGGAAGATATGTTCAGTTAACCGTGATGAGTATATGCTTCCAAAAATGGAGATGCAATAAATTCTAGTTGTCACTATTTCTGCTATGCCACCGGGCAAGACGTTTTAAAATAGAAAGAGCAAATATCTGGTATTTGTTCATCTAAAGCTCTCGGTTTTCGCGGTACGGTGTCCTTTTCACCTAGTAACTCGCATGATAGGCCTCTTAATATATTGCACATTTGCTATAATAGTTCACAGCCTTTAAATATCTTGCGCCGTATCTGCTAAAAGGATGACGCTATGTCAGATCACATCGGACTACGGAGTGTTAGCAACGTTTACAGTTTCGTTTTATGTCATATTCTTAGAAGCATAGTTTTTCATATATCTAGATGAAACGTATAGGAAGCGTGGTTTATGAATAAAACCAGTGTTGCAGATAAGTGTAGCACCTGATCTGTAGATTGCCTACAAGCAGGGGCGTATCCAGGGAGGGGTTACACCGGGCCCGTGCCCCCACCCCCCGAGATTTTTTCCCCACTCGGTACAGAGGACAAAATGACACTCGACCCCACTTGTCTGCCCGGACCCAATGTCGGATCAAGGAGGTGCCCCCCCCTCCCCGAAAAGAATTTCTGTCCAAGCCACTGCGTACAAGAGTGATAACCCTTGTTCACATAGGGAAGTGCTAGAGGACCCAACGCCCTTAGGCCCTCATTTTGCTACAATCCTTCAGTATTGCAGGGATAATAGAAAAATGTATCGAGCACCACATAAGAACCTCATATCACTGGATTTCCACTGCGCTACGCAGATTCCGGACAAATACATACACAAACTTACACAGGCTACATGTATTCTAACCCGCAGGACGCAGATATATGTGTCCGTGCTGACGCACCAACTCTGTTTCACATTACATGGGAGTATGCACACACATTGAAGAACACCATAACATGAACAACACAGAGGAGCAATGGGAGGCACTGCTGTCGAGTTCGGCCTTTGAGGATCGGCTTTGGCTGGACCAACGGGCACAGATGATGGCAAGGGCCGGCGGAGCCCTGGAAAGGGGCCCCGACCATTTGCAATGCCCCGCCTTATGCAAAAATAAAGTTTTTTTCTCTCTCTTTACGCGCATTGTAATGGCTATATTACGAAAATATTTGCCGTACTAATTCTCAGGTGGATTCCAGAAAATACCATTTTATTGCACCTTGACGCTGGGCATCGAGTGGCATCATGTATGAATGTGTAATCATGTCTTCAGCGTCGTGTATAATACTGTGCCGAGATATTAGTTGATATTTGTGCTACACCAGTTACTCCTTTAGCATTATTATTACCGAAAACCTCCCACCAAACAAACTTTACTCATCTACAAATGAAATGTTTCCACTCAATGCACAGGGCCCGTCAGAGTCAGTTACAGGACTCTCAGGGTATTTCTCTAGAGACCATTGGATGCTGTCGGCGAGACCGGCGCAGGCTCGTTAAATTGTATAGCACATGGGTAAGGAAAATAATAAAGGAAAAGACGGCACAGAAATTGCAAGCTACACGCAAAGGTTTTTTTTCTTGAGCACAAGTTTGCTTTTAAAGAGTATAAAACATGCGTAATACCGCCGCCGCCTACAAAAACAAGTTCCTTATCGAAAGGACTAAAAGAGTGGGCGCTCATGTACTTCAAACTTGATATTGAAATATCTTCGATCACAACATCAGTTCTCTTCGAAACTGTTCATGCCTGAAACTTACAGCAGACATTCGCATCTGCAGCAGTGAAAATATCGATTAGGTTACCGCGTCCATTTCAAAAATTACTTCTCCAATCTCTATGCCTTTAAGGGAGACACTGACCTATCTGCCTAGTCCACTCCTTGCTTCAAGAGAAGGCAATCCTATAAACGAGCTCGATAGGATAAGGAACGAAGATAATTTAGTATTACTGCTGCATCGTTTACCCTGCACTAGGACGTGCCTTGGAAATAGGAACAAGAAAATTGATTACAGTCAGTTTTTGTGCCCGCATATTGTTTCACCGAAAACCATATTTATTTTTCTGTGCACATTAAAATAGTGTAGTTGTTCAGGTATCGACGAAAGCGATTGTTATATCGGGATGCCGGTGAGATGTGATACGCAGTATTTGAGAGTGCTGGGCTTTGCCAGTGCAACCACTGCGAAGACCTTCTCTTGTATCACCGGAAATCGAAGAAGCCTTTTGGAATCTGTGTCCTCCTTTCTGCGAAAACTCGCTTATATGTGCGGGATGTAATAAGAATAGCTGCTTAATGGTGAAGTGAGGGCTTCTAAATTATTCTCATTGTTCTTTATGAAGGGCAAAAAGATACGTTTAATTAGAAGGCCCTTGCTGTTCTTCCCTTCCTGGCTGAGAAGGTGTTCAACTGTTCTAGGGCACCATGGCGATTGCATTGGGTACATCATGGGTAGCAAAGGTTGTCTTTCAAGTATATTTGATGAATAAATATTCCTCAAGTCAAGGTTCATGTTTCCTGAGAATTGACTTGCACTCGATGTTCTTGTTGCAGTGGTTTTTGGGAAAATGCGGGAGATATATTGTAAGTATGCGCGTAGTGGTGAAATAGAGCCTGTAACATACTTGTCACCAGTTTGCTCTGAGGGCATAAAATTCCGTCTTGTTACTACGTCATTTCCGCTCTCCACTTCTTCACCGAGAAGGTGCTCGAATGTCTTTGGGTACCAATGCGGCAGCGTTGCAAATGCGGTCGGCTGATGCGCATATCGCAACTCCACGTCCGTCTTGGGTAAGAAGTGACTTTCCCTTGATGTTCTCCTTGGTACGATATTTCTTAGTGGAATAAGAGGAACATGCATGAGAGGGGCGCTTAACGGAAAATGTAAGCCTCTCACATTTCGGTTGGCTTTCCGTATAAAAGGCATTTTCATTATAAAAGGATTCTGTCTTATTATCAAGGCGTGGCTGCTCTCCACTTCCTGACTGAGAAGGTATTCGAACGTAGCGGAAAGCCAGTACGGCAGAATTGCGTACAGGCGCGAAGATAATTTCGCGTTAATAAGAGTTGAATAGTAGTCATGCCATCCGTCAGGTCTTTTGATGTCCAAGAATTCATATAGCTGCTTCGTCAAGACATTTATATTACTCTTGATGAGGACGGGTACTCTGTCTGGTAAAACCCCCATATGTTCATAAATAAAATGCAAGGGCTGTAATGAAGTTTGTGGTTTAGGAAGGTACGGTGAAAGTCCAGACAACTTATCAGAAAATACAGCTCCAGGGTTTTCTTCGAAAAGTGCCCTGCTCTTTACTAAAGAGGGCTGTTGAAATGGACGTATTCCTCTGGTGCCAATAAGAGCATAATTTTCGATGCCATTTCGCCCTGGTTGAGGTTCTGTATTATAGAAAGTGTTCCCTCTGAATAACAGATTTTTAACATCAGGAAAATCAAGATTTCTGGATAAGGCTTCCTCGTTCAGTGTCGTCAGTTGAGGAATGCCACGTACTGGTTTCATTGTTTCTAGAAGCGTCCTTTGTGTTTCTACAGGGTTGCCAATGTTGTGTGAAATGGCTCGAAGTGTAGCCTCAAATAAATCACCTTCATCCGAATTATAAGGGACAGCTGTACCTGAAGGAGTGATTTGCGCAAGTTGGTGTAAAAATTTCAAAGACGTTACGCGGTCGTTGGATGGTCGAACATTGTGTATGTGGTACCAAGCATGTTGTGCGTGGGGTTGGGCTTGTGGTATTGAGCGGGACTTCGAGACGACATCTAAAGCTTGTGAATCAGTTATATTGACGGGCTGGAAAAGGACAGAAATGGGCGATTGCCTGTGTATTTGCTTGCCAACTTTGTTGCTGGTAAACGGTGCCTCAGCTGCATGATACGTGAAGTTTGCTTCCACATGTTTCTTTAAAGGCAATAATGAAGCATTTGTCGCAAGCTCCGCAACAACCTTATGATTAGCACGCTGATTTAAAAGTACATTGGAAGCAGCGTGAGGCTGAGGACTGGCATTTCGTATTGCTAAAGCTAGAGCCGCCTTCTCCCGAAAAATGTTTGCCGTATGTGGCAACATTTTAGAAAATATTTTGCTTTCTTCCCTGTGTATTGGGGTGCGTCTTGCTATTTCAAACTCCGTAACGGCATTGTGTATTTTTGATTCTGACCTCTTAAGCGAAGCCGCAACTGATTCAGGGGTTGGCTGGGAAACACTTGGTGAAGGCGGCTGCACTTTTATTGCTTCAACACCCGCGTTACGGAGTAGTTTTGGTGTTGTCACTAACGGATAAATTACCTTCTTCACGAGCAGCGCTGAACGCTCCTTTAGCATTTCTGGTGTAGACTTCATAGCGGGAATAAAAGTTCGAGTCTTATAAAGAGACGGAACTATTGCAGATTCTGCACGTCCCATAAGTGCACCTTTAACAGAACCATTATTCGGCTGCAGAACCTTTGCTGAAGGCGGCTGCATATTTGTTGATTCATTTCCACCTTTTCTGAGTACTCCCAGCAGTGTCGGCGGGAATATATATCCTGGTGGATTTACCTCTGCCACTAGCCGCCCTGAAGCTTCCTTTGTTGAAACTACTGCTGGTATAGACGGACCCGATTTTAGGGTCTGAGACGAAGCCACTGAAGGTTCTGTGGTTCTCTTAATCTCGACTTCAAAAGCAGGAACCTTCCTATGAGGAACCATTACGTCCGGTAGCTGCCTTCTTACTCCTTTATTGCCTGATTGCGTGATAACCTTCGGTATTGTCGGGGGCATGTTGAACCCCGGTGTAATTACCCCCTTCACAAGCAGTCCTGAAGGGTGATTTGGCAATTCTGCCACAGATTTCAAACCATGACTTAGTTTTTCGATCTTGAGAAGAGACGAAGCCATTGCAGGTTCTGTTGTCCTCTTAAGCAGATCTTCAAAGGAAGCACTCTTAGCCTTCGGAACTTTTCTTGAATGCGGTGGAATTTTCTTTGCTATACTGCTTCCTTCATGAGGCACTCGCAGTGTTAGAGGTGGGGCATTCAATAACGGTGTACTTATCTTGTGCGCGTCTACTGCAGAAGGAGTCTTTGGTAATTCTCGTGCAGATTTCAAAGCAGAAGACAATGATTCCATGGTAGAAGGAAACGGAGTCGTCGACGGTTCTGTGGCCCTCCTAATCATGCCCTCAAAAGATAAACTTGTCGTCTGCTGAAGCTTTGGTGAAGGTGGCTGATTTTTCATTCCTACATTGCCTTGCTGTGCGGGTGCTCTTAGGGTTGCTGGCGGGACATTCAATACCGGAGTACTTATCTCGTTCGCGTGCACTGCATAAGGTTTCCGTCTTAATTCAGCTGTAGATTTACCAGCGGGAGTCAATGAAGCGGTCGTTGGCACAGACGTAGCTGTTTCTGGTTTTGTCATGGTCTTTATCTCACCCTCAAAGGCTCCAATTTTTTTCCTCTCAACCTTTGGTAAACGTGGCTGAATTTTCAATTTTGCGTTGCCTTCACCTGTGGGTATACTTGCTATTGATGGTGGGACATTCAGCACCGGTGAATTTCTCTCGTTCGCGTGCACTACAGACGGTTTCATTCTTCTATCTGCTGCATACATCCCAGCAGGAGTCGATGAAATGGTCGTCGGAAGAGACGGAGACGTTTGTGGTTTTATCATTGTCTTTACCTCACCTTTAAAAGCTCCAGTTTTCTTCAACTCAACCTTTTGTGAGGGTGGCTGAATTTTCATTCTTGCATTGCCTTCCTCTCTGGGTACTCTCGGGATGGATGGTGGGAAATTCAGTACCTGCGTAGTTATCGCATTCGCATGCACTGCAGACGGTTTCATTCTTAATTCTGCTGCAGACTTCCCAGCAGGAGTCAATGAAACTGTCGTCGGAAGAGACGGAGCCGTTTGTGGTTTTATCATTGTCTTTATCTCCCCGTCAAAGCCTCCGCTTTTCTTCATCTGAACCTTTCGTGCAGGTGGCTGAATTTTCATTCCTGCCCTGACTTCCTCTGTGGGTACTCTTGGGATTGATGGTGGAACATTCAGTACCGGTGTACTTATCTTGTTCGCGTGCACTGCAGGCGGTTCCATTCTTAATTCTGCTGCAGACTTCCCAGCAGGAGTGAATGAAACTGGCGTCGGAAGAGACGGAGCCGTTGGTGGTTTTATCATTTTCTTTATCTCACCCTCAAAGGTTCCGCTTTTCTTCATCTCAACGTTCGGTGAGGGTGGTTGAATTTTCATTCCTGCGTTGCCTTTCTCTGTGGGTACTCTTGGGATTGATGGTCGGACATTTAGTACCGGTGTACTTATCTTGCTCGCGCGCACTGCAGGCGGTTCTATTTTTAATTCTGCTGCAGACTTCCCAGCAGGAGTCAATGAAAGTGTCGTCGGAAGAGACGGAGCCGTTAGAGGTTTTATCATTGTCTTTATCGCACCATCAAAGGCTACGCTTTTCTTCATCTCAACGCTTGTTGAGGATGGTTGAATGTTCATTCCTGCATTGCCTTCCTCTGTGGGCACTCTTGGTATTGATGGCGGGACAACTAGTACCGGCGTACTTTTCGCGTTCGCGTGCACTGCCGACGGTTTTATTCTTAATTCTGCTGCAGATTCCCCAGCGGCAGGGAATGATTCAGTCGTCGGAAGAGACGGAGCCGTTTCTGGCTTTGTCACGGTCTTTATCACACCCTCAAAAGCTCCACTCTTTGTCAGCTGAACCTTTGGTGAAGATGGCTGAATTTTCATTCTTACGTTGCCTGCCTCTGTGCGTACTCTAGGGATTGTTGGTGGCATATTCAGTACCGGTGTACTTATCGCATTCGCGTGCACTGCTGACGGTTTTATACTTAATTCTGCAGCAGATTCCCCAGCGAGAGTCAATGAAGCGGTCGTCGGAAGAGACGGAGCCGTTTGTGGTTTTATCATTGTCTTTATCTCACCGTCAAAGCCTCCGCTTTTCTTCATCTGAATCTTTGGTGCAGGTGCCTGAATTTTCATTCCTGGGTTGCCTTCCTCTGTGTGTACTCTTGTTATTAATGATGGAACATTCAGTACCGGTGTGCTTATCTCGTTCACGTGCATTGCAGAAGGTTTCATTCTTAATTCTGCGGCAGACTCCCTAGCGGGAGTGAACGAAACGGTCGTCGGAAGAGACCGAGCCGTTTGTGGTTTTGTCATTGTCTTTATCTCACCCTCAAAGGCTCCACTTTTCTTCATCTCAACGTTCGGTGAGGGTGGTTGGAGTTTCATTCCTGCGCTGCCTTTCTCTATAGGTACTCTTGGTATTGATGGTGGAATATTCAGTACAGGTGTACTTATCTCGTTCGCGTGCACTGCAGACGGCTTTATTTTTAATTCTGGTGCAGACCTCCCAGCAGGAGTCAATGAAACTGTCGTTGGAAGAGACGGAGCCGTTTGTGGTTTTATCATTGTCTTTATCTCACCCTCAAAGGCTCCGCTTTTCTTCATCTCAACGTTCGGTGAGGGTGGTTGAAGTTTTATTCCTGCGCTGCCTTTCTCTATAGGTACTCTTGGTATTGATGGTGGAATATTCAGTACAGGTGTACTTATCTCGTTCGCGTGCACTGCAGACGGCTTTATTTTTAATTCTGGTGCAGACCTCCCAGCAGGAGTCAATGAAACTGTCGTTGGAAGAGACGGAGCCGTTTGTGGTTTTATCATTGTCTTTATCTCACCCTCAAAGGCTCCACTTTTCTTCATCTCAACGTTCGGTGAGGGTGGTTGAAGTTTCATTCCTGCGCTGCCTTTCTCTATAGGTACTCTTGGTATTGATGGTGGAATATTCAGTACAGGTGTACTTATCTCGTTCGCGTGCACTGCAGACGGCTTTATTTTTAATTCTGGTGCAGACTTCCCCGCAGGAGTCAATGAAACTGTCGTTGGAAGAGACGGAGCCGTTTGTGGTTTTATCATTGTCTTTATCTCACCCTCAAAGGCTCCGCTTTTCTTCATCTCAACGTTCGGTGAGGGTGGTTGAAGTTTCATTCCTGCGCTGCCTTTCTCTATAGGTACTCTTGGTATTGATGGTGGAATATTCAGTACAGGTGTACTTATCTCGTTCGCGTGCACTGCAGACGGCTTTGTTTTTAATTGTGGTGCAGACCTCCCTGCAGGATTCAATGAAACTGTCGTTGGAAGAGACGGAGCCGTTTGTGGTTTTACCGTTGTCTTTATCTCACCCTCAAAGGCTCCGCTTTTCGTCATCTCAACGTTCGGTGAGGGTGGTTGAAGTTTCATTCCTGCGCTGCCTTTCTCTATAGGTACTCTTGGTATTGATGGTGGAATATTCAGTACAGGTGTACTTATCTCGTTCGCGTGCACTGCAGACGGCTTTATTTTTAATTCTGGTGCAGACTTCCCCGCAGGAGTCAATGAAACTGTCGTTGGAAGAGACGGAGCCGTTTGTGGTTTTATCATTGTCCTTGTCTCACCCTCAAAAGCTACACTTTTCTTCATCTCAACGTTCGGTGAGGGTGGTTGAAGTTTCATTCCAGCGCTGCCTTTCTCTATAGGTACTCTTGGTATTGATGGTGGAACATTAAGTACCGGTGTACTTATCTCGTTCGCGTGCACTGCAGGCGGTTTCATTCTTACTTCTGCTGCAGACTTCCCAGCAGGAGTCAATGAAACGGTCGTCGGAAGAGACGGAGCCGTTTCTGGCTTTGTTATTGTTTTTATCTCACCCTCAAAGACTCCACTTTTTGTCAGTTCAACTTTTGGCGAAGGTGGCTGAATTTTCATTCCTGCATTGCCTTCCTCTGTGGGTACTCTTAAGGTTGGTGGTGGGACATTCAATACTGGTGTACTTATCTTGTTCGCGCGCCCTACAACATATTTCATTCTTAATTCTGCTGCAGATTCCCCAGTGGCAGGGAATGATTCGGTCGTCGAAAGAGACGAAGCCGTTTCTGGCTTTGTCATTGTCTTTATCTCACCATGAAAGACTCCACTCTTCGTCAGCTTAACCTTTGGTGAAGGTGGCTGACTTTTCATTCCTGCATTGCCTTCCTCTGTGCGTACTCTTGGGATTGATGGTGGCACGTTCAGTGCCGGTGCACTTATCTCGTTCGCGTGCACTGCAGAAGATTTCATTCTTATTTCTGCTGCAGATTCGCCAGGGGGAGTCAATAAAATGGTTGTCGGAAGAGACGGAGCCGTTTCTGGTTTTGTCATCGTCTTTATGGTACCCTCAAAGGCTGCACTTTTGGTCAGCTGAACCTTTTCTGAAGATGGCTGAATTTTCATTGCTGCATTGCCTCCTTGCGTGGGTATTCTAGTTGCTGATGGTGGGACATTCAATGGCGGGCTCTCTATCTCGTTCGCGTGCATTTCAGAGCGCGTCTTTGCTAATTCTGCTGCAGGTATCACAGCGGGAGTCCGTGCTTCGATCGTTGATATAGACGGGGCCGTTGCTGGTTTTGTGATTATCTTAAGCCCTCCTTCAAAAGATACAGTCTTTGCCTGCTCAACTCTAGATGAAGATGGCGGAATGTTCACTGCTACATTGCCTCCTTGCATGAGTACTCTCGGTGTTGATAGCTGGACATTCAATCCAGGTCCAATAATCCCTTGTGCGTGCACTGCAGAAGATGCCTTTGGTAAGTGTGTTGCAGATTTCACGGAAGGAATCAGTGTCTCGATCGTTGTAAGGGGTGTAGCAATTGCATGTTCTGTGGCCCTCTTTAGATCGCCATCAGAAAGTACACTCTTTGTCTTCTCAACTTTTGGTAAAGGTGGGTGAATTTTCCTTCCTGCAGTGTCTTTCTGTGTGGGTACTTTTGGGATTGATGGTGGGACAATCAGTACTGGTGTACTTATCTCATTCGCGTGCACTGCAGACGGCTTTATTCCTAATTCTGCAGCAACTTTCACAGCGGGAATCAATGATTCGCTTGTCGGAAGAGACGCAGCCGTTTCTGGTTTTTTGATTCTCTTAAGCTCACCCTCAATAAAAACACTCTTCGTCTGATCCACCTTTGGTAAAGGCGAATGAATTCTCATTGCTACATTACCTTTTTGTGTAAGCACTGGTGATTTTGATGGAGGGACATTCAATACAGGTGCAGTTAAATTCGCATGCATCGTAGAAGATGTCTTTGTTAATTCTGCTGCCGATTTCACAGGTGCAGTAAATAATTCGTTTATCGGATTAGACGGAGCCATTGGAGGTTCTTTGACTGTGTTTATCTCGCCCTCAATGGGTACAGTATTCGTCTGTTCAGCCTTTGGTGAAGGCGACTGAATTTTTATTGATACATGGCCTCCTTGCGTGGGTAGTGTAGGTGTTGATGGTGGGACATTCAATAGCAGTGTAATAATATTGCCCGCATGCCCTGCAGCATGTGCCTTCGGTAAGTCTGCTGCAGATTTAACTGCGGGATTGAATGCTCCGATCGTTGGAGCAGACGTAGCCGTTGCAGGTTCTGTGACCCTCTGTGGCTCGCCCTGAGAAGGTTCACTCTTCGTCTGCTCAAGCTTTGTTGACGGCGTCTGAATTTTACCCTCTACGTTGTCTTCTTGAGCAGATGCTCTCGGTGTTGATGGTGCAGAAGGTGTCTTTGGTAATTCTGCTGGAGGCTTCGCACTGGGAGTCGATGTTTCGATTGTGGGAAGAGACGGAGTTGTTGCTGGTTTTGGTATTCTCTTAAGCTCACCTTCAACTGAAACAATCTTCGTCGGCTCAACCGTTGGTGAAGGCAGCTGAATGTTCATTGCTATATTGCGCCCTTGCGTGGGTACTGTTGGTGTTGATGGTGGGGCATTCAATACCGTTGCAGCTGTTTCGTTCGCGTGTGCTGCAGCAGGTGCCTTTGTTAATTCTGCTGGAGATGTCAGAGCGGGATTCATTGATTCGATCGTTCGAAAAGACGGAGCCGCGGCGAGTTTTGTGGCTCTCTGAAGCGTACGCTCAAAAGATACACTTTTCATCTTCAGAACATTTGGTGAAGGCGGCTGGATTTGCCTCGGTATATTGCCTCCTTGCATTGGGTATTGTCAGTGCTGATGGTGGGAGGTTCAATCTCTGTGTAATTACCGCGTTCGGGAGCACAGCAAGTGGTTTCTCAGGTAATCCTGCTGCAGATTTTGTACCGGGAATCGATTCTTCAACCTCGACCAAAGAAGGAGCCATTGCAGGTTCTGTGATTCTCTTACGCTTACCCTCAAATAGTAAGCTTCCCGTCTGCTCAAACGTTGGCGAAGGCGGCCTCAATTTCACTGCTCTATTGCCTGCTTGAGGAAGCGGCAGCGTTGTCGGTAGGACATTCAATGGCGGTGCAACTATTCCTTTTATGAGCGAGGCTGATCGCTGATTTGGTAACTCTGCGATAGATTTCCTAGCGGGACTCTCTTTTGGGATCTCAAGAAGAGCCGGAGTCCTTCGAATGTTCTGCTGTACTCTGAAGCTTTCCTTTAAAGGAATCACTTTTCGTCTGTGCAACAATAGGTGCAGGTGAAGGTGGCTGCAGACTCGCTCCTTCTTTGCTTTCTCTCATGAGCGCTCTTCGTGTTGTCGATGGGACTCTCATTACCGGTGATGGACTCTCATTATCTGATGGATGGTAGAATTTCAGTTTACCGAGCGAACTCTCAACAAGTGATGGATGTTCGATTTTTACTTCAAAAGTATGCTTCGGCAATAACACTGATGCATTTGCTGACAAGGACATATTAATATTTTCATTGGCAGCACTGTAATTAGACAAGAAAGCTTCTTCAGGTTGAAGCAGTGGCGTCGAAGGTCTTGAAACAGCCATGTGAGAAGACTTCTTTTGATTTCGTGATAAGTGTTGTGAGAGCGCGTCGCTATTTTCTCCTAATGAAGTAACTCCTGGGAAAGGTACCGATTGAATTGGAGACGGTGCTTCATGTGGCAACGCTGTTATAGGCTCTCCGGCTACGTGTGCAGAAAAGCCTTTCTTTGTCGTTGTCTCGAACTCATTATACGTATTTTGTATGGGCCAAGAACTTTTTGAGTTAACGGCCTTGATTCCTTGATTGGCATCATTTTCTGTTGGCGAATGTAGTGTAGTGGATAGATTCGATTTATTTTCCGATACATATGACTCCATAATTTTCGCAGGAATGCCTTGGTCTACTGAACGCAAGGACAGGTCAGTGCCTAATTTTTCAGGGTGAAGAAATTCATGCGCTTCATCCTGTGGCTTTGTAAAAATGCCTTTCATGCTTGCGTGAGGCGGTGGGTTTGGTGAATTGAAGGCCGATCGCAGCCGCGCGTAAGTACTCAATCCTTCTTTAGAGAAGTAAGGTCTCGATGGTGGATTATATTTACTCGGGGAAATTGCTGCGCTAGAAAAGTCATAATTAACTTTTGGAGCGTGTGAGGATGACCCTGGCCTATATTGAGCTTCATATTTTGAGCTAGACGACAATTTACTATTGAAGCTTAAGTATCGTGTTGGAACTTCCGCTCCACTCTGCGATTTTGTGGAAAAATTTCCGTTTACTTGACCTGGTGTGTTTGGCCAACTATTGGTCGACGAGAGGGGCGTTACAGTTCTGAGACCTTTACCCGCGAGATAAGCATTTGTTTTCACAACACTCCCCGTTTGCAAACTTTGACCAGCGTGGAATTTTTGATTGATTTCCGTCCATCTGACTCAAACATTTTTTTAGGTAGAGCTGTGGGTTCTGGACTATAGGATATGCTTGCCTTATAATTTTCGTTACTTCTTGCAGCTGCTTCACTCTGCGCCCCTGTAAACATGCTTGTAGGATGGGCACTTGGCATGTTAGTCCGAGTGATGGCCGATGGCAGTGACGTGGAAGACCTTAGCCGGCTCTCTGAAGGGTAAGCTCCTGTACGGAGAGAAACCTCACCGTCTCTGACAAAAACGAGAGGCTTTGGTGAAGATTCAAGAGGTGGGGGCTTGTACAGCGAACCAGTGTTCCCGCTTTTCACTGCGCTGGCTTTTTCAGCGTTATTCGCCAATAAGCCCGTGAAAATGTTTATATTATTGTACGAATTTGCGTTCGTGATGTGTGAGTTGGATTGTAAGTTTAAAAGAGGGGTCACAGGCTGGTCTTTGTTACCGATTACCTCAGACGATGTTTCATGTTCACTGCTTGTTTCTACATCTTGTGCGCTCATTTCAGCACCTAGGTTTTCGCTACTATAGTCTATCGGTGATTCGGTGGTTGCAACCCGAGAATTATCATTTGTGCTGCCATTAAACCGCGGTGTTTCATTGGTGATTTCCTTCCTAATGAGTGACGGCATACCGAATTTCGCTTCGGGCCATTGGTTTACATGCTGGCCGGCTGCGTTACCAGAATATCTTGCGTCTATGGTGACTCCGACCTTGTTTTCCTTTGTTCCTGTTTCTTTACGGAGTGAAGCCCCTGATAATTCAATAGCCTTTGATTCGCCCTTTGTCGCAGAAGGTTGTCCATTGCTTTGTTCAATGGGTTCTCCAGAGGCTCTTCCGAGCGCGTCGAGTTTCACGTCCGCAATACCACTCTTGTCATGGTGCACCGCAGTCTTCAGTTGGCTCGTGACGTTTAGCATGCTGTCTTTGAGAAATTCACCCAAAGTGGCGGTTGCTTGTCCCACTTTCTCCTGCAAAGACTCGCCCTGACGATGTTGCTTCTCTTTCAGGAGAGTGAAGCGCTCGCGAAGAGCCCCGAATTCTGATTCTCCTTTCTTCTTCAGCTTTTGGAAAAACGATCCTGCACAGAAAATAAAGTATATGAAGTAGGATAGGTACTGGAGCTGTTCTTTCTCACTTTTATCTGTTGTACATAGCAGCACGATTAGCAAACCTATCTGAAGTTCTATTTAGATGAAGTGCTTCTATTACAGAACGGTTAAACAAACTAAAATATATGTGCGCTTTGTCTTTAATGAACACATCATCATGAAGAGTTAAATGCTTAGATTGAGCAACATGCACTTCCGGCAACACAGCTGATGTTTTGTCTTTAGCACTGGTCCTGGAAAAGATGTGTGCGATGGTTCCCCCAATAGCATGACTTTTTCGGTTGTTGTGAGGCCCGTTTGTGAAGAGTGAGCTCAAAGAGAAAATAAATGCCTTGTTTATACCCCAAAATTTTAATGCAGTGCGGTGCTCCAAAGAAGTAAAAAAGGCGCAACTTGTATACATCAGAATCCGCAATATATAAAGTAGTGTACATGCTGTACGTTATCTCTTATTCCACACACAGTTTTTTACAATGTCTTTCCGTCATTCCACACAGAGTTTTTTACAATGTCTAGAGTAACACTGCCAAGCTGCAGTAATATGTTTGTCCTGTAGAACGTATATGTGCAATGAATAGTGGAAACATCGGGCCATATTCATAGGGAATGTTCAGTGCATTTTGTTAGAATATTTTTGTAGAATTTTGGCTTCAATAACCGTGACTGGAGTTTGTATATAAAATCTAGTTGTCTTATTACAGTAAAATAAGTTTGAGCGTAGGCGTAGGTAAAGCCGGGGAGCTTCATTTTAGCTCAGCTGTTATCGGACAGTGTTTGTTGAAACCGGTGCACGAAAGTAAAAGGAAACTTAAAAAATAAATCGTGGAAAGCGGCGAGCCATCGTTAGTGAAGCACTCATCTTCTTCAAGGGCGCAACGTTAAGGAACACAAGTGCGCTTGTCGAAACGTTGGCTCTAGCAACACCGCGTGTTCCGCGAATTTTTATCGCATTGGAGAGTAGAAGTTTTTATGAAGGTGCCATGTATGCTTCCCGATACGTGAATGTGAGAATTACCATCGCATTTGCGTATCTGACGGTGGCGAGCTTAGCGGGGCCGTCGTCGCTAAGTTCGGTGGTGGCCGCAGTGAGGCCCCTGCAACACTGCTTGAACATTGTTAGAAAACGGTGCCGATCGGTAGTCGAGACATGTTTGAGCATTTGAGCCCGATACAGTAAAACCTCGGTGATACGATCTCGGCTCGTACGAATTTCGGGGTGATACGAATTTTTCTGTGATCCTGGCCAAGGCCCGTTACCCTGCACTGTATCGGAGTACGGTTGTTGCGAACCGATTTGCACCCCGCGACGCTTGATACGAACGTACGCTGACGCACAGGTACGAACATGTGCTGCCCGCGCTGTCGCGGAAGACGCGGCGGTCACGCGCGGGCGCGGGCATGCGAGCTGTGCGACCATCAACTGTGCGTCGTTTCCTCCAAGATAATGCGCGCGAATCTTGGAGGCCTTTATCCGCCTTCGCGGTTAGATTAGAGATGACATTGAGGTGACGCTTTTTTTTTCTTTTTTTGAGGCGTTGACGCGTGCTCCTGTGCTCGATGCAGCAGCGTCTTTGTACTGTGTTAACACGTGCCTGCCACGTCGATGCAAGCCACGCCCCCGCAGTCAGGCGTTCTATGAAGCAATACTGCAACTTGGGCTGTGAGTCCGTCATTGGGCTGTGGGTCCGTAGTTACCGCGGCTGCCACGTGCCGGCGCCGCACTCTGTAGTGTGCTAGAATAATACAGTAGCGATACTAGCGCACTCGTGATTACACCAAAAGTGAGCCAGAGCGTCCAAAGGAAAAAAAAAACATGGCTGTTCCCTCTGTCATAGGAATCGGTATGACACGAAAGTGACACGTGTCTTCACGGACGTAGTTGAGCGTTTGTTGTGCATTCTATCGTGCCAAGCGCGAAAGAATGAATGCTACAGCAACATATTATAAAACCACGCGAAGAACGGCAAGCAGTCTCGAAACTCGCAACGCGCTGCTCAAGCGGAAAGGACGCACGGAACGAACGTACGCAGTATGGGCGCGAACTAACTGTCACAGTTGTAACTTATTTCTGCGTAAGCATGGATCTCCTTTCGCAAACGCGGCCGCTGCACTGAGCAAGGTGACCTTTGTGCTCGCAACGCAAACTTGCGGTGAGAGCACAAGACGTACAAACCGCCGCCGTCACAAGATAAGCTCGCGCACGAGCGACCACGCCCTGTAGAGGGCGTGCCTTCATCCGCGTGCGGCGTCGACCTTTAAAACGCGCTCTTCGAGCCTTTCGCTCCACCTCACTAGTGATGACGAAAATACGCTGATGTACCACCGATCTCCGAGTACCGCCACCGGCAAACGGTGTATATAAATAGCTCGCCGTTAGCTTGGCAGAGAACGTGCCGTCTGTGGCCGAATTGTTTCGCGCCGCGTGCTGTGGAGCGGGGTCTCGTTGTCACGTATCTCGGGAGCGCTTGCAATGTGTGATGGAGTTGGGAGAGTGAGCGAGGCGGGAGACCGTGGCTTCACTGCAAACAAACTTTATATCTCACACCACTGCAAACCAAAAGTTAACACACTAAAAATTTACAGTCAGAAGTAACATATGAAAAGGTGACGCTATAGCGCGCAATCACTAACAACAAATCGCAAAGCCTACAAGCTATGCCTAACTCCTCCGGACTCCAAAGTCTAGCCACTATGGCGCCTCAGTCTCGCTATGCGAATCGAACGTTCTTACGGT
Source organism: Rhipicephalus sanguineus (assembly GCF_013339695.2). Lineage (NCBI taxonomy): Eukaryota > Metazoa > Arthropoda > Arachnida > Ixodida > Ixodidae > Rhipicephalus > Rhipicephalus sanguineus. Next base: position 154,989,772 of record NC_051179.1, read on the forward strand.
TCGTGTTGCCCGTCGTCCCGATTCGATGCGAAGATCGACGTCCTGCCCCGTCGTCGCAGCTGCTGTCGACGTCTTGGGGTCGTCGTCGTCGATCCGTCGCCTTGCTAGTCGTCCGAGTCGTCGCCGATACTCCGGCCCTTCGTCGAGAACGTCCGTCTCGTCCAGTTAGGCCTATCTCCTGGCCTCCCCTTGGTGCCACCGGGTCGAACTGTCGACGTGGCTCTGCGGTGATTGCCCGTGGGTCGTCGTCGTCTTGCCGCGCTGTGGGAGTGCCGTAGGTGCCCTGCGAACTGCTGTGACGGGGCTGCTGCAAGCCCGGGGAGCCTCACTTGGATAGCACCAAGGTCGACGGCCACCCTCCCGAGCTTCTCGTGCTGCTGCCCCCAGAACGGAGCCCTACTGCTCTCGTCGCGGGTGCGACGCTGGCTTGCAACACCTTGCTTCTTGACGACTCCAACGAACAATGACTGCTCGATCCTCTGGGGTTCTGCACCTCAGTTCGGGTCGCGTGGCACGCGCCTTCCTCCGGCCAATGGCTTGCGTCCACGTGGCGGGGGTGCACACCATCGGGTATTTTTCCATTCCCCGCACACCATCGACGCCTTGTGCTGTCCGGCGCGCGCCCCGTACCCCTTTACTCATGACACTCGTAAGTTCGCTCCCGATGACGGAACGCTTTCTTCTAATTTTTTTCTTTGCCATTAGCCTTTATATTTTAGGTCATTTCCGTGACGGAAATACGTCAGTGGAGCCGTGGTGGACTCCGGCATAAAATACTTTCGCGTTAAAAGAAGAGAAATTGCTATAAGTCACGACTCGTAAAGGCGGGATTTTAGGCAAATCCCTGTGTTGTTCCTTGCGCCCGTATAGCCCCACGTTGATATATTAGCATGGATTAGAGGTTCATAAAGGCTGTTGTAGGGCTCTCATAGTGTTTTTGTAGGGCTCTCATAGTGTCATAGGGCTCTCAAAGCAAAACTGAAACCTCGAGATGCTTTTGCTGTTTGACTGTTCTGTATACGTGCACCCTTCTGACCGACTTTTGCGGCGAACGTTGCCATTAAGATATTTGAATTTGGTTTAGAGTAAGCGGCACTGCCGCTCTGAGGTTGTCGCACCTCGCGACATCGCCTCTGGTATGACGTTGATATGGGCCCTGTATGACTTTCTACGAGTAAAACGAGTAATGACGACGTCACAGAAGATTTGTAGGGACCCGATGAGGGCTATTGTTCCTCGCCCTTTCTAGCTCTGTTGTCGCGTTGCTCTCAAGGTGGTTGTGGCTGCTTACGCAAGGAATCCTTTTCTTTTTTCCTGAGTGGACACGCTCTTGACATGCTAAACTTATACCGAAGCTCCCACATAGTGTCATTCATCACTGCGCGCGGGGACCACATTTAAAAACTGCGCATTCAACGTCCCGAAAGCTTCAACGGGCGTGATGTGATCTTAGGCGCTCCCCCGCGAGGGGGCGCTAGTTTGTTATGATTCTAGGTGGCCGCTTTGAAGTGACGCTAAGATTAGTTAAAATTAACGACGGTAGCATGAATTATCCGATGCGTTAGAGCATTTACGACTCAATTTACGATTTACCAGTCAGAAAACTACAAATTTCAGTAAAAAATTAACAAATAAAAATTTCACTGTGAGCACTCTTTTAGGAAGTGCGAATGCGAAACCGCAGAGAGCAAAGCAAGAGCGAAAAATGTGGTGTGCACGCGGCTTTTGTTTTGCTTGTAATTTGATTTTTAGGGTGTTCACCGACAGGGGATATGCGAATCGACCCGGGCAATACGAGACATACCTCCATTCTGATCTTTTAGCGGTCCGGCTATCTGTTCCTGCCCTGGACTTCCAAGCCATGCCGAGAAGAAAGAGAACCAGAAGCGCGTTGATTCGACAGTGGACACTTGACTCACCATGCTACAGAATTAAAGGAGACACCGCGTTCTGCAAACCGTGCGGGAATAGAGATAACTGAACGAATATGTTGAACGGTTGGCGCATTTTCCACCAGAAACAATAACATTTCTTGCTTTCCTGTTGTAGATGCAGGTCGCGCACGTCTTTGTCTTGACGTTATTTGCATTTACGTAAAAATTTATTCTCCCTACATTTACGACACTGGAGGAATAAAGCGTCATCAACCCCCCCCCCCCCAATCCCCCTCTGCCCTCCCGTGTAGCTTCCAGCGTGCTTATCGTGACGAAAGGAGAGAAAGAGCGCTACAAGCCTACGACGAATATCCGTAGTTGTGCTTGTTTTATTGCGATAGAAATTACATGGACACTCTCGGCTGGTTTTTGCCGTCGCCGTCGCCGCCGTCATGCATAGTATATTGCCACGCCCACTTCTTCTTTTATTTTGATCTGTTCGAGTTTGACCAGCAAGGGCGGTTATCAACGCTCGACGCTGGCCGCAGCGTTCGAGAAGCTTCACGATTTTGGTAGATCGTTTTGTTGAGATTGCGCGCCGCACGCGAATGTTCCAGCTTTGGCGAGAGATAACGCCGCCACCAGCGATATTGCTGGAAAGTTCCATAGCGCCTATATAAAAGCCGGCGCGCTTGACCGCTTGTCAGTTGATCGACGGACGACGCCCTCTTCGCCGCTATCATTGTACAGCGTGTATTGCTGTAGTTCTAGGTCTCAGTTTCTCGGCCACAAGTTCGGCCAAATAAACAGTTTCATCTCGGACGTGCTGACTGTTGTCTTCGTCGACGTCACGACCACGTGACATCTGGTGGAGGTGCTGCTTCTTCCATGATCCGGACGCCCCCGCGAAGCGCTGACCCAAGCCCAAGCCGCGAGGAGCACGACGGCAAAGAAAACCCGGATCGTCGAGCAAGCCGCAGGCAACAAGGTCTACCGCCAGAGCACGGGCCTCTACCTGAAAAGACCCGGCAAACAAAGATCCTGACCTCGACCACAGCGACGATGACCAACGCTGTGCCGCCCGCACCGATCCTTCTCCGGACGCCCAAGGAGCCGCCAACCTTCCGAGGATCGTCGTTCGAAGACCCGGAAAGCTGGCTCGAAGCCTACGACCGAGTCGCCGTTTATAATGCCTGGACCAGCGAAGACAAGCTACGGCATGTCTATTTCGCTTTGGAAGACGCCGCTCGGACCTGGTTCGAGAACGAAGAGCGAAGCCTGACAACGTGGGATATTTTTCGCGACAGGTTCCTCACCACATACACGAGCGTCGTACGCAAAGAGAGGGCTGAGGCTCTGCTCGAGACCCGTGTGCAGATGCCGAACGAAAACGTGGCGCTCTTCACGGAAGAGATGACCAGGCTGTACCGCCACGCAGACCCTACCATGCCCGAAGAGAAAAAAGTTCGCCTTCTCATGCGAGGAGTCAGGCAGGAGCTTTTCGCTGGGCTGATGTGGAACCCACCCAAGACCGTCCAAGAATTCCTCTCGGAGGCGACAACCATCGAGAAGACGCTCGATATGCGCACTAGGCAGTACAATCACCGCGCATTCCAAGACAGCGCAGCAGTTCATGCCCTCGGCTCCGACGACTTGCGCGAAACGATCCGAGCCATCGTGCGAGAGGAGCTGCGAAAGCTCGCACCTTTTGCACAGCCCGAAGTGACGTCAATTGCGGACGTTGTACGCGAGGAAATCCAACAGTCACTGGGTGTTCCTCAGCCGGCACTACCGCAGCTGCAAGCAATGAGCTACGCTGCTGCAGCCCGACGCAACGCCCCCCCTCCTCGCCCACGTCAAGACGCCGCGCCGCCCCAGCAGTTCCGACGCCAGGCACCACCGCCGCCACCACCGACGTCATACCGCCCGCCAGCCGGTCAGCGATACACGCCGAGGAAGACCGACGTTTGGCGCGCCCCCGACCATCGTCCACTCTGCTACCACTACGGAGAAGCCGGCCACACCTACCGCCGCTGCCATTATCGACAGATGGGACTGCGTGGGTTCGCCGTCGACGCGCCGCGTCCACAGCAGGGTGAACGACCACGTGACATCGCCGACTATCTGGCAGGAACGCAGTGGACCCCTCGAGGACCTTCCCGATCGCCGTCGCCAGGCCGCTACGCCTCTCCCCAACGCCAACCATACACTGGCCCAACCCGGGGCCGGTCACCTAGCCCGCATCCGGAAAACTAAGGGCAGAAACCGATGGAGGTGCGGTTGCTGTACGACGAAATACCGAAGACCCTCCGCCGCCGACGCCGCCGCCACGACGAAGGCTTCAGGACACGACGCGAACCCCTGACGACGAAACCTCGCGGACCGAAGAAGACCTGACGACGCAACGTGGAAGCAGCGGAACAAACCGACGTAGCCGTGACCCGACGCCACGACTTAACTGCAACGCAAGACGACGAACTAGCGACCTCGACGTTCTTATCGACGGCCACAGTATCACAGCCCTCGTCGACCACCGGAGCCGACTATTCTGTCATCAGTGGACCGTTCGCCACGAAGCTGAAGAAAGTTAGGACAGCCTGGGAAGGCCCCGAAATCCGGACAACTGGAGGTCACCTCGAAACGCCGGAGGGAATCTGCACAGCGAGACTCGCCATTAACGGCCAGATTTATCCCGCGAACTTCGTGGTCCTGCCGCGTTGCTCGAGAGATATCATCCTTGGTATGGACTTCTTAGGCCTTCATGGTGCAATCATCGACCTCAGGTCTAGGTCAATAACACTGTCCACGGAAAAGGCACTATCGCCGCACACTCCGCCAAGAAAGCACGCCTTGAATGTGCTGGAAGACCAGGTCACCATTCCCCCTCGCTCCAGCGTCATCATTTCCATCGGCACTCAGAAATCAGCAGACCTGGGAGGCGTTGTTGAAGGCGACCAGCACCACTTGATTAACCGCAAGATTTGCGTCGCAAGAGGAGTAGCAGAGCTGCGGGCAGGGAAAGCAACCGTTATGCTCACGAATTTCAGCAATGAGTACAAGCACGTGAGCAAAGGCACGACGGTCGCCTACATCGAAGAAATCCTAGAAGACAGCAATGCTTTCGGCTTCTCACCGATTCTCCCGAGCCTACTCCGACGAATAAAGCGCCGCAACCAGCTTTCGACATCAATCCCAGCCTTCAGAAGCACAAACAAGAACAGCTCAAAACCCTGCTCTTGCAATACAAGGACTGCTTTTCGTCGTCGTCAAGAATTAGGCAGACTCCCGTGGCAAAACATCGCATCATAACAGAGGAAAGCGCCAGACCACTCCGTCAGAGCCCGTACAGAGTTTCGACGCGAGAACGCGAGGCCGTGAAGAAACAGGTCGACGAAATGCTACGCGACGGCATCATCCAGCCGTCGAAGAGTCCGTGGGCATCCCTGGTGGTGCTAGTGAAGAAGAAGGATGGGTCTCTACATTTTTGCATCGATTATCGTCGCCTGAACAAAGTCACGAAGAAGGACGTGTATCCCCTTCTCCGGATAGACGACACCCTGGATCGATTACACAACGCAAAGTACTTTTCGTCGATGGACCTTGTTATGTTTGCCGCTCATAAGTCGATCCTGCAGACAGGACGGCGCGGCACGGTACGTCGTACAAAGCTTCTTTCTCGGCTCTCCCCCTGCCTGGTCTTTTCGCTGGGCAATTATCAAGAGAAAGCAAACGGCTTCCTTTGAGCAAGCTTGTCTGCCCCGATGGCCAGCATGGGTTGCGGTCAGGCGACCGTTCTCAGAGGTCGGCGGCCTGAATGTGTGGGAAAATGAGGAGGACATCCCCCGCTCTAAGCAGTCGCTCGAGGCGACAGTATGCGTGACCCCAACACGGACCAAGATGTGCTTTTGCAACAATGCAAGGTCGAATGCGTGGGAGGCAGGGTCACGCAGACGCCTTTTCTTTCCCGGAACGGTTTGACGACTGGCTCCGCGAGTTCAACTCGATGTGTATGGGAAAATGGCGTGAATGCACCAGGGCTAAAATACAGATGTATTTCGACCGTGAGAATCCCTGAGAGCGTGGGAAGGAGAGGGAGAGCCATGATGGGAAAGAGTGCCAAAACGCCTGTCTGCGCTGTAAAGACACTGCTGTCGAGATTAAGGACAGCCCGGTAGGGAGTGGCTTAATCTGAGAATGAACGGATTGGATAAGGGAATGTCGAGGCGGACCACCAGTGGCCACCTCCCCTTTCTTTGTTACCGCAAGGTACTTAAGACTGGACGGAATTCGTTTCCCTTCAGTCTAGGCTGTAATCACTAAACTGATCGATCAGTAAGACTCCGTACGATGCAACTTTCGTCTGGGCCGTAACCACTTGGTGGTCGAACAGTGAGACTCGGTTCTTCGTATGTAGTAACAGTGTTCTAGGCTCTAACTTAAGAAAAGTTAAGTAGAAGAGTAAGATGCTGTTGATGTCTATGTTATCATCAGTGTGCTTCGGCAAGATGTACATATGACTGTAAATATTTCCCTACAATATACCTTCAAGTTTTTATTACCTCCAACCTGCCTCCTGCTTCATCGACGTCGATCATCTCCTTGACGGGACTTCAATCCACATCAAGGAGAAAACGAACAAGAAGAAAAAACATAACTGACCTCAAGACCGGTTACTGGCAAATAGAAGTCGACGAGAGAGACCGAGAAAAGACTGCTTTTATAACACCAGACGGCCTGTTCGAGTTCAAGGTCATGCTCTTTGGTCTTTGCTCGGCACCTGCGACCTTTCAACGGGTTATGGATACAGTACTGGCCGGTTTGAAGTGGCAGACGTGCCTCGTGTACTTGGACGACGTCGTTGTGTTTTCCTCGAACTTCGACGAACACCTTCGGCGCCTTGAAGTTGTACTTCAAGCAATCAAAACCTCCGGACTCACCTTGAAGCCTGAAAAGTGCCGCTTCGCGTAGGAGGAGCTCTTGTTCTTGGGTCACGTGATCAGCAAGGATGGTGTTCGCCCGAACCCGCGGAAAACAGCTGCCATCGCTGACTTCCCGACGCCCACCGACAAGAAGGCCGTGCGCCGTTTTCTCGGCTTGTGCGCCTATTACAGACGTTTCGTCAAAGAATTTTCACGGATCGCCGAGCCACTGACGCAACTCACGAAGGCCGACGTCGAATTCAGGTGGGAAACGTCGCAAGTTCAAGCATTTCAAGAATTGAAACGACGCCTGCAGACGCCTCCCATACTTGCGCATTTCGATGAATACGCCGATACGGAAATCCACACCGACGCAAGCAGCGTAGGACTCGGCGCCGTCCTTGCGCAAAAGAACGACGGATTCGAAAGGGTCATCAGTTATGCTAGCCGGTGGCTATCAAAGGCAGAAATCAACTGCTCCACAACAGAAAAGGAGTGCCTGGCCATCATCTGGGCTACATCGCAGTTTCGCCCCTACCTCTACGGCCGGCCCTTGAAGGTTGTGAGCGACCACCACGCCTTGTGTTGGCTAGCTAACTTGAAGGACCCTTCAGGTCGCCTCGCACGGTGGGGCCTACGACTTCAAGAATTTGACATAACCGTTGTTTACAAGTCCGGAAGAAAACTCTCCGACGCTGACTGCCTGTCCCGCGCCCCCGTCGACCCACCGCCGCAGGACGACATGGAGGATGACTGCTTCTTGGGAACCATAAGTGCCGAAGACTTCGCCGAACGACAGCGAGCGGACCCAGAACTCAGGGGCCTTGTGGAATACCTCCAGGGCAGGACCACCGTTGTTCCCAAGGTATTCACGCGAGGACTGACGTCGTTTTTCTTGCGCAACGGTGTTCTCCTTAAGAAGAACTTCTCGCCGCTTCGAGCCAATTCCCTTCTCGTAGTGCCCTCGACATTGCGACCAGAGGTCCTCCAGGCTCTGCATGACGACCCGACGTCTGGACACCTGGGTGTTTCTCGCACGCTCGCAAGAATACAGGAAAAGTACTACTGGCCGCGCCTTATCGCCGACGTAACTCGCTACATCAAGACCTGCCGGGACTGTCAGCGACGCAAGACACCGCCGACTAGGCCAGCCGGACTTCTGCAGCCTATCGAGCCACCTCGACGGCCGTTCCAGCAAATCGGGATGGACTTACTGGGGCCGTTCCCGACGTCCAATACCGGAAACAAATGGATCGTCGTAGCTACCGACTACCTCACCCGCTACGCCGAGACAAGGGCCCTACCCAGAGGCAGTGCCGCCGAGGTAGCGAAGTTCTTCGTTGAGAACATCCTCCTGCGTCATGGCGCCCCAGAGGTCCTCATCACCGACAGAGGTACGGCGTTTACTGCTGACCTAACTCAGGCAATACTGAGATACAGCCAGACAAGCCACCGCAGGACCACAGCGTACCACCCACAGACCAATGGCCTCACCGAGCGGCTAAACAAGACCATCGCCGACATGCTGGCCATGTATGTCGACTTCGAAGACAAGACGTGGGATGCCATCCTTCCGTATGTGACCTTCGCATACAACACGGCCATGCAAAAAACGACGCAAATGACGCCGTACAAGCTGGTCTACGGAAGGAGCCCGGCAACGACGCTCGACGCAATGCTACCAACCGCCACCGACGAAGACGATCTCGACGTTGCCGCCTATTTGCAACGCGCCGAAGAAGCTCGACAGCTCGCCCGCCTGCGCATCAAGAACCAGCAGGGGGTCGACAGCCGTCACTATAATCTTCGACGACGCCACATGGAGTACCAACCCGGTGACCGTGTGTGGGTCTGGACGCCGATAGGCCGACGTGGGCTCAGTGAAAAACTTCTTCGGCGATACTTCGGCCCATACAAGGTGCTTCGACGTCACGGCGCTCTTGACTACGAGGTCGTCCCGGACGGCATTACGAACTCCCAGCGACGCCGCGCACGACCTGAAGTCGTCCATGTCGTGCGCCTTAAGCCGTTTTTTGCGCGTTAGCGAACCTCGGGACTCTACTTTTTCCTTTTGTAATTTATTTGTGTATGCACTTGTTTATTCCTTTCCATGTTCTGTTGCAAGCATCGGGACGATGCTTTTTCAGAGGGGGGCAATGCCACGCCCACTTCTTCTTTTATTTTGATGTGTTCGAGTTTGACCAGCAAGGACGGTTATCAACGCTCGACGCTGGCCGCGAAGCAGTGTTCCAGAAGCTTCACGATTTTGGTAGATCGTTTTGTTGAGATTGCGCGCCGCACGCGAATGTTCCAGCTTTGTCGAGAGATAACGCCGCCACCAGCGATATTGCTGGAAAGTTCCATAGCGCCTGTATAAAAGCCGACGCGCTTGACCGCTTGTCAGTTGATCGACGGACGCCCTGTTCGCCGCTATCATTGTACAGCATGTATTGCTGTAGTTCTAGTTCTCAGTTTCTCGGCCACAAGTTCGGCCAAATAAACAGTTTCATCTCGGACGTGCTGACTGTTGTCTTCGTCGACGTCACGACCACGTGACAATATGCATATGTGTATTATACAAAAGCCACAAAGAAAAACATTTCACAAATACTTTCCGACGCGCAGAATTGAACGGCCGACCTCTCGCTCCGCAGGCGCGCGGCGTTAGACGGCTATGCTACGAAGAGTACCGTCTTTCAGCGTGCTAAGGGGAAGATATTTATATACACCATTTACTTCAGCGTGCTTTCTTACTCACCAGCGAGATAGCGCGAAGTGCGCGAGGGGCGCGCTTTAAAGGTTATCGCCCCGCACGTAGCGTTGCGCTCACGCGCCTCGGTGCACTTCGCCGTACGGGGCGTGGTCGCCTGCGTGCGGCTCGTGGAGGGAGCAGGGGGGTTGTATGTCTTGCGCTTCACCACGATGTCCTCGCTGAAGTTACAGAGCGTACAAAGGTTACTTCGCTCGCCGCAGCGGCCGCGTTTACGAAACGAGCAAGCTGTTCAAACAGAAATAAGCGACAACTTTGACACTTGATAGTTCGCGCTCGCTATTTGTGTGTTCTTTTCGTGTGTCCTTTGCGCTTGAGCGACGCGCTGGAAATTTCGAGATGCTTTCCGTTCTTCGCGTAACATTCCAATTTGTTGCTATCGCATTCATTGGTTCGCCGTTGCGGCGAAACTGTGACCTTTTTTTTTGACGATGCGAACAATTTTAGCGGCAGTCGATTTATGAGGCAACACTGATAGCGACGTTATTCGATGATTGCATCGAAAAGTGTTGCAGGTAATTTTTCATGGTTCTTCAATAATTGCAATACTTTCATGACACGGTAAAGATCACTGTAATTGTACGCCTTTCCAAGTGATCCACTGCATGTAATCATTAGGCTATTGACAAAAAAGGTATACTGGGAACTATGGTTCAAGCAGTTGAAGTTGATTGGGTGTAGAATACTCGAGCTGCATTAGTATTGCCGAATGCTGGCTTGTGCAGGCTAATGTACCACGTTACAGTCGTTTTATGTTGTCTGTCTCTTTCAAGACCAATGTCAAAAAAGGTACATCAGTACGGCTGTACTTCTACCTCACTACAAAAGGGCCTCGCACACTGAGACTATTACCCTTAAGGATTTTAACATATCGTTATTTCAGGTGACTTCATCGTCGGATCGTGCCACGATAATATTGACACTAATATGAACCTGAAAATTTTCATGCCTGATGTTCGGCAGATGGGTTGCATGTTCTCGAAAGTCAGCAATAATTTTGAACATGATATGTCAAAGAGCCCACGCCGCAGAAAATGCAGTGCTTTTGTAAACGTTGGTTCTGAGCGTAAAGTCTGTGTTGTCCGTGAGCGATAAATACTGATGGATGCAGAGAATAAATATCAGGGTTAGAGCCGGAATCGAACCTCCGCATTCTGCATGGCAGTCAACTGTTCTACCGCAGAATTACGCCAGTGCTTGAAACTGCTTTGGCAAGACAGTCGTCATGTCATTCGAGGAGACACGTTAACCGACGTATCATTGCGTGGTAGAAGCGGAGAATCGCAGCAAGCGTCACACCATGTCAATTTCAGAACGAGTGAGTGCTCTGAAGCTGTCCACTCATTACAAATGCTCAGCCATAATTCTTACGATAATCGTCACCATCATCAAGATCAGCCGCAACATTGAAAAAGTGTCAAGCTACGCAGGTGCTCGTAGTTCCTTACAAACTCGGAGTACGTTATGCGCTACTTTGCAAAATGGTGAATTATGCCGTGGTGGGCACATCACAACTCTAATTGCAGTAGGCGCCAATGGACGGAATAGAACGGCAGATGTCATGCGGAGAGACGTTGCTCTTCTTCATTGCAGCGTTGCGGTGTCCAATGAGACGCGAAGCATTGCAATCGAGTGAGAAGTGCGATGCAAGCGGGCCCCGAAACGCTATGTCGTTGCACTCAAATTGGAAGCATTATCGTCCCCCAATTTTTAAACAAAGATGAATATAGGCGAAATTAGCCTGACGAGTTTGTTGACCCAGATGGTGACAGCTGCGTTATATTCGAGGCTACATCACCACCCGGAATGCTAGATTGCGCTACGCTTCGGATGATCGTTAGACCTTCCGAGCGGCAGCGATAGAAAACAACGCGTGTATACGATGCATGTTCGGTGACCACGGGTCTTTACCAAGATATTTCACCTCACATGCTAAGCATGTGCATGATAGGAACATTTGCCGAGGCCCTCTTGCCTCATAATATTTCAGATCAGCCCACTGACGATTCTGTACAGCATCATTGCAGAGAGTGAGTCTACTATTATTTATAAGTTCGTGACGATAATTAATAAGTAAGGGAAGAGGAGTAGCCGGAGCCATGTTAGGCACCAACCTCTCCTTAAACACATTTAACTTAAAAAAAGCGTATGGTTGTAGAGTTTTAAAAGAGAAAACTGTTTTTTTTCCTAACCCAAACTCCGTTTGAAGCGACGAGGTCGAAGAGAATCTCGCAATCGGTGTTGCTGCAGGAAGTTGCGACTGGCAGAAGGTTCGTCGATGCGACATTTTCCATTAAGACAGATTCCTCGATTTGGCGCCTGCAAAATTAACATTGGCATTATGGCGTGAAATTTTACGCTGTCTAAGCAACAATAAATAAACCGCAAAAGTTCTTTTCATATGATTTCAAAGCTTTCATTCTTCGTATTGGCCTAAAATGTATCAAACAGTCGAGAATCGTATGGAAAAATGAATTTTTTCCTTCGAATTCAATGGCATATCTTGAGTATTTCTGCGCTACGCACAGAAAAAGACGCACAGAATTGTGAGAAGTGTCCCGTTGTAAAGCTAGCAAATGTTTCTACACGCATTTCTTTTATGTGGCAATTGTATATTTGTGTATTTCACACGCACAAGAAAATCACTTCGTGTACAGTAGCATATCGATGATTAGTTGAAAAAGAAAGAAACAAAATCGCTGGAAAATACTTGGTATCCGGGGAAATCTACCATTCACTACGAATCCCAATTAACTTAAACATTGCACGGCTTGGCTTGATATCCGTATTGCGAAGGTTGGTACCTGTAAATCGCACGAAACAGGAAAGTATCATCGAGACTCTACAGTATATAAAGAGACAATGCTTGCAAGCTTCCTTGAGAACCCGTATATGGAAGTCATAAAAAATCGGTATATATGTTGCAGTAGATTTAATGTGCATGGCTCAAAAACCAACAATATCATCATCGCCAGCATCATCACCATCATCATCATCATCATCATGATCAGTTGGACTACGCCTACAGCAGGGCAAAGGGTCTCTCCCACGTTTTTCCAAATAAGCCGTTTTTATGCTTGCTGCTGCTATGTTATCCCCGCATACTTCTTGCTCTCTTGTGCTGCCCTAACATTTGGCCACACCCGGGCGCGCTTGCGTTCTCTTGGAATCCAGTATGTTACGCTTAAAGGCACCGGCAACAAATTTTTAAGGCACCTATTTTCTTTAGCGCAACGGGAAGCTTACTGGTCAGACCGTCAGAGTGCCTAATCACATAATGGTATCGCAGAAAACGCCGTGAAACAGCTATAACTCAAACATTTTCCATCTTTGGCGACTATAAAGCCGTATACACACAACATATGCTGCAAACAATGGTAGGTGAGCGCGAGAGGGGTTCATATTTGTGCGTGGCGGTTTGCTGCGCATGGGTGCACACCGCGCGCATGCGCCGCAGCTTGACATTGACCACTAGCTGCCTCTCAGCGTGCAACCCCTTTTACATCGTAAGCAGCACAGAATGGAGCGTGGATGGATAATATTATACATACGTAAGTTGAGCACAACTTATGGTGTGCATGAAAGCATCAGACTACGTACAGCAAAAGGAACGACTCCATAATCCAGCTTCAAAACTCTGCAGCTAGGGTGCGCGACATACCTTCTTTTTTTGGTGACTGTTAAACGCGATTTAAAAATATAAATACTACTCAGACCGTGAAAAGGGCGCTTGAATCTGTCACTATAATGTACGGTCTCTTCATTTCCGCCAGGATCTAATCAGCCGTTGTGGCCAGTTATCGGTCCCTTTAATGACCAGCGGTTACCTTGCCTTCTCGATACATGTTCTGCCCATGCCCATTCCTTCTGATTTTTGATTAATTTGTTTGTTCCTTTTTATTGAAATGTTCTTAACACGCACTTGTTCTCTGACCCACTCTGTTCTGTCCTTGTCCCTCTCGGTCTCTGGCGCTGGCTTTGGTAGCCATAGTATTAAATAAGAAGTCTAACCAAGCCATTCTACTGGCCACGCCATGTAATTGCGCGAGGAACTTAATAGCATCTGCGACAGACAACCGGGCCATTACTATAAGCTTTTTGGGCCGACTTCTGTCAGCAGCTACTCAGAAAGCACTGCCGCGTGCAAATAACATTCCTATTATTGGACAGGCCATGCAGCGCTTGTACTTGATAACGAGATTCCTTAAAGGGACCGACAACTTCCTAGAACATGAAATGAGATGATCCACTGATGTAAAGATTGTCCGTTGCATTGACTCAAACCAACTCTGTTTATTTCCTTGAGAGGTGGATTGATGTTTTTATTTCTTAATTGAATGTCCCATGAAAATCACCTGCGGCGCCTCTGGCGTCAAGAATATGAACGATCCGATGTACCCGGCTACGTTGCCGTTGATTGCTGCGCGCGTTCACCGATTTTTTTGTTAGTATTGAACTATTGTTCGTTTCTTCATATAAAAAGTTGTTACTCCATAAAAATGTACATATATGCCTGCGTTAGTAGTATGCAATAAAGTGGCGCTGCCTTCGCGTGACATAATGATCGCATGCTCGTCAGCGCGTTTGAGAATCTTTTCAGCGTGCTCATGCAACCGTGCACGAAGTTACCAGGTCTCTAGGATTTTGGAGCGACATAGTTTTGCTACCTACACTTCGTCTAAGAAATGACGCGCGCTGCTACACGGAGCGGCCGCGCATATGCGTAGTGACGTTTTTGATGACTTGGCTTGGCTCGTGCATTGAGAAAGTAACGACGCCGGTACAAGCCACCCATGACACAGACGCAGGCAGCCCTGACGCATGCGCATACAAAGCGGTATAACTACAGGGAAGGTGTATAATACCACATCATTCATTGTAACAGCTTGGTGCTTTCAAAAATAGTTTAAAAGCCTTAAAAAAAGGTCGTTAAGCGTAGTTATAGGAACTCCTGCGAAAGCAGAACGATAGCTTTCACAAATCGCGAGAAGGGCTGGCGACATCGCTATCAGTTCTCAGCGTTGCTGGAGGTAAGGTATACCTTACCTAAACACGGACGTCTACGTCCGTGTTTAGAGCTTTTCAGATCTGAAAATACTGCTTGGAAAATAACTACGTGCTTTTGGGATTAACTACTGCAGCTACAAACACTGCGAAGGGTGAGCTTTGTGTGGCTCCGTAAAGAAATGGGTCGAGAAAAATCAGTTGTCGGTCCCTTTAAGTTGTTCTAATAATATCTGGGGTTTAACGTCCCAAAACCACCATATGATTACGAGAGACGCCGTAGTGAAGGGCTCCGGAAATTTTGACCACCTGGGGTTCTTTAACGTGCACCTAAATCTAAGTACACGGGCCTCAAACATTTTCGCCTCCATCGGAAATGCAGCCGCCGCGGCCGGGATTCGATCCCGCGACCTGCGGGTCAGCAGTCGAGCGCCCTAACCACTAGACCACCGTGGCGGGGCCCTTTAAGTTGTTCTGAGAAAGATAACAGTACCTCCGTCACCTCATTGAAAGCAGGCTACCATGCACGCGCATCATAGTGGGGCTTTTCAGATCGTCAGCACCTAACGTGGCTGCACGCGGAATAGGCGGAACGCTGTCATTGATAACCGAATGCCGCATATAGGGCATTTTCGCTCGTAGCAATGTTGAGAACGCTCCAATATGAGCGCAGTCATGACGTTTTATATATTATTTAGCGAGCTCTCTTTAAACGCCCAGCGAAGATCACCACTCCGCATTTGTTTTGTCGTGGAAAATGGATCGGTCATTTCTGAATCCCCTCTGCAACGTGAGGAAACGCGGTTGGCCCCAAAATAAATATTTTAATTGTATAAATACTATTAGTTATCACAGTTGAATTACAAATTAGGCGGAATATAAAAATACTTTAAAGATAAACAGGCGAATGTAAACCATATGTCGTTGGTTAAGCAGTTTACTTGTTTTTTTTTTAATTCTTGGTGCAATGTACCCGAAAGGCACTGTATCTAGTGACTAAGCTAATCTTCACATCTAGTGTGTACCGATGGACAAACCGCTCCAGAGAAAGCACAGGAATAGCTTAGATGACAAGTACAAATTCCGCGAAAGCCGGCAAGTGGAGCAAGCTTCATTAAAAGGAAGAAAAGGGATCCACCTGACTGCAGCGCAGCGGTAAAGGGCAATTCCTGTGGAATTGGCGCATGAAGAAAGCTTCCTAGTTTTCGAAAAATTTGACTTGATCCAGGGTCAACGTCATTCTGGAGCGTTCGCTTTGCCATCTGAACTAATCGGGAGCCTAGAAGAATCGTTATTCCAGCAAAACGCAGGAAATGGCCCTCGAGCTAAAGGCTACGATGGTAGCTTCAGAAGTGTGCGAGGCCCAGTAGAGCGAAAAGACAAAAAAAAAAGACAGAGCAGCAAAAACATGTGCAGATTCAAAGGCGAAGCACAAACGAAGCACATACGTAATGAAGAACGACGCTGGATTATAACCAAACTCGGAGTACATGGACACCTAAAATTCCGGCAGATGCCACGCATTGCGGGAATCGATTTCATGCGGAGCAGTCAGCCAGTAGCAGCGAATACTGGATCTTACGCACTGAGCTAAGCGCTACGAGATGGATCGACGTATTCGGGTCAATTTAGCAGCAGGGCACATACCGTGGGTTTGTCACGGACGTCGACTACGATGGCGCGTAAAGGATAGCTCATATGGTCCAATGCATAGACAAAGAAAGAGAGAGAAACAAAGAAACAGAGAGAAAGAAACAGATAGAAAAAGAGGTAGAAAGCAAGAGGAAGCGATAAATAGACAGAGAGAGAGGAAAAAAAAGGAGCCAAGAGAAAGGAACACAGAAAGCGCGAGAAACATAAAGAAAGAGAGTGAGAAAAAGAAATGGAAAGAAAGAGACACAACAAAAGAGACACAAGAAACACGGAGAAAGAGAAAGAAATGGAACAAGAAACAAAGAAAAAAAAAAGAGAAACAAGGTGGTCCTCCGGGCTCCTCTCTTCCTTCAGGCTTGGTACCGCTAGAGCGAAGCTGCCATAGTTTTTCCTTCTCTGCTCCCATCAAGACTTTTGCCTCATTGACAACGCCGACGACGCCGGCACCGGACACTGTGCATCAATTACTCCTTAACGATATCGCATTAGCATACCACGGGCCGTGGTATGCGGTATATGCGTTGAGTGACTGGCGGAAAGGGTTTCATGACGTACGCGAAAGGGAAGTGACGCTATGTATGTCAAAACCTGTAAATCATGTTCGCCATATACTGTTGTCCGCCCATGCCAATTTCGGTATACACTAAGTTAAGAAGACGACCACCAGAGAGCCCAGACAAAGGTAGCTACATAGATAGATAGATAGATAGATAGATAGATAGATAGATAGATAGATAGATAGATAGATAGATAGATAGATAGATAGATAGATAGATAGATAGATAGATAGATAAAAATTCGGCAGATCCCAAGCCTTGTGGGAATCGGCTTCATGCGAAGCAGGCCGTTCTATGCTGCATTTTTGGCTTTGATCCAAGCTTTACGAGGTGGATCGACGTGTTTTTGCAAATGGAGGAGTTGTGTGCACATCATGGGCTTACCAGGGATTCCGACAACACTGAAGTTTAAATGGTAACTTACGGTCTGACGTAGTGCCATCACTTACATTATAGCACAGACGCTTACGTTGTCTAAACGAAGTGCTCGCTGTGGTGCGGTGATGTGAATATCACACGTTGATTTCTTTAGCGTATTTCTCCTGTGTCGAGCAACGCTCGAATATAGCTTGCTGAATCTTAAGAATACATATGTAATGTTTATTAGACAGCTATGAAAGCGGACCCAACAATGGAACCACAAGTGACGTTAACCCGACATGACGCCTGTATCATAGTAGTACATATGTAGTGTTTATTGCTTTTTTATGGAATTGTACAGCCACCACTACAACCACAATAGACGTTGCACTGATATCACGCCTGTACAGCGTCTTTTAGATGCGAAGTATCTTATGGCGGAGTTCAATCCGGTGGTGGTGTGCGGCGTGACCACCCTTAAAGCGCATGCGTATACCCTCTCCACTCACCTCCCCCTCTCCACTTCCCCTCCCCCTCCCCCTCTCTACTTTCCCTCTCCCCTTACCCTTCCCACTCTTCCTCTGAAACACGGGCTAGACATGCAGAAATTTTCTCCTGCGCAACGCCGCGATGAGCACCAGCGCATGCGCGTCCCCTCCCCCCTCTCCCTCCTCTCGTACGCTGCCCCCCTCTCGCACGCCTGTCGACCGCATTCCCCGCTCGCCCTGTGAGAATTAACAGCCAGGCTAGAGGGAATACAAGGCGCGCGTAGCGTTCCTCTTCGCATTCCACGACGCGAGGTCGGTAGCACGCACAACGAACGCCAACGGAACGCGATCGGGCAAGTGCTCCGGCTCCTGGTCCCCTTTAGCGGGAAATGGTGTAATTTTTTTCCAAAGCAGTTTCTAGACCTGGCGTGCCTCTGTATAAATACCTGAGTGCAACGCAGAATGGGTGGGCCTGATTCCTGCTGGGATCATACTTTTAATTTTGTAGATGCGAAGCAGCTTATGAACGAGACCTGTCCTCCCGGCGTGATCAGTGCCCCGCGTGCCACTAGATGTATGGAAGAAAGAGAACGAAGTTTTCGCACGAGCGGTGATCCCGCGCATGGTGTGCAGAAAGGAATGTTTGCCTGACATATGAACGTGCGATAGAGCGCTCGCTCCACTGCGGCGCGTGCTCTAGTATAAACCATGCAAGGTACCCCCTTCGCCATAAATCATCGTCATTCATGCAAGGTACCCACTACGCTGTAAATCATGCAAGGTACCCACTACGCCATAAATCATCGTAATTCACGCAAAGTACCCACTACGCCATAACTCATGCAAGGTACCCTTAGATGCGAAGCAGCTTATGAACGAGGCCTGTCTCCCCGACGTCGCGTTGACATAGCTAGTGCCCCAGCCGATCCGTAGCGGCGGGCTCGCTAAGCCGAAGCGAAACGGGCGTGTTGACATCGCATTCTCAAACTTGAAGCTGCAACCTTTGCAGCAAGAGGCATTAACGTTATACGTTACGGACCATAAGGCCGTTATACACAAGGGAAAACGTTCCCCTGAGATTAAAGTCCTATATGACGATTAACAACATCAGGGGAACCTCCAATAGAAGGACCATGAACAGTGATGACGCATATAAGACATTTACAGAAATCTAAGTCGACTCATGGCTGCTTCGCATACTACTCAGGGTTCCCTTTACGGGGAGATGGCGGGATTTTTAAATGCGAAGCATTTCTTAGCGAACTTCTGCGACTTTGAGCGTATCTATCTATCTATCTATCTATCTATCTATCTATCTATCTATCTATCTATCTATCTATCTATCTATCTATCTATCTATCTATCTATCTATCTATCTATCTATCTATCTATCTATCTATCTACGACTTTGTGCTCTCCTGCCCGTTTCGTTAATCGGATGTATACCAAAATTGGTGTGTCATAACATGGCCTTATTACGAACATAAATGACAGGTCATATCATGAAAATCATGACACGCATGTCATGAACAGCATGATTTACATTCCACGGCCTTTGGGCTCCCTGGCCGTTCCGTTAATTGGATGTGTACCAAAATTGGTGTGTCATAACATGACCTTATCACGAATATAAATGACAGGTCATATCATGAAAATCATGACACGCATGTCATGAACAGCATGATTTACAATTCCACGGCCTTTGGGCTCTTGCGGCCGTTCCGTTAATTTCATATATACTAAAATTGGTACGGCGTGCCAAGAGTTCCTGACGAACATAATGACAGGTCCTAACATGCAAATCATGACGCGCATGTCATGTGCAGCATGATTTACATGACATGGTCTCGGGGCGCTCGCGGCCGTTTAAATGCAGGGATACATACAAAAACTGGTACGACGAGACATTTCTGTATGACGAACATAACTGACAGGTGGTAACACGAAAATCATGATATGCATGTCATGTATGACATGATTTACATGCCACGCTCATGGCGCACTCGCGGCCGTTTCGCTAGATTGATATACACCAAAATTGATACTGTGCGATGTGACTTTTTGAAGAACATGAATAACAGGTGGTAGCATGAAAACCATGACATCCATGACATGTATGTCATGATTTACATGCCACGCTCATGGTGCATTTGCGTCCGTTTTGCTTGCGTGATATACACCAAAATTGGTGTTACGTGACACTACAGTATGACGAACGTAAGTGAGACGTGGTAGCATGAAAATCATGACACGCAAGTCATGTATGACCTGATTTACATGCCACGCTCGTGATACGCTAGCGGCAGTTTCAGCAGATTGATATACACAAAAATTGGTATTGCGCGACGTGACTGTATGAAGAACATGAATGACATTTTGTAAGATTGAAACCATGACATGCATGTCATGTATGTCATGACTTAATTGCCACGCTCATGATGCATTCGCGGCCGCTTCGCTAGCTTGGTATACACCAAAATTGGTGTTGCGCGACGCAACTGTGTGACGAACGTAAATGAAAAGGTGGTAACATGATAATCATGACATGCATGAAATGTACGACATGATTTACATGCCATGCTCATGGTGCACTCGTGGCCGTTTCGCTAGATTGATATGCACCAAAATTGGTATTGCGCGATGTGACTGTATGAAGAACATGAATAACAGGTGATAACATGAAAACTATGACATGCATGCCATGTATGTCATGACTTACATGCCACGCTCATGGCGCATTCGCGGCCGTTTCGATAGCTTGATATACACCAAAACTGGTATGCGCGATGAGACTGTATGATGAACATTAGTGACAGGTGGCAACATGAAAACCATAATATTCATGTCATGTACGGCATGATTGACATGCTCTACTCATGGTGCACTCGCGGCCATTTTGCTCCTTTGATATACACCAAAATTGGTATTGCGCGATGCGACTGTATGAAGAACATAAATGAGAGGTCTTAACATGCGAATCATGTTATGCATGTCATGTACGGTATGATTTACATGCCACTGTCATGGTGCGCTTCCGGCCGTTTTGTTAACGTGATATATGCCAAAATTGGTATGGCATGACACGAGTGCGTGATGAACATAAACGACAGGTCATGCATTTATATACCAGAATATGCGTTTCATTGGCATGATGTACACTACATTATGCATGCATGCGTGCATGGAGAACATGCGATATATGGTGGACTAGATGCCATGGCACGAATGATTTCACTTGGCTCAAAGACAAACAAGGCGGTGTATGCAGCTCTTTGCTGGCTGCTTCGCATTACATCGATTCCCACTGTGCGTGGGATCTGCCGAATTTTTTTTTCCTTTAACCGTGTCAACGCTGTCGTGGTGGGTTTTTCTTAACGCTCTCGCATTTAAATTATCAATGCCTTGTCTCGCAGTTCATCGATCGATTTAAACGGTCAATCACCTGTGGCACATACCCGTTTACCACTGCCCGGCGTATACGGGAATGTGTCACACGTGTCTGAAGGAAAGGGTTTCACGACGTAAGCGGCAGGATTTTCACGACATTCATGTCATGACCCGACTGTCATGTTCGTAAAACCCTCCTACCCTCCCATGCCAATTTTGGTCTACACAAAGGTAAGGAGGTGATCACGAGAGCACCAAGATATATATATATATATATATATATATATATATATATATATATATATATATATATATATATATATATATATATATATATATATATATATATATATATATATATATATATATATATATATATATATATATATATATAAATAGAAACGCTCAAAGTGCTTTGGGTCCGCTAAGAAACGCTTCACATTTAAAACAGTAAGAAGCGCATTTGGTTGGCTAAGAAAAACTTCACATTTGATAAGTTGTGCCAAAGCCTTAAAGGCGTGGTGAGGCTCATTAAAACAAAAAAATGGGGCTGCTACGCAGTAGCAGCGCGGAGACTGAGAAAACGGCGGAACTGGTGGCCTTCCCCTCGTTTCTCTCCTCCTCATCCTCACATCACTTCGCCTCACCCTCGCTTTCCTTGCTGACCCCTTGCTATGCTACACTACTCTAGGCTATGCAGTGCTTTACCCTCTCCCATTCTCCTTACCTTAATGTTCACCCCTTTCCACTTTTCTTTCCCTTTCCACCTTTCATTAGTGTAGGGTAGCATGCCGGATGCTAGAATTCTGGTTGACATCCGTGCCTTTCTCTCATTTCATTATCTCTCTCTCACATCACTCCTCCCCAACCTCACTTCCGTTCCTTACCCCCTTGCAATACTATACTATGCACTGCTATGCTATGCTAGCAGCTAATTGGCCACCAGCTTTATGTGGTGCATACCACCCGCCCAGATTTGTTCGAACCACACCAGAAATTTTGCCAAGCTTAAAGAGCATCGCTGTTAAAATTGTCCTTCATGCACTTGTAGCTCAAAGTTACTAGGAAATCGGTGCAGATTTTTCGGGATAATAAAAATTCTTTTTGTTCCGTTATTCGAACGTCGTTCCAATGCTTTTGCCGCAGCAGTCACTCTGCCATCGTATGCCGTGTTAGCTAACTAGAAATATAGCAAGTTGTAGTGCAAGGGCGCATTGTTGAAGGGCGAAACGTTGTCACACAGAAAAAGTAAAAGGGGAAATCTTTACACGAAAACCCGTGAGTAATAGTACTGTTATTGCGAAACGTTATTGTTAAAATGTTTTCTTTCATAAACTATAGCTTAGCGAATAATTAAGAATAATTCTTCCCTATTGGTTACCATAAATATGTAATATAGAACCTGCAAGAATATACTTCATAAATGTTTCTATAATATCTTTAATGTGGAATGAATAAATGCTGGACGTACCCAACAATCAGTTCCATCGGGTTCAGGCCGCACCAGCGTGTAAATTCCTGCGCTCGTAGTAGTTATCGCGCATATGTAGTGACAAGGAGTCAGTCTTGACGACTGAAAAATGAAATGAAATAGCTGTAGTTTCACTGCTAAACTTTAAATAAAGTAAGTAATTATTACGTGTAATTTTGTTGAGGATGTTGTGTTAATTACACAGCGCTTATCCATGGTGACACCCCTGAAGTGAGGAAACAAGTTGTGCGTTAACCTGAACACAACGATGATTTCCAGAGCATATAATCATTACAGTGTATGGATACATGGGCGAGTTTAAGGTGCGCCAAAGTTTGGGAAAAACTGCATCTCGTCACAATTGCAGCCAAACATATGCTTTCAACGGCATGGGCCCAAGCCGCGTCAGATTAGGGCGCATGTGTTTCGCATTATATTTGGAAAAAAAAATCAACTGGGAATGCTGAAGCCAGACCAGCTTTTTAGTTCCACATTTCTTTGAGGGCCAGGTTCAAACTCCAGGAAAACTAAATTATGGCGAAAGCTTGCTCAACTGAATCATCTGTTTGGCTGGCTCATGTGTGCTGTATATTTTTCAGAATAAAAAGTTCTGCTTAAAGTCATCCCTTACTTGGTAAGAAACACTACCCTGCTTTTTTTTATTGCTGAACTAGTAAAGCTAATTACTCAAAGTATCGTGCGCGTTGCGTACTCCAAAGGTGGCTATTTTTATAGCTCTGGCTGAGATTAAGTGGTTATGTTAGAAAATGTGTAGCCAAACCCATTCACCGATAACCACCACGCAACGACAGCGGACGCTATTCAAACAGGACCATATAGATGTCTTGGGGCCACTGCAAGCCTGCACATTAAATGATTGACCTAATCTGTGTACCACTGTGCATGCAAACGTCGGCGTCCACAAATGTCACATGGCACGTGGTTACCAGACGCTCATGCAGAGCAGGCCACTTCGCGGATATATTAGAATATATTATCAACGCACGGAAACACGTTATCATTGCACGGCTACACATTTTAGATCAGTATGCCATGTGTTCATTCACTTAGTCAGAGAATTTGATATATTTGCTAGGAAAACGAAGTTTTACGTGCCGTCTTGCCGTCTCCAGGCCGGCGTCTGAATGATCAGCAGCGAAGAATAAAAGACCGCCACAAAATTATCCATTGAGTTACATTAGTGTATTAGTCTATGTAGGTTGGCGGTCAAAGTGTTCCCTACCACCAGGATATTTCTTAAGACCCTGTCAAAACAATCTAGGTCCACAATTTAGCACTCTATTTTACGCCGAAGCTAAAACTAATGGAACTCTATATAATAAAAAAAAATTGCGAAGTTGTGTTGTTTACAAAGCGTTGCACTGGTCACATTGAATACAGGTGAATTTAATTCCAGTATCCAGTGCATTGAATTTTATTTCGCAAGAAATTTCCTTCTTCATCAGATTGATGTATAGTATCCTGAAGCGCCGGAATTAAAAACCGTAAGCAATAAGCTAGGCGCCTGATATTTACTCTATTTTTTGTTCAATTACTTTTACTAGAGTTCTAACTTGCTAATTCAGCTTATTCGCTATGATAGCATATCTCAAGAAGATATCATGAAACTATGAGCGTCTAAAGAGCTGATGTCGCCAATGCACGCTATATCGATCTTTGCCCGTGTTTAAGGAAAATGAGTATAAACATTTTAGATGTGTCTAAAAGCGACGACTATTTCAGGGGTATTTTCGGTATACACTGTACGTTTAGAGGGCGTCAACAATAACAGTGGTATCACAGAAGCCAGAATTCTCACCAGAAAGCGAGGCCAAATGCGCTGGCAGTCGTCCTTCTGCGATTGAAATTGCTTTAGTGATGGGAAAGCACCTAAACACAGAAGAAAAGGGGGAAATTTGGAATCAGTACCCCAAACAGAAGATTCACACAAATACCACATTCATGAAGAAAGTTAACACGTTGCAGGGCTAGTTGGTGACAAACACTTATTTAAAATATTCCAGCGCTACCTTTGACGAGGACGGGACATACTAATCCAACAGTTCAGGATCCTGAAGAATAAGAGAAGGGCTTCATTTGCTCGCTGCCTTCATAATAGCCTTTGCTGCTGTGGTAGACATTTTACGACGAGGGGAACATTAATTATAGCACTAATTATATAAATTAAAATAACCAGATTCTTAATCCGAAAAGACTGGTGGTAGGATCGAATGAGTAGTGAAGTCCTTCCTGAGAACAGCCCAATGCCGCATCGAGATCTGCAATAGGCGGCCTCAGGTAGCATGCACGAAAGGATGAAATTCGACCAAGTTCACAGGTGAAACCGAAATCCAAGCGCCGTTGAGTGCAAATATCGTACCACAGCAGATAATAAGAATGATGGCATTGCTTCCGACAGTGATTGCCGCGTTTTTAGTTCTTCCGCATTTGTTAAAGTGGGTGTGTCAGTCGTGTTAGAATCAAATCAAATCTTCATTTCCAACTAGAAATGGGCGTCCCTCAGGTGAAAAACGGCTATAGAAGCACATGGGAGTGCCTGACGGCCGACGTGCCTGGCAGCAGTCTTGAAGTTCCGGCTTTTTAACAAATAGAGTACAATAATTGGGGAAAAAATATTACACGGATTTTGCACAAAGAGAACACTAGAACAAATGAGATCTTTACTTATGTACCCCCCACGCCCCGCCGCAAAAGTGTTCGGAACACGAAATCTCCGAGAAATCCGTATTCCCACTTTTTCTGAGAACATAGCCTCCAAATAGATGTTCCAGCCTGCAGTATAGTCCTTGATACCCGCTAGGGTAGAAGCGCCGTGCACTAAGAGCCGAGAAATTTGCATTTGCAGTGGAGCCTTTGTTTCGTAAACTTTTGTGGGCGGATGTACGCTCATATATACAATGAACAATAATAAATAAACGTGATAAAAGCAAGGAACGCGATACAAAGAGTAATGTTTCAAAGTGGTGGTGTTGGTACAGCATACTATAAAAAAGACATTACAGAAGGGTGAGAAAATATTCAGGAATTTCTCTTATTGTAGCAAACCGGAGACTGCTTCTGGTTAACCTCCCTGTCTTTCCTTTCTCCCTCTTCTCTCTCTCTCTCTTTTGTAAACGTAAAAAATGCTAGGGCATTATCTGTATATTATATATTAAGTAGCGACGGTAGTGTGACTCCTGAGACTGAGATGATCAACGAGCCACCTGTTTGCGCTTCGGGTGCGTGAATCAGCGTATTGCATGCTTATGCCAGATAAATATTTAATAAACATTCGAAACTGTTACTTTGCAACGAAATGAGTACACATTCATCGAACATCAAGCGTCTCTTTGAAATTAATGATTTTATAACAGGAGAGCAATGCACCTATAGAACTATTGCGCGGGATATGTGCGGTATATCTCAGTACTCATTTTTTTTTCGTTAAGTTAATTGTCAAGCTAAAGCGTTTTCATGGCGTAGGGGGTGTGACACACGTCTCTGCAACCTTCATTGCGCCTTGTACTTTATCTGTTATAAGCAGGATTTAAATATCGTCGTGTTGCAAGGCAAGTCGATAACAAGGGAGCACGTCACGGAAAGCTATGGAAAGAGCGGCGTTTCTCTCGCAAAAGATGGCCAACATTATTCTTATGGAGTCTCTATTATTTGAGCTGTCCCTACCTCACGATAGAATAAACTGATTTTGCATGCGGCATAAAACAGTGTTACACACTCAGAAAACAAATAGGGACGAGTACCCTATATATATCCGGCATTGTCGTTTACTCAGACCACTGCGTTGCCGAACTGCTAAAATGAGACGTTGCAAAGGATATCGCTTTCGCTACAACCGCCGCGGAAAAAGTTTACAGTGTAGGCAGTTCTTTATAACAAATGGGAAACGTTTCACACACAAAATGCAATTTATATGATCTAAGGCAAACTTTAGTCAGCAGTCTCTGGGAGGTTCTTGCATGAAGTAGCGGACCTTATCGAGGAAACAAAACGCTTTGTCGACGTAGTTGAGCCAAAGAGCAAGAAGTACTGTCATCCAGTGTTTTACGCAAAATGCAGCAAGCCATTCTATGCTTAACTGTATCAGGCGTCAGATGTCCTGCGTCTTGCCTACTTCTCTGAACAACTCGATTTATGCAGGTAGACGAGCTGCACGTGCGTATTTGTAGCGCAAACATTTGTTTCATACAGCAGAGACTGCACGAAAGCCTATATGCGATAAACGTATGCATTTTTAAGTTCTGAGCACTTTAGGGGCTCGGGCTGTCGTATGCTGTCGTCGTCGCGTCATGTCGCTTGGCGTACCGCAGCAAAGCCATGTATATGATAGCCATAGCATAACCACGTATAGCGAGGGGGCGGGGAAAGGCCGGTGATAGTGAGGAGAAGGTTGAGGAGGTGAGCAGATGGCGCCACTGCATCACAAATACAGGTTTCCTTTCCCACCATGGACGCCTAGCAGGCTGTACGCTTGGCAGCGCGCACTTTCCAGTGACAACGAGCGTCGCTGAAGGACCGGCAGATCACTGCTCCGCACTTCCTACGGCTTCCACGTTGAGCGCAACTGCATACATTTTTTCTTAATTTCCCGACGCGTGCTTCCTTAACGATAAAAGAACGCTGTTCTCCATTTTACTGGAAAGCTCATGAAAATGCCTAGTGTTGTGACAAACCGGAAACCGCTGTGTGAAGCACGGCCACAAAATTTCTTAAATGTGGTCCTTGAAAGGGGAATGACATTCTCAAACGCAAGTAAAGTGGAACAGAACCTAGAGATGTCATTCTTTTTTTGCGGGCTCATAAATAATAGAGACGAGCCGCCATTATACTTTTCTTGAAACACAGCATGCCCATATCCCACTTCATGTTTTAAGCAATGAAAGCAGTATATATGTACGTACACGTAACAATACAACAATGAAAATGCGCTTTGCCCAGCAGGAGCTCAATATCCTGCATGGCTGCTATTTGTGTCATACGTCTCAGCCAAAGTGCAGGGGATATCCATTGACGTACAGAAACGTTTTGTTACTGCCACGACAGCATGACCAAGAACATGCAGTCGTCACTCCGTTGAAGCTACATATCGATTAATGTTCTTTAAATATAGCATCGACTTTTTGATATCAGGTAATCGTGGCTGAACGTTCTACACTTGTATTGCCATGCACAACACCTA
Organism: Rhipicephalus sanguineus; assembly: GCF_013339695.2. Taxonomy (NCBI): domain Eukaryota; kingdom Metazoa; phylum Arthropoda; class Arachnida; order Ixodida; family Ixodidae; genus Rhipicephalus; species Rhipicephalus sanguineus. Next base: position 155,017,452 of record NC_051179.1, read on the forward strand.
AGTTGCTTCTTGACAGATTATGCGGATATGGCTCTGTCGGCATTGTTCAGCGCACCGCAGGCACTGCGCTGTCCTGAAGGAATTCATCTTACACAATAATCGAAACCAACCGGGATGTGAACCAAGGGGCCTGTTATGGTTCGTTGCTTCTTTTTGTGGCGAGTTACATTGTCCTGAGCGCTTGCTTGCCCTGATAGGACGTAAGTTTTCTTCAGCAGCTCCGCCTCTTTGGAGGGCACAGAGCCGTAATCAGAGTCCATAAAATGCATGGCGTAAAACAGAAAATCAGTTATGCGCGGAAAATTCAAATGCAATGAGTGGCAAAACTGCCGACTTGTATCCTTTTACTTCATTTCAAGAATAAAATTAGGAGAAGGCGTACCATTGAGAAATTTGTGTGCAAATTCTGCAGTTAAATTCCTAGATCTAGCAATTATAGATATGTAGACATGCTGCTAAAGAGCCGAATACAACACATAACAGGCATATGTGCAAGTGAAAATGAGGAGCGCGTGGGAATTGAAAACTGAATGTCAGGGCGTAGGTGTAGCGACTACAAAAAAACGCACAATGATTAAAATGCAACTATTGGAAGTTATGAAATTAATTTAGAAGCAAGGGATAACAAATTTTCCTGCGATATAGCTTTCGCACGAAGGATACGATGAGCATCAGCGCAATCCCCACCTTAAACTAATTGTGGTCGTTGCGGCTGTCACTGAGCGGGCGACCGGGAAGTTAAGCTGCGCGTGCCATACCATCCAGGCTGCGAACGTGGACAAGCAGCTCATGAAATATTTCTATACAATGACTCTATAGACTAAAATGGCCGACCTCTTGCCAGCAATCAAATCGTATAATTGCGTCGTCGAACAAGTATCCTAGGTCATTACTGTGACAATGTTAAGATGCACAGATATGTATCGGACAGCTGTAAGGTCTCAGAAACTCTTTTCCGAACGAGTAAGTCTACTGATGGCAGATAAACAAGCAATGTTTCCCTAATGATAATAAACGTTAGGGATAGACGTTGCAACACACGGCCATGTAAACAGGAAGTAGGAGCAAATAAACAAGACCAATGAACCAGAACACAATGACAACGATGGAAAAACATTAAGGCGAGAATAAGACTACTATCTGCAGATATCTCTAAATAATGGGGCTCCGACATGGCATGCACCAGACGGTAAATCTATGGCTTAAAGGACCCCTGACAGCGAAATTTTTGTTGGTGACTTTTTTGCTGTAATTTGTAGCTTTGTGTCTGGTAATCTCTAAATTAAATCGTAAATGCTCTAGCGTATCGTGCAACTAATTCTAGCGTAGTTAATTGCCACCATTTTAGCATCACTTCAAAACGCCCGCCTAAAAACCCCAAGAAACCGGCGCCCCATGCGGGGGAGTGTCAAAGACTACGTGCACTCAAGCTGCGGTGACGTTGACAGCGCGGTTTTCAAATCGGGGCCCCGCGCGCAGTAGAGATTGAAAGTATGTGGGTGCCTCGGTATGGGTTAAACCTGTTAAGCGCGTGTCCCCTCAGGAAAACTACCTTGAAAGCAGCCCGACAACAGAGCCAGAGGGGTGCGGAACAATAGGCCTCGCCGGGTGCCAGTCATCGTATTGTGCACGTGCGCCCCGCAAACCTTCTGTGACGTCCACAATACTTGCTTTACTCGTGGAACGTCACACGGGGCCTCTATCTACGTCGTACCAGGATGTCGCAAGGTGCAGCCAACTCAAGTGAGCATTCACGCTTACTTTAAAACCAAATTAAGATATCTTAAAGGCAACGTTCGTCACTAATAATCGGTCAGATGTGCCCCCGTATACAGGAAACTCAAACAACACAAAGATCTCGAGGTTTCAATTTTGGTGTCAGGGGTCCTTTAAGACTTCTGATTATCAACATGAACAATAATAGTGCCCTGCAAATGAGTATTCTGTCTTTAGTTGGACTCATAAATAGTAGCAAGGTCGGCGTGGAATCCAAGTCTTAACAAAATGTATGCGGAAAAGGCCCGGAAGCTTGCTTTGTCATTAATTTATCAAAAAGAATTATCAGAATATTGAACACCTGGCGGTTGAAAATTGTGAAAGCTGTTCACCAAACATCATCCAAACATGCTAGAAGGTGTTTACACAATTGTATTGATTTGTTTCAAGCGCTTGAATATTGAATATGGCTACAGGAAAGTTTCCAAAAATAAATATTTACTTACTTACGGCAGAAACCGTGATTGCAATAAAATATGGCCACAACACCGAGTCTCTGAGAGGCAACTGCATCGTGTCATGTGTTCTATTGTCTATGACAAGAAGAAAAAGACGCGGAGAAGAACGCATCCTTCTACGTCACGCGTATTTCTACCGTATTCGCATTGTCTAATGGCAGCTGAACATTTTTTAAAGAAAAAAACGACATGACCTCCCTGCAAGGCTGGCTACTATTTTGACCCCTCATATCTATATATAGTCTGAGTTCATGGGCAATGAAAAAATTCATTGAGTTTTGAGCCATTACACACACTTCGGCAAACTTTATTAGACCTTCTGATGTACGTAAGTACGACGGTGGAAGATTCATGAACATTGAATGAGACGAACGAGGACAGCAATTTCCGGCCTACGTTCGCAGGCTAACCCTGTCTTTACTAAAGACCTAAGCTAACCAAACGGGCCATCGATAATCTCTGCATCTCGCTGTTCTGACATTGTTATTCCTTTATCCGGCATTCTTTTAAGAGAAAGGGAGAAGTTGAGCAAGGTTGCGGGACTTTGCAGAACTGCAATTCAGTTTGAAGATAAGTTGGCTTGTTTCCGCAAGCTTCATACAAGACGTTTATTATTAGCTGTAAGTAAAACACGAAATTGGCATCATCAGATGCACATGGCGCATCGCGGGAACCCTACATTACAAAAACTCAAACGCCATGCCTCAGTTCACTACAGTATGATACATCGTTAGGATTCTGGAAAATTTCCTGCTTAAATACGAATGTACACGGGTCTACACTTATGGACGCGCGCTCCAGACTGACGTCATGAGCCGGGCGGCCAGTGAGCCCGCCTTCGGAGAACACTGAAGCATGCATGAGCTGGACTATTTCTGTGGTCGCGGAGTCGATCGCTACCGTGCTTCGGTATTCTGTTTCCGTACATCTACAGACATCTCAAGTTGTATTCGACTGTAATCAAATGACTGTTGAGAGTTTTTGTGTCAAAATCACTTTAATATTACGAGGCGCGCCGTAGTGGAGGACTGCGGATTAATCTTGAGGACGAGGTATTCTCTAACTTTCACTTTAATCTAAGGAAAGGGTTTTCTTGCATCTCGCCAACATTTAGGTACTGGTTTTCTAGCATGTCGCCGCTAATCAATCTGGGCACGAATCGGAGCCACGTCATTTAGGCTACCAGGACATTATTTCTCCTGCTAAGCCACCACGGCAGGTCAGACCTCAGTAACATATGAAACAAGGTTAAACGCGGATAGCGTTTATGAGCTCCAGGTCTACCCATCTTACAAATATTTTTTGACTGGTGATATGTGCGGTGACGAAAGCTGTTCCGTGTCCTTCACGAACGTAAATATTGTAATTCTCACTTCGTCAGCGATGGCATAGAACAACTGTACTAGCGTTGCATTATCAGTTGAAGCAGAGAGAAAAGGAAATTTCTATCAAATAGCCCCCAAAACAATATACGAAATCAGAAACAATTCATTTCATTCATAACTCAGGCTTTACTTCATGTGTGGGTGCCGTCTAACGAGCTCTTTGCTCAAGATACTGCGAAGTGTGTAACAAACAACCATACAGTGATCTTAAAGGGTTCTCTAACCATTTTCTAACACGGTGTTTCGGACTCCGGGTGCTTATCTCACGAGCTGGGCACCGGCGGTTCTGAGTGGTAGCATGCCGGAGTGGCGGCGCTGTTCATTGGTAGTCGAATACCGAGAAGAGACGACACGAAGGCTTATCGCAAAGACTGTTTTGTTTACGACATGTTCAGAATAAGAGAAAAACACAGCAAAAACGCCAGACATGCGCAAAATACGCAGCCGAGTCACAGCGAAAGCTGGAGGAGCGGCCTTTCTTGAACTCGTTGTAAACTGGAGCGACTACTGCAAGTACAGTTGCAAGGTGCCCAATACGCCATAACTCATAACTTTTAGAAGTTAGGAAGCACCCATTCTACCATTATTCGTTATTGTGCGCAGAAGCGAGGTACCCACTACGCGTCTGTAAGGCATTATGTGCACTTTTTTGATGCTGTGGCTGATGATGATGAAGAATTACGGCTGAGCAATTTTTAGTGGATGGGAAGATTGAAACCACCGACTCGTTACGCAATTCGCATTACGTGACGCCTGTTGTTATTTTGGTCTTCTACCACGCTATATTACATCCGTTAACGTGATTCGTTGCCCTGCATGACGCATGCATAAGGTATTTTTGCAAAGGAGTGTCAAGCACCAACGTGGCCCTGTAGTAGAATACTCGACTGCCCCGCAGAGCGCATCGGTACAAATTCCGCTTGAACACTGCTTTTATTTCTATTGCGTACGATAGCTGTTATGGAGACCTGCAGTGGCGACACCTACTCCACTAAAATAGGCTGTTTTTTTTTATTTCATAGCAGATTTCGCTGTAATAGATGGAACACTCATTCATATGACACTCGTTACATAGAACAGTGGAAGGTGGTCACTGCGCGAGCAAATTATTCTATGCAGAGAATATCATACACGCTACCAACCCTTTTAAATTCATTTCATAAATTACACATTGAATTGCAGATAACTTCTGCACGAACACTGCGCGAACACTTCATCGATAGATTCTCGCATAGCAAATGAGAGTAAAGTATTGCTTCCTTCATTCTTTCTTAATGATGTGGCTGTTTTTTGTATGAAATTGTATAAATTGTTTGGATATATTTGTATTGTGAATATGTGTTCTGTATGATTTTCTTTGCTTTTTGTGAATGTGTGCTGTCGCTGCCTGCATTGTAGAGGTGGCTGCGGGCCTCTGTGAAGTTGCTTGTTTTCAAGCAACTTTTACCCGCAGTCTCCTCCATCGCTCATGGAAATAAAGAAATTATTATTATTATTATTATTATTATTATTATTATTATTATTATTATTATTATTATTATTATTATTATTATTTTTATTATTATTATTATTAGTATTATTATTATTATTATTGTTGTTATTAATTAAATACAAGTAGGTCAGTGGAGGTATGACGCTTGAGTTGTAGCTCCGCAGCGGCTCGAAGTGCGAGATGGGCAAGGAGGCTAAGGCACATTGTTTCGTAGTGACTCGCATTTCCTGAGCTGGCCTTCCAGAACGAATGAGTGCTGTGCGTCTCATGTTGAAAATTGTATTCTCCCCAAACAATCGTGGCCTGCCTGATTGTCAGACTTACTCTAACATTAAAAACAAGATATTGTAGTGTTGTAATTCTTCAGCCTTCAGACTTTTAACTTCCTCTAGCATTAAAAACAAGATATTGTAGTGTTGTAATTCTTCAGCCACATAAAAGGGTCACCCAGCATTACATCATATTTGCCAGAATATGACTGAAATGGAGACAGCCGGGCTTGTGAAGCCGCATCGTGCTCCCCCATTAATGCAACACTTGGCTTCGCGCAAGATCTCAAATATGATGCTGTTTGCATTCTCTTACACGAAAGTGTTTTTTATGCCGGGGTCCATTAGGACTTCACTGACATCATTTAGCCACGGAAGAGATGTCGGTAATGGCACGCCAACAGAAGACGAAGGAAACCAGAAGCGGTGACCAACGCGACCGGCGGGGACGCCGGCCAGCCCGAACACGCGGTTTGGCGCGATGCGCCGAAGGAGAAGAAACGTCCGCACTCAACGAGTACTCTCCGCAAACTCTCTTATTTACACGTTGCCTGGATAAAACAGGAATGCCAGAGCGGCGCCCCCTGTCATTCGTACAATGCAATACTGACCGAAACCGAAACACAACATGAGCTTGTGCAGAGGGCACGGAGGAAGACAAGTTTCAGCGCAGTCGCATTTTCAGCGCAGCTTAAGAAACTAGGGTCTTTAAAATTGCGTATCTATGTATTTTATATTAAAGGAACACACTACCTAATACTTACCTAATGATGTTGCGCCTCAGATATGCGTAATATTTACTTTTTGATCGACAACGTTCACAAGTAGGAACAGCCGTACCAATTCAAGATGGGTGGGCGGTAAGCAAGTGGTTCAACTTTGGCCGGGTGGCTGAATCGAGTGACGTGCCGACAAACAGAAAGACAGACCAAAATTTCTGCGTTTAAGTTCTCCAAGAAAGACTATCGTCTTTAAAAGTTGCCCGGATTCTAACACACGACCGCTCGGTCCGCGACGATAAGTGCCGGGCGCTCTACCCACTGCGCTCGCTGCGTACACGCACAATGTTTCACAAATGCTCCTTATATGTCTCACATTTATATCTCACAGTGTTATTATTTGGCGGGGAGCGGTGTCGCCGTCTGGGAGCGGTGAAGTGAAGTACTGCATCATCACAATAACAAGAGCAGAAATAAAGTGCTTCGGCAGCTTGGCGGCAACGGAGTCTTTCGGTGAAATATTGTACGAAACTTTATGGTCGGTGCAATGTCGCGTACGCGGTGATTAGATTAGGTGACGACGCAGTCACGTGCCTGGCCTTTAGCGTCGTGCTAGCGCCTCATGGGTCGTTGCCAGGGTAGTGCAGCTTCCACATGCACCGACGGTGCTTCTTCGCCACCCACTAGTTCGAGTGCGACACCACCGACTAAAGAAATCTGCTGCAGTAAGTGCCGCACGAAGCCACCCACGTCGACGGCTGAATATCGCGCATTCAGTGCTTCGGTGAAGCGAGACACGCCAGCGTGAAGCGGAACGCCTTTCCGCGTTCACGGATCAAGCAAACAACTCGGCCTCTCGCGTTACCTGAAGCACTGTGTGGTATACCCATGAGCACAGGCGTACGTTACCCTTTTGACTGGGCAGCGCACACCTTGGCGTTTCCTACGTGAAATAATGACGCTTTGAATGGGCGCATATTGAGTACCAGTGTTATATATGCTTGTCTATGTCATCCTTAGGTGGAATTGACCATATGCTGTGTCCTGGTGTATGTTAAGCTATTTCTGCTGCCACAAAAGTATAATCATGATCATGAACATTAGTCTTCGGGCTGGACAAGTGCCACTAGGCGTGAACGTGGGTGAATCCACGCCAAATGGTGCTATAGCTACCAAACACCAAAATACATTGTGCAAGCAATGGCATATCAATGTCCAATAAACAAACAACTACTTCTGTGAAGACACTGGTTCACCTTCGTGTTATACCGATTCCTATGACGGATGGATCCGTCACAGTTTTTCTGTCGTTTGGTTTCACTGGATCCTTCCTAGCAAATACTATATCAGAACAGTCTTCTCATTCAAGTAAAGGTGTTGTCTGCCTACGAATCAGGCTAATGTAGCACCTTTCCTGTGGTTATTATTGCATAGCTGTCATGCACTTGTCCCCTCTAAATTCACCTATCGTATTATAGCATAAGAGACCGCATCTAATGCTAGCTATCACAAATGGCGAATGGTTCAGAAGAGAGCGTTGTGCGGTAAATCCATGATTAGTTTCTATATCGAAATATAACCGTGAAACAGCGCTAAAACATAGAGCGAAACGAAAGAACAAAGACCATGGCTCTGACGAACGAACATGTTTTTTAGCCAGCACTATGATGTGAGCTCCTTTGCTTTTCGTCCCGTCTTTAAGCGCTGTTTTCCGCTTATAATGATCAACAACCCAGTGAAAATGCCTACCCTTTCATGACGAAATATTCTCGTACTTCCGTCATTTAGCAGGTATGAATTCCTTGAGACAAATCACGTCTACCCGTTTCGTTTGCTGCCACGTATAAAAATATATCATTTGCTTACCAAAAAATGGCAAAGCTTGCACTAAATTGCGCAAGGCTTGAAACATCGAAACTGGACGATCCTGAAGTATAATCTGGTTGCTTCTATGTTATTTCTAGGCTTTAGCTGGGTGACGCTAGGTTGTTTCTATATTGATTCTCAGCGCATAGAGGTTCCATTTAAACCACACAGTCACAGACACTGCGATACGGATGTCCAAACTCAGGAGGCAGAAGCTCGCGCTGAAACCTAGCGTTCGCACCCCTCATAGATCTACCGGCACGTCGTCGTTGGCGTAGGCCTTCCATCACTTCGAGGTCTTCTCGCAGACGATGTTGCCTTTCCCGTTTCCTAGTATTCTCTCGTTGTACGTACTCGGGGTCTTCGGCTCGCCGCTGTCGCTTCGCAGCCAGTTCTTGGGCTAACTGGTGCCTTCTTCATTTTAGCGGACAAGTGGTGGGTAGTGGGATTTACCCAACTTCTGTGGCACATAACCGTTTGCAATGATGATAGTTTTGTTCGGTCATGCGCTTTACCTCGAACTATAACAGCTTCGGCGTTAAAACACAGGTGCTTTTAATGACAGAGAATCCATTGTTTGCAAATACAACAGGTTCATAAAAGTCGCATTAACTGTGCAATACAAGAAACTAAACTTTTAGGGAATCGCAACTCTTATTTAGGTATGGAAGAATATTCATTCTGGTATTTATGCAAAGTTCTTTAATGAATGGCTGAATAATATTTATTAGCTTTCACTATTATTTTGCGTCATGCACCTATATAGTTCATCTGCTCTCATCTTCGTGTTAGCTGCTCCTAGTAACGCTTGCAGTGCGCTCCAAATATTGTGCTTATATCTCGTTGCCGACACCAATTGATGAGCATTGTAATGTGTGATGTGAAACAGCACGTAGTAGCAGAGGCATCCTTCAGCCTTTTAACCAAGTATGCTCGTTTCGTTCATTATAAGAAAACAATATTAAGCCTTCAGTTCACATCTCTCTAACAGTGCAATTGTCCTGCCACTGTACGCTCTATGATCACTCTGCCGAAATAGTTTACCAACAACTGCGGACCACAGTATTCGGACAGGTTAGAATCCTAACATGAAGAAATCTTTTGCCATAATTGCGCAGGAATAGGAGGGACACGTAGAAGAACGCAAGGCACATCGCGTTTTCTACGTTACTTTATTTCGTGGAGAAAAAATGCTTTCAAATATCAATACTCAGTTATAACTACGGCTAGATAATGCTTTGTAGGGAAGCGCTTTTTTCTTCACGCAGAGTTCCGCTGCCGCCACCAGCCAGCGTTGGCCCTGGTTAATTTAACTCTAGGTTAGCTGATTGAAAAAGTGAAGACATATTCATTAATATGCAGACACGTAATAAGTACGGAGACCGCCTTCTTGAGAACCATCAAAATAATGACAACCTTTCACAAAGGCTGCTTCCAATCTATCTATCTATCTATCTATCTATCTATCTATCTATCTATCTATCTATCTATCTATCTATCTATCTATCTATCTATCTATCTATCTATCTATCTATCTATCTATCTATCTATCTATCTATCTATCTATCTATCTATCTATCTATCTATCTATCTATCACGATATTAACCTTTAGAGTCTGTATCAGCCCAGACACAGCCGAAATAGACAAATAGGCACTGAAAATTTTGTAGACATACTTTTCGTGGATAAACAAAGGAAGGGTACGCCGCTTCTTGTATTAGGCGATTTCATGCACCAGACAAACGCTGACAAACCTGCTGTTACGAACCTCAGATGCCAACCATGCTGTACGCATGGTAAATAAACCTATTACACCAGCAGTTGTGATAATGGTCGTCTGATATCGTTTGGGGTGGTGGTGCTAGTCTAACTTCAATTATGGTCGTATTGTTGGCTGCCTGCACTTATAACAATGTACTAAACGCTATATGGGCACGAATGTGACTGAATGAGCTATAGTCTGCCGTTGCTTGACCCAGTATAATGTGCCACCGTAGAGTTGATTTCTTTTCTATAAATCTCACGTCGGCGCTCGAACGTGAAGGCTGACGTCCCGTCGGACAATAAGCTACCCTTTAGACGTCACAGTGTAGCCGACATGCAAAGGACTACACGCACACAACAAATCAATTTGCACAAAGACATCAGTCCACCTCGTAACACTTGGCTCAAAGCCAAACAATGTGGCATAGGTAGCTTCTCGCTGATCGCGTTGCATAACATCGATTCTCACAATGCGTCGAATTTCCCGACAGTTTTCGTAAACGTTTTTTCAGTTTGGTTCTTCCAACTTTTCTTTTTCATCCCTCGTCATCAGATTCTTTCGTTTGACGCTAAAGCTCGGTTAGAAAATACCTCTGATTGTTCTTTACTTAGTTGAAGAAGCTTCTTCGTCTCTTCAATTGTGCTTATCTTTACATTGTGCCTTAAAGCTGTCTTGTCTATCCTCGCATCGTTCTGAAAACTTGGCATTTTGAGTGACCTTGCGTGTCCCCACGTCCTTTTTTTAAAGAAATGTATTTAAGCAGAGATTGATGCCCATGTGCGGCGCCGGCTATTTCTCTTCGCTTCCATAGTAGTTGTCGTCGTAAAGGAGTGCACTATCACAGAGCTATACAAGTCTTTGTTGGCTTGGACTAACCCTTCCTGTTTTGCCACCCTAACTGCTTCCTTTGAGAGCCATACTATTATTTTTCTAGGTTTCTGGTCTCAGAGTGTGCTTTTAGTTTCTTGCGTGTTAAGAGTTGTAATCATTCCATTGCTCGGCCGGTTCCTTATCTACGACATCTAAACCTTGGAATCGATTGCTGACAGCAGCGTAATATTGGAAGAGTATGCAACCAAGGCTGCAACTGAGAGTTATACATGACTCTTTAGTCTCAAGTTTTTTAAAACGTAACTTCACCGATAGTTATTCATGATATCTTCCACGATCGGCCGCAGGAAGTTTGTGAACGTTGATTACGGAGACTTTCCACTTGTTAACTGCTAATGCATATGCGATAAAAATTTCGTAAACAGAGGGTGTGCTGGAGCGACGTTTCGACAAGTGGACTTGTCTTCTTCAAGGCTGTCACTACTTTTCTTAGCGCTTTTGTGTATATGTTTCGTACCCTGTCCTCCGATCCAAACAAAGGAGGAAGAGAGGGCAACTGCGAAAGAGGTGTCGGGTGGGGGAGAAGTAGGGGCTACCGTGACTAATTGAGTGAGGCAAAAGAAACGAGAAATATTCGTGAAAATTGGCTTTCCGTGAAAAAAATTCACCGATGATTACGATACTGCCCAATGCGAATTCTAATCGCAGCTTCGTGTTGGGCCAAATTCAACTCTGCTTGAGCGAGCGGGCGAGGAACCTTATTCAAAAAGACCAAAGGGATCGGGATCAGGGGTGGAAGCGAAGAGGCTCCATCTCTTCACCCGGTCGGTGGCTCCACCTAGGTCGGCACGGGAAGATGTAGCTTCTCCGCTACGGCCCGGGCCCTTCGGACAGCCAAGAGTTGTGGCCCCGGGTCGGGACTGCGTAACGCACCACTCCACGCCTCCTCGTCATTGAGTCGCTCACACAGTGTCCTGCCAACTGTGTTTGAACTTTTGGCTTTCCGCAAGGTATTGACTATGCCATGAATCATAAGTTTTCTGATGTAGCACAGCACCCACTACGCCATTATTCGTCTTTCTGCGCATAAGCGAGGTACCAGCTACACACCTGTAAGGTATTATATGCCCTTTGTTGATGCTGCATGTGGCTGATTACGATGAAGAATTAGGGCTGAAACGTTCGCAGTAGGTGGGAGCAATAAACAGCACACTCGCTGCGCAATTAGCGTTATGTGATTACTGGTTGTTATTTTACTCGTCTGCCATGCTATATTACATAGACTAACGCGATTCCTTGCCCGACATGACGCCTGCATAGTGTCTTTTCGCAAATGACCTCTATTTGACTGTGGGTATTGTTCTTGCGTTTTATGTTTTCATGTCATCTGTTACGCCACCGACGGCGACGACAGCGGCGACGGCGAGGCCGCTCAATGAAGGAATGAGCGCCGAAGAGCTGCGCTCTAAAATGCTTTTTTCACTTAATATCTCTTTTCCTTTTGTCTCACTCAATTTGTTACGCCAGTCCCTCCTTCACCCCCACCGCCTTCGGCAGAGCGAGGTGAACCATGTGGATGCCCAATTTAATGCGCTCTTCCACTTCCAATTGCCTTGTAATCGTCGGTTCTTGCATTGAAGTCACCTATGTTCTATCGAACCTAGGTGAGTTCAATGCCAACTTTTTCGGTGAATATTATGGAACTTTTTGGACTGTCTTCTTTCTTAACTACATACCGATGCTTGCAGCAAACAAATATATCAGAACCACATGAATGCGTCGTGCGCACAGTGCAAAATAAATGTAAAAAGAGAACACTTTTTATGAAGGTTTCGTCGAGTTTATGGTACTGGTGTAAAATCCCTCTGCACCACAAGATATAAAGCCCACATGGAGAATAACACATGAGGAAAATTCCGGCTTTGCGAAAATTTCCGGTCAGACATGCGTTCGGTGGTCGCGCAATCCGCCTTTTAAAGCCACAGGGTAATACCCCTGTCACACTGGAGGTGTTAATGTCATTAGGTTCGAATGTCATTCGGCGCAACGAATGCCATTCGATCCGCGGCGGTGCTACAAAGGAAAAAGTAGTGTCATTCGTTCATGATATCAATGTCGATAATTCAGAAAAAGAAATGGCTGGAAAAGTTGAGGAAGGTAAATGTAGAGTGGCATGAAAGCGAAGTTCTTTATTTTAAAAGGCATGAGGGAAGTCGCATCGCTAGATAAACACGGATAAAAATTTCATATCGCAGAATATCTGGCCACCATAAGCCAAGACGACGCTTAGCCAGGGCCACAGCCGATAGAATGGCTGACATGGCAGTACCGCTATTCTAGGCACTGTAATACCACTGAACGACGACGCTAAGCTGCAGCAAGTAAAACATTCAGTTGCTTTGTACTTAGCGTTGCAAGGAGCGCGCATAAGCCACAAGAAGAGATTTGACGGAAACTCGGAGCGTTCCGCGTTTGTTCGCTTTCAAAACGCGGTCTCGCACGCGTCCTTGCGGGAAAACAGCTTTCAAAGAAACTGCGCACAATTGTCTTCTCATAGCCTTATGATAGCAAACATCTCCACGTCGGTCCGGTGCGCTCGTGGGGTTCATTTCATCGCTGCAGATACATATGCACACAGGCGTCTGTTTGTTTACATTATGGCCGACAGTGCCGGCGGCCAGACGCCACTGAGGTGGAGAGTAAAAACATTTTGCGACAGCCTTTCAAACACCTGTGCTCGTTAAAATCACAGACGCCTTTAAAAAAGCAACATTAATAGCGTGTTTGCACGCATGCGTGTCGAATTGAGAGTACTAAATGACACATTTTAAGTAGTCTCTGGTCTAGAGACTATACATTCGCTTCGACTTCGACAGCGAATGTGTTTTTCGAACTCATTCGATTGCTTAAGTCATTCGTTTCTAATGACATTAATTAAATATCACTGTGTAGCAGCCTCATAATGTCATTAGATGCGAATGTCATTCTATTCGAATGACATTAAACCGTCCAGTGTGACAGGGGTATAAGTCCTATACGCCCCAAGCATTTTTGATCATTTTGAGGTACCGTTGTCTCAGTGACTAGAAGAAACATCTACATATTGCATAAATCATTTTCTTCCGAACTGTTGGCTATTTTAGCTGAAGACGCTTTATTTAAATATGACTAATATTAGAATTTTGGTGAATTTTTTAACACTAGAACCTAAATATCGAGTTAATTTGTATCTTTGCATCTTTGAAAATTTGTAACACAAAAACTCTAAAGTGCATAATTTTAAATCTGCTTCAGTAGTTGTATGCTTTAATGCAAAATGCAAGAAAAAAATGATCAACGGGTTATCATGAAATACATAGGAAATAATGGTGCCTAAGTAATAAAAAATATGGTTTTGAGATAATCGACTTTAAAGTTAGAAAATAGCTGAAAAGCAAACATACTTTGCCACAAACACCGTTCAACTATTTTATTTTGTGGCTACAAGCTTGGTAATTATTGCCAAAATCAATTTTTCTCTTTGAAGCCTCTCGTCTGGCTTGCCTTGCTTCTTTTGTGAGCTGTCATGCAGTTATATCTGCAATGTCTCGTCGATTGTGGTCACCTTTACCTTTTTCAGCAGATTGACTGTATTTTGCCCAGGCTACAATTCTAATTATACCAGACATTTGTCTTGTGCGGTAATGTCATCATTAAACGAAAGAACAACTTCCAATTTCACGATCCTTAAGTCTCTGAAGCCTAAACAAAAGACAGCAAGCACTCTGCGATACAATTCGCATTAGCTCAACACTTGCACCGTAAAGCATGCGTGCTCAATCCGGTCTAATTGCATCACAAATAATATGCATGTCTATTAGAGCATACTCGTTGTCCCCCTGCACGCTATTCGCCTCAGAGGACACTGAAGAGACTGTGAAGTTCAACGATGAAGAGTTGCTGGTTAAGCGCTCCGCACTTCAGTACGAGTTTTTATTCGCATTTACAAGAGAACTGTATTGGTTGCCACGAAATTTGCACGTGCTGAAGACCTTCTTCACCCTCAGCATCTCAGCTTATCGACAGGCACGACAGACACATGGTGTAATGAAGCTATCACTCTAAACGAAAATATACCCAGCTGGGAGCTCTTGGGGGATTATGCTCCAACTTATCTCCGGTGACCTCTCCCCAACTCGAACACATCGCATTGTACCGAAGTATATACGTTTATTCACCGCCGTTCTGCTCCCGCGGGCGACGGAAGGAGGAAAAGGGCGCCTATTCGCTGATTTTACTCCGGTGCTCATGCAACAAATACTCCGGCACATCGCTCAGCAGCTTTCATTGGCTGCAGAAGGAATATACTAGTCCCATTTCGGTGACCATTTTGTCCCATACAATTGGGACAAAACAATTGTCCCATTTTGGTGACAATTGTTTTAAAGGTCAAAGATATTTGGGTGCGCTTTACGCTGCTGTGAAATTTAGCCCAGTTTGCTTTTGTGGATTTGACTGTTTTAGGAAAAAAAGACCACATTACTCTTTGATACGTCAATGTAGCAAAATTACACAGCTCTTCAGATAGGGCGACTGTGGTTCTCACTTTTCCTGCCTGCAGCACCGTTTATTATGTTCCTAGAGAGCGTAATCATTACTGTCGATGCTTGAAGAGCTCTACACCACCATCCGTGAAAACCAGTGACAAATGCCGTGCAAAAAAATGCCAGGCCTGCGCGGAAAGCGCAGCACAGTCACAGCGAAAGCTGGAAGAGCGGCATTTCGAGAGCCCGTTGTAAACTATCTTGGGGCTACTATTACAAGTACACTAGCAAGGTCCACACTACGCCATAAATCTTAATATTTCTGGAATTGGGAAGCACCTACAACGCCATTATTCGTCATTGTGCGCAGAAGCGAGGTTCCAGCTACACATATGTAAGGCATTATGTGCCCTTTGTTTACGTGACGACTGATGACGATGAAGAATTGTGGCTCAGCCCTTTGTAATGGGTTGGAAGCTTTAAACGGCTCACCAGTTACGTAATTCGCATTGTGTGACGCCCGGTCGCTATTTAACTCTTCCACCATGCAATATAACATATATTGACGTGAGAAAGAGAGACAGAGGGAGGGGGAAGAACTTTTTTGAGACCCTGAGAAAATGGATGATGGGCTCATGGGCTTCCTTGGCAACCAATGCAAGTGCACTTGCGAGGAACCCACTACGCTATAAATCATAATTTCTGTGAAGTAGGGCAGCAGCCACTATGCCATTTTTCGTCATTCAACGGAGAGCCGTGGTACCCGCTAAAAACGTGTAAGGTATCATGCGCAGTTTGTTGGTGTTGTGCCTGATGACCATGAAGAATTATTGCAGAGCCCCTTGTAGTGGGTTGGAAGCATCCAACAGCCCACTCGTAGCTCAATTCGCATTGTGTGACGCCTGGTTAAAGAATTGGTGCTCGACTGCTGACTCGAAGGTCGCGGGATCGAATCCCGGTTTATTGCTTTCTTGTAAAATTAGATAGCAAGCACCACAACCACAATCGACGTTGCACCGACGTTACGCCTGCATAGGCTGTTTTTCCAAAGCAGTTTCTGGACCTGGCGTGGCTCTGTGGCAGAATACGTGATTGCTACGCAGAACGCTTGGGTTCGGTTCCTGCTGGGATCCTTATTTTTATTCTCTCCATTCGTCGGGTCAATGCTGCAGATACGTCGGTTTTTCTTAACACTCTCGCATTTAAATCACTAATGTCTGTTCTCGTCGTTCCTGGGTAGATATAACCTGTCAATCACAGCGGCGCATACCCGTATCCACCGCGGCTATATGTGCCAAACGGGTATGTGCCACACGTGTCTGGTGGAAAGGGTTTGACAACGTACTTGACAGGATTGTCACGTTATTCCTATTATGACCGGAGTCATATTCCTCAAATGCTCTTACTCTCCCATGCCCATTTTCGTCTGCACCAAGTTAAGGAGGCGATCATGAGATCGCCCAGACGTAGATAGATAGATAGATAGATAGATAGATAGATAGATAGATAGATAGATAGATAGATAGATAGATAGATAGATAGATAGATAGATAGATAGATAGATAGATAGATAGATAGATAGATAGAAACGCTCAAAATGCCAAAGGTTCGCTCAGAAATGCTTTGCATTAAAAAAAGCAGTAAAAACGTGATAAGGCAGTAGAACACAATATAACAAATAAATATCGTAACATGGCAGCTCGATAATACAAATCGTAACTAGAGATAATGCAAATCATATGCAATATTAGACAGTCCCGACAGCTTTTGTTGTATGGTTAGGAAGAGAAGGATACATAGTTATGAAAGTAAGGATAATCGCAAAATATTTCAAGAGACAATATGTTCCAATCGTTGATGGTCTAGGGAATGAAAAGTTCATGAGAAGATTGTAAGGGCGAAGCGTATTTCCCGCACCGAAATGACATTAAAAAATGCAGATGATCAGATGGCAAAAAACTTAAGAAAAAAATTGCATCAATAGGAGTCGAACGCACGACCTCTTGCTCCGCAACAGCAGATGCTGGGCACGCTATTCATTGCGCCACCGCCACACATTCTGAAGGCGTAACAAACCCACCTTTTATATCTCACCCTTTCCTCTCTCGGTGCTCTTGGTTGCCGGGGAGGTGTCGCCGTCTGGGAGCGGTAAAGAGAGGTAATGCATCATCACCGTGGCCTTGGCTATTAGCTCCTGCAGCGCGTCGTTGCTACGCGTCCGTCCATTGCGGCGTGTTTGCTATAGGAGAAGTGCAATTTTGTGAACACCTCACACACCGCGAGGTGGCGACCTTATTCGAAGCCTCGACCTCGCTCATAGGATTTACCCGTATTATAACTATCTCTGCGACGCACGCCTCCTTCGCCTGGCTGCAACACTGCGTTCTCCGCTTACGCTTGCCCAGAGGAAAATTGCGTCCGGGCTAGAGGGGAGACATGACACGCGTTGCGTTTCCTTCTAGTCTGGCCACGGTGTTCGGTTTAGTCTTTAACATGCCGTGGGATGGCGACCTTAAAGGCCAACTCTGGCGATTTTTGGCCATGTCGAAGTCATGGTGCTTTTATGTTCCTGAGACGCTCCTGTCATGGGCCCGATAGCAAAAATACTCGACAAATTGGACAATAATTTTAAATAAGCAAAAAAGCGCAACACCGAAACCGAAACCCAACCGAGTGTACTGTCTACGTATGACGTAGACGTTGTTACGAACGAACCGGAAGTCGTGCAAGACATGCCGGTCACGCCGGCGCGGAGTATGAAAACTGTGACAGCCGGGACGAGCAGGCGCACAGTGGAGAGGTGAGCACGCCGCGCATTAGCTGTAAACGCTCATTCACACCGAAGGCGGGGCGGCCAAAGCGGCAAAGCGGTGAGGCGGAAAGCGGCAAAACCTCCTCTCCAGGCGGCGAAAGTGGGGCGGAAAACGAGGCGGCAGGTCCGATCGCTCTCGGACCAATTTTTTGCCGCTCGCCGCTACTCGCCGCTTTGCCGCAGCCAATCAGAACGCGCTGCGGCGGTGGTGCGGGTGTCTCTTTGGGAGAAGCCGTGCCACGTGATAGCGACACGTGCGTTAAAGCGCGAGAGGCCCCGCCTCCTCGGCCGCGCGGGCAGCCAAGAGAGCCATGCGGTCTGAACAGGTACGCGCGCTCGCCGCCTCGCCGCCTTGAAAAGCCCGCTTGGCCGCATTGCCGCCCCGCCTTCGGTGTGAATGTACCTTAATGTCTGCTACTGACAGTGCCGCGTCTGATAGTGACAGTGTCTCGGCCAGCACAGCAGACGCTCGCTGTAGCGGCCGAAGTTAGCGGTGCCCTCGGCCGCGTCACTTCCCAATACTGACGTCACAGACGCAATGCTGCCAATAATTGTGGGAAGCCAGGAGGGCGTTTGTAGACAATCTTTAAAATTCATTTGCAAAGAATCTGCGCATGTCTCAAGCCTGTAATATGGCATAATTGACGGAAACGTGCAAGGGAACGTACCCAGCGAATTTCATTGAGATCCATCGACTTCGAAAAATCGCCGGAGTTGGCCTTTAAGGTACGTGCACACTGGCGGAAAGAAGGCCGCGGCGGCGTCCCGCCCGCCCGAACTTCCGTGCGGCAAGCAGCGGCGCGCTGTCCACAATGCAGGCGCGAGAGTCACGAGACAAGAGTGGACATGTCGAGGCGCGCGCGCCCACCCGCTCGCAATTTCTCCCCGAAAGACGGAGAGGTGTGGCGCGGGGGAGGAGAACGATGTCTGTTTGCTATGACGACAGCCCGTGCGAGAAGGAAGAGTAGAAAAAGAAGGCTCTGATTTATATAACAAGGGTTGAAAGTTGGGCGAGTTGGTACGGGAACATCTTAAGAAAAAACTGCGCAGCAGGACGAGACACCGAGAAAGAACTGACGAAAACGAGCGCTCGTTTTCGTCAGTTCTTTCTCGGTGTCTCGTCCTGCTGCGCAGTTTTTTCTTAAGGCTCTGATTGGTGGTTTGCTTGCGCGGCAGCGGGCGGCGGCGGCAAAAATAGGTCCCAGAGCGATTCTGTTGGCGGCAGAAATACGTTGACGCTCCGCGGGAGAAAGAGAGAAAAGCGGCGTTTCGCGAGCGGTGAGCGGCGCGCGGGAGAGTGCCGCGCCGCCAGTGTGTTCGTACCTTTAGGCGACGCTTTTCTGGCTGTCACAGCACTTTCTGTGATTGCGCTCTCACCTTTAGCTACTACTGCTACCACAAAGGTTTCTTTAATAGTTGATCTTTAGTCGTCGGGATGGAGATGTGCCACCAATCTTCAACATGGTGCAACATATTTGCCAAACACGAATACACATATAGCAAGCTCTCTCACACTAATGTAAACATTCAACCACTTCTGTAAGGACATGCTTTAGCTGACTGTTATACCGATTCCTATGACGGGGGGGATCAACCATGTTTTTTTTTTCTTTCTTTTGCCTATTTTTCGCATGCCTTTTTTACTCCGCGTAACAGGGCAACCATTTCCAGCTATTTGCTTATTAAACACCCCTTCCTTGCTTTTATACCGGCCTCCCTCAATGAGAAGAGCACGTAAACACTCAGCATGTTGTATATAGCTGTCAGATCAGAGATGCAAGCGAAAGCACATGAGCCGTGTTACTGATAGATGCACGGTGCGAGATTGGTGCATGTGGCGCAACCACTATTGTATCTCTATTATACAACAAGCGTTTTTCTCTTAATATAAATCGGTGCCTGAAAATATGAGGCGGCAAAAATTTACGTGACACATTTCAAATATTTTATCGGACAAAAATAAGTGTTCTCGGCACCCATTGTGCCCCAAAGATTGTTACCGTTCCGCCACACTTTATTGACCCTTGTAGAATTCCTCACTTTCCATGCCTTCCATGTGTCCTTCATTGTAAGGATTCATTCGCGGATGGAATGTTGTTTGATGGAAAGGTGTATTAGGGGATAGTGGTACGGATGCATCTTCAGTGTTGTGCTGTATCGATGGCTCGTCGTTGTAGCCTTCAGCCTTAAGTATCGCGTTGACGTTGATGGGATCAAATGGCTCGTCGTCGTCTTCACCTTTCAACGCACGTATTTTATCCTTGACGACCATTACTCCGCGAATAGCTGCTGTCGTCATGTCCTTGGCCACCTTGGCAGCGTCAAGTATTCCTCGTCGGACGCGTTTGTTTGCGTCGGCAGCGACCGATCGCTTATCTAGGCTGCTCACCAAGCCGTCATCTCGTTGATTCTGCAAAAATAGGAACATAACAACACGCGTTACCTTTCTACTAATCCCACTTCTTTCTCAGTTCGGCCCAATTTAAAACGCCCGAATAAAGCAGCTGTTTATTTATATTACCACCCGCGATATCAAGCTGGCGTCTATAAAATATAGATATTTAAATGTGCCGGCACCTAGGAGAGCTCGTACAGCTCGTCTTCAAAGGTAAACTGCGTGTTACTGTTTACCGCATTTTTTTTTTTTGCGACATGGACTTGCCCTTAAGGCATAATATTTGTTGTGTATATTTGTGTTAAATGTGCGCCGCTAGGCCGGTGTTGTGTATGAAGTGAAGAAGTGTCTTGTGGAATGTGTTGTCATGTATCCATCGGTCATAACTGTTTGTGTCACTGTAGCGAAGACCAGCTTGCAGGAGATGACGGGAGCGTTCCGACTGTAATCCTTGGCATGTCCATCTAAGGTGGTATGCATCTGCTTGCATCACCGGAACATAATAGTTCGGGCATGTGGCACCAACTGGTCAATGCGACCAGTGCCATGTTGAGATAACAGCTGGTGTAAGGGCCACCCCTGCCCGAAGCCGCACTTACCGTGGCTCCAGACGCAATTTATTTACATTTACATGTCATTCAAGTGTTCAGTTGTGATTTGCTCATCGAAATATTTTGATGATAAGAGAATCTGTGGGTGCGTGCCCTGTGAGTGGAGGCGTTATTAAGAAACGATGAAATTTTAGATACCATGCAATGTAGAAAAAAATTGGTCGAAAGCATTCTAGAGTGTCTCGGCTGACGAATTCCTGTAAGCAATAACATTCAGCGTTGTCGTATTATGCGCAATATTGAACGGTACATGTTTAGGAATGGTACATTAACACACCAGGTAAGAAAAGCTTGTATTAGGATGAAAAAGCATTATCTGACTTCGCATGTTACCAATCTTTATTACTGTTACTGTGAAGAAGTTCCATCTTTCTGACGTAAAAATAGGCAGCTATACTTCTGCGCATTGTGAAAATATGTATGTTTGCTACTTTTAAATTTTCTGCGAGATATCAGTAGCGATCTCACTTTTTCTGTGCAATTCCTTACACGATAACTGCTCTTTATACAGAGTACTACGTGACCCGAGCTGTTGCATTTCTTTCCAGCATGACTTGAATTGTGTCATTGGTGCGACAGAGGAAAAGTGCAGTTAATATTGGAAAACGTGTAAGAATGTCATTTACCCATAAACGAATGACTGATGGGTTTGTTTATAATATATATTGTAACTACAGCGAGGAGTGAGTGAGCCTTAGTGAGGGAGTACAAATAGCCAAATTGTTCTTATATTCAAATCCATCATGACAGCACGATACTAGATATGTCACAGATAAATTCTGCAAAGTACTGGGCTTGCTACACAGAAACGCAAGATATTCCCTGATGGAAAGTAAACGATTATTATATCAAACTAATGTCTGGTCAGTGCTTGACTATGGTCGTAAGGCATGGGGCTCATAGTTAAAAAAGAATATCGAACTACTATAGAAGGCACACATCCTAACAATACGGTTTGCCTTTAATCACTACAGGTGAAAATTTAGCGTATCTCCTGCAAAAGAAAACTTTGGGTGAAAAAACGCACATAAAAAAAACTAAGAATAAAGAAGTTTCATAACACGTTCTTTTCCCGAGCAGGTATAGATAACTGTAACACGGATAACTGTAACATTAAATCTCACTGCATCGAAGGACGAATCGAAATAATTTTTGCGCTCATAATTTCAGATTCGTACCGATTAACGAAATATGTTGCCACCAATAACTCGCTCACGGCTTTCTACGAGTTGCTATAACATCGTGTTGGTAACATTACGGTTCTTAGCACTATGATAATATCAAATTGTTAACACGCCTTTGCTTGCAACGATGTAATGTGATATTTGGTGCGATTTCATATGATATCCAACGGCATGATTAGACCATTAGGCCATTCCCGTCAGACAGGTACCCGGATTGCTTACATTGTACTGCAAGTTCCTTCGCTGGGGTGGCATCACAATCGGAAACCAATATGCTCGATTAATCACGCTGCGTGAAAAAATTAAGAAAAACCAAGAAGTAACGTGCGCGCCTCCTGGCTTCATGCATCATACAAGATTGCCAACGTCCACCGAAGCGTGATGGTGAGTGCCTATGTGATTGAGAGTACTTAAGAAGTAATTGACAGCATTTAAGTAATTGGAAGTAATTAAGAGTAACTCAAAGTATTTCGGAGTAATTCAAGCTAATTGAGCTAATAGACGTTAAAACAGCGCAGGTGCAATGGCTTTCAACGTGAAGTCTCAGTATGCGAGAAGGAACCCTGCGAGTTCTTTTCATTTTGTCTGATCTGCAAGACTAACAAAGGTTAATGGGAGATTTAGTAATAGAGGGCTCCTGATTATTTTCCACCTTCACGTCGTGCCTATACCTAAGTGCCGAGCTTTTTCATGCTTCGCCGCGGCTGAAGGAATAATTCGCTTCCGCGAATAAAATCTACTACCCCGTGCTCAGCTGCGAAAGGCCGTAGCCTCCGCGCAACGGTGGCGGGTGACTTGTGCTGCTTGTGTTCGTGCGCTTACCTGTGGGTGTGTGTTGTATCTCAAACTTTGGACGATGCTTTGGAATATTACATACGCCTTCGGCTATATGAATAATATTTAGCGAAGCTGTAGAGTTGGTATATGGCCCTTGCTGAGCTCGCCAGCAGATCAGAAGAGTTGTAGGCATAACTTCAAAAGGAGCATATAAATTAAACCCGTGCATATCAAACTCGCAAAAACAACAAAAGCCCTAATTAGTTCGCTATATTGTATAATTCGATATAAGAGTTTTAAAGAACTTGCCGCACTTTCGGTGCGAATTTCGGTGCGCAAGGTAACTTCACGCATTGCTTTATGCATTGCTTTACGATAATTCAAGGAATCCGGCTTCGCAGCAATACGCGGGACTTTTTTTGTAGCGTTAGCTACACTGGCCGAGGCGAACCAGTTTCGCGTGGCAGTTTGAGAGCTGTGCTGCGCATGCGCAAAAAGCAGTGACGTCACAAGGCACATAGCTGGCGTCCCGAGCGGCTGCCGCTGCGCGCGCCTGCCCGGTCTGCGCATATCCGGAGGAGTGACGTCATAGCCGTGACTGACGCACTGGCGCCGGCGGCGCCCAGCTGTGCGCCTCCGTTGCGCAGTGGCCGCCTGACGCTGCGCTGGAGCCGCTTGATACGCGGACGTATCAGTGGGGGCATACATATAGCGGGGAGGTGGAGGAAAAGAAGAACGGAAGGTAAGGGAGGTTAGCCATTTGTCAAACTTGATGGCTGGCATTTGCCAGTGTATTATAGACCCGTTTTATGTGAGCGCCGCCATATTGCCTAGCGGGCGGCGGCGTCTCCAGCCTGGCAGCCCACTGGCATGTGCGAAGCACCGCGTTTGTATGGAAGTTATGCGTGCGGCGCGCAGTTGCAGTCTTTTTTTTTTTTTCGTTCTGGCGCGCTGAATTTCGTATCAAGAGATGCGGTCTATGTAGGAAATGAGTCTGTGAGATGTCCTGCAAGTGTTTTATTCGTTGAGGGTCGATGATGTTAGTACATGGCGGCGCGAACGTGTCGCAAGTGGTTGATGTCACATATTTTCGGCGCTGTCTGTTGGAAAACCACGCAAATATTTCGACTCGTTCTAGCAGTGCATGCAAGTTCCGTCACTCTTAGGGTATACAATGAATTTTGTTTCTTGGACTGTAATCTTTTAGTTTGTTTTTTTCAGTCGCGGTGTGTTTGTGCTGTCGCACCGACTACCGCTCGTACATGCGGTCGTGCGTGAGCATGCAGTCTCGATTTCTTGTTTCTCAACTTTTAGGTGACCGCCTATTACCCGCTCGTTTATTGCCCACCGGTGTGGACGAAGTAAGAGCTGTTTACAGGGAGGTGTTGGTACATAAAATGATGCTGATGTTGACATGCCGGCGCGCTTCTTTTTTCTTTTTTCTTGTAATAGACGTGATATTTTGCGCCGACACCGACAGCGCAATTTCTGCGATACGAGCTCTTTAACGCTATTGCGTTAAAACAACTCAGGTGACTACTCGAGTGCTACTTAGATGTTTTTACCAGACAGGGCAGTACCTGACCGCTTATGTTTGCGCGCAAATCTGGCCATATACGATTGGTATTTGACTGCGTGGAACAAAGGGAATTCCGGATATATTCCGGCACTTGCCGATTTGGAACCCGTAACGTAACACAAACGATCTACCTTGAAGAGTTTGCAACAGCACACACTCCGCGTTTGGTGATGCACGTCGCATGCTTATTCAGACAGCAGTTTCCTTTTTCCAGTAGTTGTCAGAAAAACGAAAAACTGCACAGCGGCTTCCCGTTGACGTTTCGCTGGCTGACAGCGCAATAAATGAGAACAAAATCCACAGGTAGACCTAAAGCACGCAAAAATGATTAGAAAACGCCACTAATCCAAGCACCAGCCCGCACACTCCGCGCCGTCGCGCACGAGCCAGAAAGAAAAAAGCGCTGGCTCCCAGTCCGGTCCTCGTCGCCCGATGCAACGGTCTATAGCCACGGAGAAGGAGAGCGCAAATGCTGCTAAGCGTCGCAGAAGAGCGGAGAAGCTTGACAGCCAGGAAAGCTAAAGATAATCAGCTTCTAACGCCAGAGGTATCTTGTGTTCCATGGCCCAAATGTCGGCCTGGTCCTTCAATATTGTGCACAGCGCGCTTCTCGGCATGATGTACGCAGCAGCGACGTCAGGCTTCGGTTCACCACGTTGAACTGCGTTGGTTATGGCCAGCTTCGCGCAGGACAGCAGGTTCTTCCGCTTCACGGCAGCCATCTTGTTAAAAAAGGCAGCGGAGAATCGCAGAGAATCGCGGAGATGCGAACAGCCACTGCGCACGACAGGCCGACGGGCACGACATCGAGGAGTCATGGGACAAAGCATGCGATTGCAAGCAGCAGTTTCTACTCTCTTCGAGCGACGTACTCCTAAGTACACTGCGCACGCTCCATAATGCATGCGGTAAAGCCCCATCCTACCGAAAATGCCAACTCTTTGTAAAGAAAAGCCAGCCTCTTGGGGCGTTTCACGGTGCCCTGTGTTCGATGCATGTGGAGTTTCGGCCATTCTTGCTCAATATAGCCGTAGATTTTTCTATACACTCGTGTTCAAGCTTTGTTGTATTCGAAAAGGGTTCGACATAAAGGATAATTCGATTTATCTGAGTTTGATATAGTCGGGTGTGACTGTAGAACTAAGCTGAATAACTTTCCGGAGGAGGCAAACGGAGGCAATAAACATGGATCATAGAAAATCCACAACAGAAAAGCGACAAAGTGAGCGAAGAAAAATAACAGCTATAGAAATGTGACGAACTCGGCAACAAAACCAGCTTAAGGTCCAGAAAAAAAAATTAAAAAGGTCATGAACCACCCATCGGTCT
Source organism: Rhipicephalus sanguineus (assembly GCF_013339695.2). Lineage (NCBI taxonomy): Eukaryota > Metazoa > Arthropoda > Arachnida > Ixodida > Ixodidae > Rhipicephalus > Rhipicephalus sanguineus. The sequence continues at coordinate 155,043,224 of NC_051179.1, forward strand.
TGGTAAGAAAGCACATCCTGCGGGAAGCAGACGCTGGTATGAACAGCTCAGCCAAATTGTGCAGTTATGCGCGGCGAAGATAGGTTAGAAGCGGAGCGCGAAGTGAATATATTCTCAAGCCCGTTGTCTTCAGACAGGGGCCTGTCCTCACTCTAATCGGTGTTCCCGCTGTTTGACGTCGAACAACAGATAACCTCCTATTGCCAATAGTTGACATAAGTGAGAAGCGGCGTTTGAATCTAAGGCGCTTCTTGCAACGGCGTGCCGCCACAAGCCAGCGCCTCGTTCCATAGTCTGCTAGCATTGCACAGTGGGTCACACTCGCGCTCAGAAATCACAACGCGAGAGAGCGATCACGTTTCATCACGCACTCTCAAGATCATTACATGCGCTGATGTAACTTCTTTGCCCCTTGCCAATCCTTCCTGCGTAGCTTCCAGCGCGATCGTCGGGAGGACAGAAGAGGGAAAGCGCTTAAAGCGTGCTACAAATCCTTGCAACTCGGCTCCTTCTTTATGGATTCGAGAAACTGTTTGAAAGAATCTATTCGTGAGACAACAAACTCTGATAATGAGGTCATTCGATGTTTACTTGGAAAAGTGATTCAGGACCCCATTAAGAGAACCAGAATAAACCAGCGCATGCGCTGAGGTTGCATTGCTCATCTACATAGGAGTGTAGATGAAGTTAGTACACTAGAGTGACAGACAAATGATGGCCCGCTTATTACTAATTGGTGTGGAAAACATTCATATATGCATATAATTGCAAACGCTTAAAGGGCTATATGAAATGCGATGCAAATATATGTTATGGTCACGGATATCACAAAGCTTTTCAAGAATAATTAGGTCATTTGAACAAGGTTTTCTAACATATGTGCACAGTAGCACGTGACAGAAAAGGAACTAATATTAGTATTTAATTAGAAAATATTTATAGAATAAGAAAACACAAACAACAAAACAGGCTAGCCGGCCGCGAACACTTAAACGTGCACTTACAGCAGTGGCCATTGTTCACGGATAAGGCACACAAACATGGCAATAGAAAAGGAGAAAATAGCAAGAAGGTAAGAAAAAGAAACGGCTAGTTCGCTGGACGCATTAAAACCTTTTATTCGTGTATGATGACTGCTATTCCTATGAATATATTCCAAGTATAATATAAATTTATATGCTAGAAATCCTAAATTTGGGGTTAAATCTCACGAGGAACAGGTAAAGAGTGAGGCCACAGTGACCGAGAAAAACGACGGACATCTATTGAAGAAAGTCGGCACTTGATTATGATTCTGCTATAATTCCGACTCGCAATTTGCTCTAGTTTCATCGCTCGCTGATATGATAGGCGAGAAAAAAAGCTATATATATATATATATATATATATATATATATATATATATATATAGAGAGAGAGAGAGAGAGAGAGAGAGAGAAACTTACATGATCGCTCACATCGACACCATGAAACTCTCCAGCAGTTGCCAGGAGCGCTACATGAGAACACAAAAAAAGAAGCCGAGTCATTTGGTTACTACATGCGCTGAAAGATACACGAAATTGATGACGGTGATTATACTATGTTCACATATTGTATGTCACATTCAAGCATTAATTCACCACCATGCAAAGTTAACAGAGCATTAAAAAAACCATGACTAGCTTCAATACATTCAAAATATTTAATGATTCCATATGAAGTCTACAGCTTCATTCGCTTATTGAGAAGGAGCAACTTTCTGCAAGTTTTAGTTTTTCTCAAAGGAAAGGCGATTCTACTCATCGCCACCAAGCTACTACGGCACTCAGTCAGTAATAATATTATCCAGAATAGTTGCGCGCTAGGGCTCCAATAAATTGCTGACAGTAAACTTTAAAGGCACCCCGCAACACATTCCCAAGTAGTCATCGAATGAACTCTCCATCGGAGTTAGTTCGCTGCCTCGCGAATCGACTGCCGCTGATATTTTTCAAATCCGTCAACTACGAGAGGAGGTACATGGATTTGTCGAACGCTCTAATCGCTTTCTCGCTGCTTTCGTCCAAGCGAGCGCGCTGAAAGCTTCACAGGCACGGATGACCAGCAGGTAAGAAACTATGTCTGTACATCAGCGCGCGTCATGATCTTGAGCACTTCTTGGTCTGGTCTTGTATTAAAGCGCGGCTCACTTTCAGCGTGATCACGAGCGCGTTGGTGAACTTCTATAGTGGTTCATTCTAGCACTATAGAGCGCAGAGCAGATACGTGGCGTCGCCGCGCGGCGGTCGCGGTGACTATGAAACCCGCGATGCTTGAATCAGCCAATGGCTTTGTTCGCGAGCCTATGACACAATCGCACGGCAGTCTATGCAGTTATTTGCCGAGAGCAGAGCGAGCGATTTCTAGCTGCTTTTGAAATTTAAGTTTAAATTTCTTGCCGCGGGTAGTGCTATAACGCTTGACTCACACGCTCACAGGAACCCCGTCTAACGATTGGCAGCATTTTCTGACCAGGTTCAAAAAGTGTTACATAGCCCCTTACGTGTCGTATGAAAGAACTCTCACTGACCGGGTTCACCGATCTCTGCCAAACGTTACGGGGACCCTGGTCGCGACTTCTTGTGCCAAAAAGTGTCAGTTAATTTAATGATATAGGAAACAAACTTGTGAGCACTGTGTTTACGGTGTACAGACGAGGAGCAGAAGTTACAGCTAAGATAGCAGGGGAACAACACCGCCAGCTCTTCATGGATCTTTGACCTTGTGGCATCACAGGCGTGTTCTTCAATGTGCGGAAAGGCGGCTTGTTGAATTTACCTCAATGGCTTGTAACATAGAACCCTCCGCCTAACAGTTGCGCATACGCCCTTAAAAAGAGGAAAGCATCGTGCCCAGAGAAGTAGTGCTTTTGAAGGGAGCCGTACACTTCAGTAGAGGGCGCTGCAAATGAGTTCTGCAGAAGATGGAGGAAGGGTTCATCATCACCATCATCATCATCAGCCTGACTGCATTCACTGCAGGGCAAAGCCCTCTCCCATGTTTCGCAAATCAACCCTTTCCAGTGCTTGCTGCGGCCACGTTATTCCGGCTAACTTAATATCACGCCAAGCTCACTTCCTGCCTCCCCTTCGCGCTCTTGCTTTCTTTTGGAATTCAGTCCGTTACTCTTAATACCCACGGTTATCTTGCTTATGTGCGCAAAGGTTACGAAATGGATATTTCGGAAAGCGCTGGTCCCAGGTTGGATCTGCGGACCAGGACGAACGCTTTCTTCAACTAGAAGCCTTCTTAGAAAATCCGTATGTATCAGGGGCGTAGCCAGAAATTTTTTTCGGGGGGGGGTTGAACCATACATTATGTATGTTCGTGCGTGCGTTTGTATGTGTGCGTGTATATATACACAAGCAAAACTGAAAAATTTCGGGGGGGGGTTTGAACCCCCCCAACCCCCCCCTTGGCTACGCCCCTGGTATGTATTTCCCTGTGGCTTCGTGCTACGAACGGGTGGCTGTCAATAGCCCGTTTCACCTGTACAGGGTACAACAGCTGACGAACGATATTCCAACGGACCAATAGCGTATGCCACCTCAGTGATCAGGAGCACAGTCTTCGAAGGACTGGAGTAGCGGAGCAAGAGCTTCGAAGACAGGCTAACGCATCGGTGAAGCGCGCAGAAGAAAAAAAATGTGCCTGAACAGAAGTTAAAATAAAGCTATTGTGGTAACTATCCTAGCGGGCCTTCAAAGACAGGTGCGAGGCAGAGGCGATCATATGCGATCCGAATCCGGCGAGTCATCTGAGCCAAACAGCAGCGCCTGTACCGCATCTCTGGGGGTTTACGTGTCTACCTCTGAGTTGAGGAAATGCTAACATGGAATGATGGCGAAAGAAGTGGCGAAAAGGGCAAGAACTGCCACTCACGCGGTTGGATGATTTGTTTGCAAGTTATCATTAGATTTTCAGTAGTCCTAAAGAAGATGATCCAGAGAAACGGATATAGATAGAAGTTTGGTCAGCGTGTGATTGAGGCACTCGTAAGCCTATTTGTTTGTGAATATTAGACAGTGGTCAGACTACAACGTGTGTAATATGAATGAGCAATGCCTTCGACGGTTTTGGAACGAAATTAGCGATTACTTGTCGGTCAGCAAGCAGTGTGGAATGACACGGTGAATAACACCGTGACGCGGAAAGTACGGAGCATCAGTGGGGCAGCGCTTTTGATGGTGCTTGCGGGGTGGCATATCCTATGACGTATTCGGTAGCTATGCCAATCCACTTGTGTCATTTAAGAAACGTGGACGTGCTCTAAGTGGAACAAGGTTGGCATGATTGTACAGGTCAGTATGATTGCCTGCAGGCTGCAATGGAGCGGCTGGTGACAAAGAAAAAGGCTTGCGTCGCTGGCAAGACTTGCAAGCAGCGACGTCTGAGTGCGCAAAATGGTAAAGGCCTCCCCGGAAAAACCGACAGCTCACGTGGTCGCAGTGCGAGTTATTGGAAGATCTCTAGCTGTGGAGGCATGGTGAAGCTACTGAACACTTGAACGTAGTGCCGTACGAGCTGCGAGTTCTAGGCCGCCAGACTTAGATTGCACAGCCGCTTGAGAATTTCGAAGCATGAACGTGTTGACAGAAGGGATGGAGCAGTAAGAGCCTAAATAGCGGACAGCGAACTTTACGTATTCATCCATAAGCTGTTCTTTCCCTTATTTCACGGAAGTCGAAGTCGGCGAAGACATAAACGTTGGAACCATGCGCTGCAGTGTTGGGAGGTTCTACGGGATGAAGGGCAGCTAGTTGCTAGCCTAGTGCATTTTAGGCTTATGTGTGGCATCAAAGCTATATGTTGAAGTGTCAATGCCCATCGACCTTGTTGCCTTTGTGGGAGAACAGAAAGCTCAGTGCATTGTTGTCTGATGTGATCGAACATGTGTGGCCTGAAACATTCGGTGGAAATTTTCTGCCTACTCAGAGTAGTCCAACACAATTGAGTTCAGTGGTCGAGAAGTCCCACTCTCAAGAGAAAATTACATATATGGCAGAGACAGCGACAAGGTTTCGCCCTTGTTGGCCCTGCGCACGTTCAGTGCGAACGTTGGTTGGTGCTCACGGGTCAAAATGTGCCAAGGTGAGTGAGCAGGTGTGCAATCGAGTATGTGTTCCAAGTGCGTCAGCCTGTTCAGTGCCCCTTACATGTTTAGTGAAGTTCTTCCGTAGAAGCACTCGTTTATATTCTCCGGTATTTCCCGTCTGTAAATTTTCGGTGAACGTCTTGGCTAAATGTCGACATTAGAAGTACAGGCAGGGATAGATGCGCCCACATTTCGCCGAACACGGTAGAGAAAAAAAAAGCACGGAAGCAAGCTTAAATGGTTCAAATGGAAACTGCATTCCGACGCGGTAATAACATACAGGAGCGCGTTTCGTGCTTCTTTACTGAATGGCTAGTGTATTTACTAGCGTTGGCGTATAAACTGTATTTGGCAGCCTTCTACCTCAGGCCTGCTTGTCTGAGCACATCGAGAATCCCGGCAAGGCAGATGAGGTGGTTCTCTAACACAGTATAATTACGAGTGCAAATCAGCGCAGCCGACAGGAGGTGACAGATGAGAGGACTCTCTTCTGTCCCCTCCTGTCGGCTGCACTGATTTGCATTAACAATCACGTTGTACCAACACACCCAATCCTGCGGACTCTAATACAGGCGGGAATGACATGGCAGCATCGAGACGCAGGTGCGAAGTGGTTTACGAAATCCCGACATCGTGTGGCAGTTCGTATATCGGGCAGACGTGCTTTTTTGTGTATATTTATTTTTTCTGTGTACCAGGGCTTTAGCAGGACTGCATGAGCCCTGGTATAAGCCCGGCAGACTTCTTTCCATTCCCAAAGCTCAAGAGAGGCCAGAAAGGTCACCGTTTCGACGGTGTCCCCGCCTTCCAAAGGGCTGTGACCGTCTCTGAGAGAGGTTACGACTTTCCGGGACCCTTTGCAGCGTTGGAATTGCGTTGTACTCATTTATTGACGCCCAAGAAAACTATTTTGGAGACATTAAACATAATTTACAGATCAGATCAATAATTCTTTCTACCAGACCCAGTCCCATTACCTTAAGGACAGACACTGTATAGCGATGCATTTTATTTAAGAATGGTTAGTGAGATAAGTGTCTCTACATTATTCAAGCATAACTTGTTAAGGGTTACAGATTTTGGTGGCGGCGGCGGTGGTGGCGTTGTACACAAAACCTGCGGCGTCAGCGAGTGCACCAAAATGAGGCCCTCGAGGGGCCCACATTTCTGTACACATGCCTCTTCGTATGCGCTGTTTTCGAATAATGGATGCGCTCTCGATCGTGGGCTCGTCGGCCATCAGCCGTTTCTGTTGGGGCAGTGTGATACATTTATCGACGCAACTTGTCATTTGATGTTGCCACATTTTATTGTGGCCGGATATGTACACATGACCGTTGTTGTTGCCTGTAGCAAATGAACTGTTGCTTTGCTAAGCACGTGGATGCAGGTCCACATCCCGGCATGGAGAAAGGAAGAAAAGATAGGATGGAGTGCTGCGCAATGTGATAGAATTAAATGAATAGACTTATAGGTCAGGCATGCACACCTCAAGCTTAGCTTGCCCCCCTTTTCTCAATAGAGGAAGGGATTCTGAATTGTTTTCATTATTGTTTTTTTGCTGTAGTGCTCCTTAAGCCCGTTGCAGAACACTTATGGTTCGTTAATGTAAAACTGTAGAAGAGGTAAAGTGCAGCTCATTAACAGATGAAATGTTGTGGCATATCAAGGCCGCATGAAAAACACACTTAGATAGTCATTGAGCAGCGTTAGTGATTTATTTCAAATCATGCACACAAGCTAGGAAACGCCAGAATGAAGTCGAACTTCCTTCCGTACTAACTTAACAGTGCAGCCATTATTTTTCGTGACGACGTACTCGTACAACTCTGTGGTGGTTTTATATACATTTCTCGGAATATGGACGAGTAAGCAATCCTTCCAGTGTTCGATTGGGAAATCTGACGAGTTACTAGATTGCTTAGAAATATTGAACAAACACTTTCGTCGGTACTTACTCGCGGGTCATTGCTAACTTTCCTATTTTAACGCAATCTATTTACAACGAGCAAACCTTTAGCTTTATAAGCGTTTACGTGTTGTGAACAGGATACTGGTCTTGTTTCTAGTATGTGAAATGGATGTGCGAAAGAAATACGCCGGTTTCAACGCACTGATTGCAGGTTCGTCTTAAATGTGCGTTTGAGCTCCGCCAATATCATATTTGGCAGATACTTCAACACAAAATGATCGTGTTATTTCTATAGATATCGGCCGCTACAATAAAAGTCACTGAGGCAATTCTATTTACGTTCGCAACGTTAAAATTACCGACATACCTTGAGTGAAAACGAAGCTGTAAGTGAGCCAGGTATGCCGCATTCCGTAGACTTTCTCTCTCTGTTTACACGGTCAGATGAACATGCTGAAAGGCAATGCACAAATAAATGAAAACATGAGAACCGCTTCTGGCATCGAAGGCTTATTTTGCACTACAAGCACATGTTTTGAACAAGACAATAGGGCCTCTTTGTCTGGGATGTCACTCAAGTTTCTGACAGCAGTTGCCCCAGACCTTCAGCGCCGGCAGAAGCGTTATGATGCAACAAACGTTTATTTCGGCGACATGATGCTTCCGCTCGTTCTGAGTGGTTCGCGATATTGCTATCTTAAGACGTATATGACCTTGATCAAGGGATACGCCTTGTCGTTGGTTTATGTGCAATGAAACACAGGGGAATGAAGATGCGTGCATCATGTCTGTGTGCAACACGGTGGTCCTGGTTGGAGGACCCCCAAGCCAGCAACACTGAGAAATGTGAAAATGGTGTCGTAAATACCAGTTCTTCAAAGAAAGTTTACGTCACTTATTGTTTTTCATGTCGGTGCCGTCGTGCAGCGATGGCGCCGCTTTACTACGTGTGGCATACCGAAACTCATATTGGACGCCATGGCAGGTTCCTGTAAATCACAGCTCTTCGGATTTATTTGTCGGCATAAGTGATGTAACCGCTTGTGTGCTAGTCGGCTTTGTTGTCCTTTTTGTAATATTCCGTTTGTAACTGCCCCTAGATATTGTTGTGGTCCCGGCACTGAACCTTTGTGCACAGTGTCCGTTACGCCCGGAAGGAGCGAGAGGCTGTACCGCTTTGTGGAATATATATATATATATATATATATATATATAAATATATATATTGCCACGCCTACTGCTTGTCTTGTTTTGATGTATTCGGGTTTGACGCCGCCGCCGCCACCGACGCCCTACCGCCCACCTGTCGGCCAGCGCTGCACCCCGAGGAAGACCGATGTCTGGCGTGCCCCCGACAACCGCCCGCTCTGCTACCACTGCGGGGAGGCCGGCCACACGTACCGCCGCTGCCAGTACCGTCAGATGGGGCTACGCGGATTCCCCGTCAACGCGCCGCGCCCGCAGCCAGGCGAACGACCTCGCGACATCGACGACTACCTCACAGGCACACAGTGGCAAGAACGACGACCGTCCCGCTCACCGTCGCCCGGCCGCTACATCTCACCGCACCGCCGGCAGTACACTGGCCCTAACCGGGGCCGGTCGCCTAGCCCGTATCCGGAAAACTAAGGGCAGCAACCGATGGAGGTGCGGTTGCTGAACGACGAAATGCTGAAGATCCTCCGCCGTCGACGACGACACCGCGACGAAGTTCCGAGCCCCCGCCGCACGCCGAACGACGTCGACGTCCCGAAGACGAAACTTTGCGACCGGAAGCCCGAAACTTTGCGACCGGAAGTCTCGTGCCCCCGTCGACCCACCAACGCCCGACGACCAGGATGATGACAGCTTCTTGGGAGCCATAAGTACCGAAGACTTCGCCGAACGACAGCGAGCCGACCCTGAACTGAAGGGTCTAGTGGAATACCTGGAGGGCAGGACTATCATTGTCCCAAAAGTATTCAGGCGAGGATTAGCATCATTTTCTTTGAAAAACAACGTCCTCGTAAAGAAGAACTTCTCTCCGGCCCAAGCCAGCTACCTTATCGTTGTACCTTCGGGACTGCGACCAGAAATTTTGCATGCCCTGCACGACGACCCGACGGCTGGACACCTCGGACTTTCCCGAACGCTCGCACGAGTACACGAAAAGTACTACTGGCCGCGCCTTGCCGCGGACGTCACTCGCTACATAAGGACGTGCCGAGACTGTCAGCGACGGAAGACACCGCCCACAAGACCAGCAGGCTTCCTTCAGCCGATCGAGCCTCCTCGGCGACCATTCCGGCAGATCGGGATGGACCTCCTGGGGCCGTTCCCAACGTCGACTTGCGGAAATAAATGGATCGTCGTGGCTACCGACTACCTCACCCGCTACGCCGAAACAAAAGCCTTGCCCAAAGGCAGTGCCGCTGAGGTAGCCAAGTTCTTCGTTGAGAGCATCGTCCTTCGACACGGCGCCCCAGAGGTTCTCATCACCGACAGAGGTACGGCGTTCACGGCTGACCTAACTCAGGCGATCTTGGAATACAGCCACACAAGCCATCGCCGCACCACCGCGTACCACCCACAGACCAACGGCCTCACCGAGCATCTAAATAAGACCATCGCCGACATGCTGGCCATGTACGTCGACGTCGAACACAAGACGTGGAACGCCATCCTTCCGTACGTGACCTTCGCGTACAACACGGCCGTACAGGAAACGACGCAGATGACGCCATACAAGTTGGTCTACGGACGGAGCCCGACAACGACGCTCGACGCCACGCTACCAAACGTGACCGACGAGGAAAACATCGACGTGACCACCTACCTACAGCGCGCCGAAGAAGCACGACAGCTCGCACGCCTACGGATAAAGAACCAGCAGACGACTGACAGCCGTCGCTACAACCTTCGACGATGCCACATGGAATACCAACCCGGTGACCGTGTATGGGTATGGACGCCAATACGCCGACGAGGACTTAGTGAGAAGCTTCTTCGACGATACTTCGGACCGTACAGGGTACTTCGACGCCTCGGCGCACTCGACTATGAGGTTGCCCCTGACGGCATTACGAACTCTCAGCGGCGCCGTGCGCGACCTGAAGTCGTCCATGTCGTGCGCCTTAAGCCGTTTTTTGCGCGTTAGCGAGCCTGGGGACTCTATTTTCTCCTTCGTTATTGTAATTTATTTGTGTATGCACTTGTTTTGTTTAGTCTTTTTTTCTCTTCTATGTTCTTTCATGAGCATCGGGACGATGCTTTTTCAGACGGGGGCAATGCCACGCCCACTTCTTGTCTTGTTTTGATGTATTCGGGTTTGACCGGCAGGGACGGCTATCAACGCTCGACGCTGTCCGCGAAGTAGTGTTCTAGAAGCGTCGCGATTGTAGTAGATCGGTTTGTTAAGATTGCGCCCCGCACGCGAGTGTTCCAGTTTTGTCTAGAGATAACGCCGCCACCAGCGATATTGCTGGAAAGTTCGATAGCGCATGTATGGGCACCGTGCATACGTTAGGAGCCACCACAGTCGCGCGCTGCCTCCAGCGCCAAAGCGGCCACGGCAGCAGATTTGGCGGGATGGGGGAGGGGGGGGGGGAGGAGGGGAGGCAGACGACACAGGCTGCGGCAAGCCACCGCGCCGTGTTTTGGTGCTTCGCTTGAAGCGTTCTCTTTCCCGTTTGCTTCCAAAAGACGTCAAATTGTTATCAGCTGTCAGAGAACGTAGCGCTAGCGCATGTGCTTCTTTTCGCCAGGCCTCGTGTATCCTCAGGCGAACGCGGCAATATAAAAGGCATTAACTGGGGGAAGACAACGGAAGTGACGAGCCCGCTGAGCGAAACTGCGCACGTGTAACGCGGGCCGTCTCACTCACTAAACAATCACAGCTTATCACCCTCGAGCTAACGCGGCAGCGAACTCAGCGGCAGCTTGAAACCGGCAATACCAGCAATTGCACTGTCACGGCCGCTGAATGAAAAAAAAAAAAAAAAAACGCTTTCCATCAAACGGCCATGGCACTGCATTCGCTGCGCCGACTTATTCAGTGCAGCCGAGTTCGTCGTCGCGGCTCGTGTTTTGCTGCCATGGCACTGCAAAGCGTGCCAATTATTATTACGTTTGGATTCAGAGAGCTACGTGATATAGATAGTTTCTTCCGAGGAGCTAATCTGAAGAAGGGCAGGGAACTCCTCGAAGCGGGTCACGTTCATGGCGTCGTGGAAGAGGTGTTGCTCGGCAGATCAACAATCACGGGCAAATGCAACCCCAGAAAAAAAAAAAACATCTATTTACAAAACTCACTTTTGTCGTCGAACAAGTGCGATCCACGGTTCACGCCGATTCCGTTCATATTCTCTAAATGGAAACCGGTAAAAACGCGTGCCCAGAGAATTCCTGTAGGGGTTATTGCACCCAACAACGCAGTAATTATTCCTGGAGTTCGGCATTCCTACGAACAGCGGAACCGGCACAAAACGAACTGCCCGCGAAAATACCTCGCGCCGTCACAGCGGGAGCGTGGAGCGAGCAGGGGTGCAATCGCGGAGCGATGTTGTATGCTATATTATTCTTATCGTCCACCACATGCGGCTGACTGATCGCCTTGATAACGCGGACGTACCGTCGCTCTGGTCACTAGCCAAGCGCGAGAAGCACGAAAAGTGTAGTCATCGTAAAAGGCATAGTTCCTCGACTTCACCCCATTGCGAGCGCGTCAGAGCATCCCGCCAAATCTGCGCTTCTTGCCGCTAGGGACGCCGAGCGGAGTTACGTCTGCACGGAGCCTATAAAAGCCGACGCGCTTGATCGCTTGTCAGTTGATCGACGGACGACGCCCTGTTCGCCGCTATGATTGTACAGCGTGCATTGCTGTTGTTCTAGTTCTCATTTTCCGGCCACACATATATATATATATATATATATATATATATATATATATATATATATATATATATATATATATATATATGGATACAGAGAATTTCTTCTGGCTACCGTAATAAAAATAGTGAAAAACTTCGTACTACAGTGTAGGAAACAAAACAAATATTTATTTTACGCTGACAGTTTTGGCTGAAGGACCGGCCTTCTTCAGAGGATGTAAGTGAAATGTAACGGCCATCGCCGAACCCGCTGCACAAGGGCCGCCCACCCAGTTTGGGGGTCAGGCGATACTTTAAAAAAAAAGCAAAGAGAGAAAAAATAGAAAAAGGAAGCGAGAACTCACGAAGGAAGCAACAGTGACAAAACGAGGGAGGGAAAGAGCAGCGGGAGGAGAGGCGGGCTATGCCCGTCTACCTTCGTACAGTAGATAAAAAGCGGCGTGAGCAAGGGGAAAGGCAAATGTCGCTTCTACACATCACACACACGGCGTACAAGTTCAGATGGCTCGGCGGTTAGCTCGCGGCCCCGGGCCGCGTCCACACATACGACCCGCTCCAGCTGTAAGAAGACTCTGGCCACGATACAAGGCTACAAGTGCGCCCCCCCCCCTTCTGTTTCGAAAAAAACACACAAAAAAAGAGTGGAGCCGGCTGATACATGTGGTAACGACTGGGTCTGTTTTCACGCGCTCGATCGTTTCCTTAGCGCCCCGTGCGTCTGGACTAACCTCTGTGTAAATAAATACATTAATTAATTAATTCGCTTTCTGGGCGCTACGATTGGTCACGGAGGCACGTCAATCGCCCAGGGCTCTCGTTGCTTCCGTGGGAGAGTGATTTGAATTTGTTTATGAAATACGACTTCCGCTGTTCGCGCTCCCTTGTGTTCTGGAAGCCGGATTGTAGAAGTGTAACACTTAGGTGTTCAAAAGAGTGACCAGGCAGATTAATGTGTTTGGAGAACGGCAAATTAGGGAGGCCTTTCATGTGTGCCCTATCGTTGTTAAAACGTGAACGGAACGCGGTTTCTGTCTGTCCAACATATTCCTTCTTGCACACTTCAGAGCGAATTTTGTATACCACATTGCACGAGTCGCAATTAAGGTCGTCTTTAATATTATACTCAAAGTCCGAATAGGAGGCTTCGGCCGTATTTGTAGTCGCCATGTATTTGCACACCCTGCAGCGAGGTTTCCCGCATGGCCTACAGCCCTGATGGTGGTCGTATTTGTGTGTTTTCGCCCTGACCAGCGAGTCTCTCAGGTTTTTATTTCTTCGGTAAACCACCTTGGTTGGGGTTTGAAATACGGTAGAGAGTCGACTACTCTGTTGAAGTATGTTGAAGTGGCGGCTTAATATAGAGTTTACCCGACGGGGCAGCGGCGGAGCAAGTGATAACTAAATTTGCCCCTGACATTGTATCTTTATTTCCGTCCCTTTCTTCCATTGTGACCCCTCGGTCCAGGGAGCGAGCGCGCTCAATTGCCTTGTCAATAATTTTTTCGGGTACTTTTGACGCAGGAATGCTGTTCTCAGTTCCTGTGCGTGGGTGTCAAATTGTGTAATTTCAGAGCAAATTCTTCTGTATCTGTGGGCTTGAGAGTAGGGGACACCTGTTTTGCAGTGGCGGGTGTGACTACTGTGGAAATGCAGATATTATTGGCGGTCAGTTGGTTTTTTATATTAGGAGGTGGAGATGCTGGTGCCACTGACCGATACAGTGACATCCAGGAAATGAACACTCTCCTGCGAGTACGTGTGTGTAAATGTTATCGAAGGGTGCAGGGAATTGAAATCAGAGATGAAGTTTGAAAGGCTACGGTGACGCATTTCTTCTCTCGTTCGTCCTCTGAGCGTAGTTTGGCACGCAAGCGCAGCTCATCCGCAGTCGAAGCGGCACTCATGCAATGTGAGTGCCCGCAGCATCGAGTGGCCCCTGCTGCGGGTTTGTCAAGCGGCTGATCGCAAGACAAAGCTTGCTGAACCATGACACCTGGCTGTGCGTTTGTTGCTGTGGAGCTGGTGATTTGTGATTATGTCACGGAGAAGTATTTTTAGCAACTTATATCCGAGTTTCAGCACATAACGAACGATGTGGCCGCTAGGCTGGCTTAATCATATTTGACGCACTATACCTTGTTAGCAACCAAAATAATGCAACGTTTTTTTTTTCTCTGTAGGAGGGTAGATGACGTCCTTGACTTCAATCAGAGGGACTTAAAAAATTAAATATTGCCTGTTTGATACAACTATTTTCAAAGTTCGGCGTTTTTGGTAAATCACTTACGTTTGAACCCAATTATCGAGTAAAAAGAAGCGCCCTAAACCCACGCAAATTATTTTGAAAGAGAGCCAAAGTATCAAAATTAATATGCACGGATGTTTATTACAGTCACTGTAACTTGTTTGCAGCAATAAATTCCTGAAATACAGGTATTTTGTGCGATTTGCCAAGATTGTGATTTTTTGCTTCAAAAGTACTTCTACAAGCAAGGAAAAAATTAGACTCATAAGACTGTATTTCACTTGTTCTTGAAGGGGAAAAAACATTGTGGCCGAGGAGTGCACCGTTTTTTCCCTAGGTGGGCTCAAAATTGAGAAATTGCGAAATTGGCGCAAAAGTGTTTTTTATGCGCCATAATTGTATATTTTTTTCAGGCGAACAAATTTTTTTGCAAGAATAACTTCGACACCATTGTTCTGGGTGTAATGACCAGACCTACAATAAATTTCACCAAAACGGGGAATGGTGATCCGGGACCTGGTGTTCGATCTTATCTGGACACACCCAGCTCGGCTGTTCACGTTGTGCGCGAAAATCTTGCCAGAACAGTGTAAAATAATCAAGAAGGTGCCCAAACATTCCATCCCGCCTTCGCAGAGCAGTGCCTACACGTGTGAAACGCGGGCTAAATAAGCTTACAAAAAGAAGCTAATGGAAATATCTCGGCACCAGATGCCTCATACCTTAGGCGAAAAGAAATTATGGTGACTTCGAGAGCACTCAATCCGTCTCTCTAGTAAAAGGTTGGCCGACCGTCGTCGAGCACTACCAGTGCATTTTTATGGGCTACCTAAAGAAGTCGCCGTCCTTCTGCAGTCGGTCTCTTGCAACTCATGGCTGGGTGATGCGCGTGGAAATCTCCTGTTAGAATATGCGGTCCACGTGTCCTAGAGCCCATCCCCATCAAATGTTGTTCAAAAACGTATGTATAGCGCAATCACCAAAAATGTCACACTGCCCCAGTTCATTGTCAATGCCACATATTAATTTAATCTGTTAGCTGTCAGGCCATGATCATTAACAGTCAGATCATAACGGACCGCCAACATAACTATAATAGTATCCGCTGCAGTCAACGAAAAAAAAAAAAGACTCTATATCCAGAAAGGCCAATTCCTGGGCACACTTGGGAGTCTGAAATCGTGATTGCCTGAAGTCGGAGACACGACAGTGGAGGCTGCAGACATTTCATTGAAATATGGCGTTGTTATTCCGAATGTCCTGGAAGCTGGTGCTTTCGATTGCGAGAGCCATATTTCCAGAAACGGCTATATTCAGTCAAGCAGCGTCAAAATATTGTAGAAGCATTTCCAGCTCCTGCCGATGAGAAAGCCGTCCGGCGCTTCCATGGTTTGTGCGCATATTATTGGAGGTTTATTCACAGCTTCTCGAGATAGCGGAACCTCTGACTCGCTTTACAAGGGACAACACGCCATTCGTGTGGGATGATCAGAAACAGGCGGCTTTTGCTGAGCTGCGACTACGCACGCAGTCAGCACCCGTGCTCGCTCACTTCGAGGATGACGCAGACAGAGGTGCGTACTGACGCCAGTAACATTGGTTTTGGCGCAGTTCTCGCTCAGCGTTAAGATGGCATGGAAGGAGTCATAGCTTATGCCAGCCACTCAGTATGCTGTGCCAAGGCGAATCATTTGACTACGGAGAAAGAGTGCCTCGTAATTGTGCCTTTATGGTCGTCCCATGAAAATAGTGACGGACCACAACGTCCTATTTGGTGGAAAAGCATGCGCGATCCTTCAGGACGACTAGCACGGTGGACCTTGCCGCTCCTCATCCTGCCGTTTGCGTCCTGCACGTCAATTACTAGCTCATCTCAGAGCGTGATACAACGCTCTTGAAGACCAATAATAGCGCCATACTCCTGTAGAAAGTCAACTCCAAGTATAACCTCACAGGAGCATTCGCGTAGGACAAGGTAGCGTGCTACGATTGCATAACCTTGAATCTCAAGTCTAGTACCGGAGGCGCCCGGTGGAGTGAGGAGGTCATGGCCATCTGCCGTCCGAATCTGTGAATTAGGTCGGCGCGTGATTACTTTTTTCAGCTGCGTTGCCAATTTCCTGCTCAATATTGAATACTCTGCTCCGGCGTCCCCTAACGCAATAACCGCGTAACGGTAAATCGTCAATTGTTTAGCAACCGGAGAAGACATAATTGCAAGGAAGCTACGGTCAGTGTCGAAAAGAAGCGTTAATTAAGAGTATGTGATTTCGTTGTCTTCTCGAGTGCTGCAGTATGAGTGTCTACTGCTTGGAAATAAGGTATGTATTCTTTTTCACGAACCACCTGTGCTCTTCTGAACTACAACAGTCGGAGCTGCGGCTGAGTGCAGAGTTGTAGTTATAGACGGAGATTGCGTTATTTGGCAAATCAGCATAGATGCGAATTCATTCGTACCTTCAATTCGTGGTGTCCATTCGAATACCTGTTTCGAAGCACGTTTACAATTAACAGGCGTCTTAACAGCCGACCCTTACTGAAGCTTTTAGTTGCTTGTACACGACCGCATCTGCAGCAGAGTATGCAACGCTGTTATTCTTCTTGTAGCTGTGTATTTATTTCTCTTTGGGCGATATGTTGCCAGCACCTGCATCTTCAGTAGTTAATCTCACTGAATTTTAGAAGCTTTGACAGGGTACGGCTCCGAAGGCACCACACGAGCCGCCTGAATATGCCAGAAGCTCCGAAGTTCAACGTACAGGTGGTGAAGCGACGTGAGACAGATATATCGAAAAATTTAAGAGACAGGCAAACCAGCACATCCGCTGCGCAACTTCTTCTTTTCGCTACATCAGGCACCTTACCACCACAAGTCTCTCGTTGAGGACGATGTTCTCACTGGAGAATGTCCTCTATTTGAGAGAAGCTCCTAAAAAATGAGAAAACTTTGTCTCTCAAATTGCTTAACCTGGAACTCTACAAAGTAATATTCATAGTCATTCAGTAGTGTTCCAGCATACCTCACCATTTCAGTGACTGAGCGACGACACTAGAACTGTCCACGAAAACCACCACAAGCAACAATATTTCGTTTTCTATCCTTTCTAAACATTATTTTTATGCACACCTCCAAACATTTAGTAACGTTGTAGTAACAGCCAATGCAGACTGCAGTGACTGAAACCTAATGATCAAAAGATACAGCCATATGCTTGCTTTAAAGAGCATGGTTGTAAGCTAAGTTGTGAAAGCAAATGCCCTCCTCGACAAACCGAACAGTAATGAGCGTTTGGGCCACGTATTTATTACGCGCTATAGCACTCTAGTGGACGTCACTCCGGCACGGTGTAAAAACCGTTTGGACCCCAGTTGAGTCGCAAGTTCGCTACTGCACTTCCGTCCCGAATTTCCAGAGGTGGGAAGCCTATTCTTCTGAGAAACCTATTTATCCTCCTCAAGGCGATGTTCAACCACCGTTCAATCTGTGTTTGCCGCAATCGTGGATTGAGCCCCGGCGCAGCTCCCCCCAGGTCCAGCCCTCCAAGGTTGTTCACCTGCATGAAAACAAAGAACTTGAACATTAGTTTTATGCATCAGAGCAATCATTTATGCTACTCGAGCGATTCTATAGATGTACGCGAAAGGCCATCAGCTGCGGTGACTCAGGAGGGCTCGAAAAGTTTCCCATATGCGCCCCAGATCAAGTTTTCCAGAAGGTGTTGCTTCGATGGGAATATTAATGAGCACTAAGAGACAATAATTCCAAGGAAAGTATAGATGTTGTTAGTAGCAAAGTAGTAAATGTAAGGTAAAATGTAAAGAAAAAAAAAGTGGACGAAAAGATAACTTGCCGCGGCCTGGGACCGGAACCTGCGACCTTCGAATAACGAGTCCGATGCTCTACCAACTGAGCCGCCGCGGCGGCCATCCGCTCGTCCACTTTATAGGGTATATATGTACATTTAAACGTGGGAGCGTCAGTCAGCGCCGCCAGCAGCCATGACGGCGAGTGGCGGTAGCTCACTTGGTAGAGCATTGGACGCCTTATTCGAAGGTCGCAGGTTCGGTCCCTGCCCGCAGCAAGTTATCTTTTCGTCCACTTTTCTTTCTTCCCATTTTACCTTACATTTACTACTAATAACATTCCCTATATTTTCCTTGGCATTATTGTCTGTTAGTGCTCGTTAATATTGTGTATAACAAAGAAAACCGAGCCCTTAAAATTAAGACTTCTTTCCTTCATTCGATGGGCATAGTAAATTCGGGCGAGATGGCATAACTTCATGGCATGCGTGTAGTGCAAAGCAGTTAATGCGGGAAAACATGTGCGTAGTTAGCGGAGAAGGCGTAGAAAAAAGAATCGCGCGTGCCGGTAATCGTTCCGTTAACTACGCCACTTATCACCTCTTCAGTGGTTTGCTTTCTGACAATTTACGCCACTCGCATCTCTGTTTTGCTTTCATTAGCATTCTTTCTTTCTTAAAAATGACAGGAATGCCCTATATATACCTAACATACGATGCTGTAATATAAAACTCGGTGTAACGCAAATTTTAGCGTTTTTTGAAAGATGCATGGTTGACTTTGCAAACGCTTAATTCTAAAGGTATGTAAGGTTGTTCGAGTAACTGTAGGTTCAAGAAAAAAAATGACTGGCTCTCCCATAATTGAGAGTAGATGTAACCGTGAAATGGCTGCTGGTAAAATAGATTGGTTGGTGATAATAGTAACCACAATCTTCGGTGCCACGCTGAGTGGTGCGCCGCACGAAGCGTGGTGCCACCGCTCGGCGGAGGCGGCAATACGCGTAGCGAAACCCGTTTCCTGCGCGAATCCCTCCGGCTTTGTGTGCAACCACTGACGTTTATAAGCGCACCGACTTGGCGCTGTCATTTCAAAGAGCTAGTGTACGGTGTCACGCATCTTTCGTGCGAACGTCGCTATTGGAAATTGCATTTAAAACTACAGCGTGCTTGAAGCTGCATCTTCACTGATAGTGTGAATACCATCAGAACTCGGAATAAATATTTATGGGCCGTAACTGGCGTAAAGAATGTGGTCCTGTACAATTGGTTAGCGGCTAGAGACCGGTTATCGGTCAGAAACTGGCCAGAAACCGCACATTTTGCCAGACGCCAAGTTTGGCAGAGTTTCCTGTTGCCCACATTTTGCTCTCGCAATAATGCCCGGATAACGGCGCTTTCATTTGGCTCAACACCATGTGAAGGTCACCAACAAGTGGACCTAAAACGTTTCATGCCTAAAAAGAGCGTAGCGTGTAATGCAGCAATTTTGCGGTGAGACTTAAGGGCGCACAAGGAAGCATACCTAAGCACAAAATAATATAAGAACAACATTTTAGTTTCCAGTGTTTTGTTTATTTCTTTACGAATAGGTGACTGCCACAAATCTAGAGTCCGTTCATCGACGTATCCTTACGTTATGAGGACACTGCATTTCCCGATACCTTAAGTAGAGCCCAACTAAAACTCTGTTGTCATAGCTTCTTTGTCATAAGGGGCTCTTCGTAAAAAAATAATAAAAAAGGTGTTTCATCGTTACAGGTAATGAAGCTTGTATCTAAAAAAAGGCTACTTCCTGCCTTTTTTTTCTTTTATGGCCCTGTTTCAGCTTATTGCACATGGCTACTTGCAATGCTCTCTATCCCTTGATCTAGCCAACTAGGCCGTTCCAATAATGCGTAAGACTGCCTGAATTTTGAGAACTGTCTAACTTTTCCAATACGGCGCATTTTTGCGACCACTTCCGATATTTGCGCATAGGATTACCCACCGTGATGTTTCTAATACGTCAATTTTTATTAACTGCATTTTCGAAAAGTGGCGCGAATAACATATATGTGTACATATGTGCACGATAACTACAAGGGACATCAATGGCCAGGCGTGCAGAGCCCAATGCGTATATGAGATGTTTTGCCACGTCTGATTATCTTTCCGCAAAAAATGTCGGTTTTTTCCATCTTTGTACTGCGTATGCTTACGTATGCCTTTAGTTGAAATGCCGTTGGATTTCTGCTTGCCATAGTGTTTACAGAGGCTAAGAAAGAGTCAGAGATCAGTCTAGCTGATATTCGATTGCAAGATTTAGCAATAAGAGAATAGGCAAAACACAGGGGAAATATCATGCACAAAGACATTTGTGTATAATTTTTGCTAAAGGACCGTTGCTTGCGCTGGTCGGTGTAAAAAAAAATCGTTTTAGTGCACGACACGCTGGAGAACTCAGGAGGCGGTAAAACAATTCGCAGACAAACCACGAAGTTTCTCGTTTTGATGGTTCGAATATATGTACAGTTGCGAAACAGTAAGAGTCCGGCACAGCAGAAAGGTAGATTAAGATTAAAGCAAACCTGCCCATTCTTAAGTTTGTAAATCACGTCAAAATCCCACTCAAAAGATGAGTGCCAAGGGTTGTTTTCATTGACGTAGCTGTGACTGCGTAGTAAGCAAATGCTCTAAGCAATTCCCATAATAGCTGAGTGTCTGACCCGGTAAAGTAAGGCGATGGTGAAGTGACGATCACTTGCCAAGTAGAAGTAAAGAAAGTATGCCTATACCTTTCCGGATCCCATGCGGGTCCCGAAAGTTTCTGTGCGCTTTTCACCGTCACTTGGTTCTTGTCCACAACTTCATCAAGTTACGCTGTGTATTCCATGGCTGTCTTCTCATGTATGTTCTTACCACTCGCACTGGAAGCACGCTGAAAGTTATTTCTCTTACAACGGAACTATAGTTCGAGTAGTGTGGTTTTAGGGACCAGTTGGTGCATTATGACAGTTTGAAGGTGCCAGCAGGTTGCAGTGTGAAGGTTCTGCCAGATGGCCGTGAACCAACTGAAGTGGTTGAACGATTAAGTGAGCCGATTAACTTTAGTGAAATATATGCTGCAAATAGTATTCATTGTATTGGCTCCTTCATTCACCAAACGTTTGGGTGGAGGTAGTGTGTTCCCTGTCCTTACCGCGGAGCTCGGCAGCGGCCACACCGTCAACCTTTCCGACATAGCTCCAGATTGAAATACACCGAACGCGAACGCAGTCAGCAGCGCGATTATCAGAAGTTGCGACACGAGTCTGACTATCCAGGTTTACCCAGGACCATGGCGCATATAGCTGAAGACTCAACCAGAACTGTGCCACACCTCCTTTCACAAGTAGAATATGTGTTTCCTCTCTGTGGAGAGTTCAACTGATGGCGCTTATTACTAACGCAATTTCAAAGGATGCCAAATGCAATTTTATCGAGTTTTGTGATCCTGAAAAGTTTTGTTTTTGACTAAAGACAATATCATTGAACTTACCGGAAGTGCCAGACATCCAGTGGGAATCGCATTTTCGCTGGTCCAGAAAACTAAAATGTCAGTCCAAGAGAAAGCAAGCAAAAGAGAAAACGAAGTTAGAGGCAGTTTCCTACTGCGCATCAAATCCGACAAAGCGTATCTGACAAATTGACAACTTTCAAAATGTCGTCGATAATAGCGACATCATGGCCTTCATGGAGCTGCAAAATACGAAATGGAAACGCTAAGCATATACAGTCTTCGTGTTAATTGAATGAATGGCACCTTATCGCCGACCATCTGCGTGCGAGACTTTCTTTCTGGTAACTATATATTGGTGTCGAGTTTATCAAATATTCGGAGAGCGAGCAACTTCAAGGAAAACCGTAGTGCATATGGCATAAATGTATAACATTCAAGCAGGTTCTACATTTTTCGGTGACACTGAACTACTCCATCCGTATAGAACGAAATTTCACAGGGAATATTGATTGAAATATTTATTAGTCAAATTATATTGAAACTGTTATAGTTCAACGCGGTGCCGTGCATGACTAGCATATTCACTTCCCTCATTTCGCCAGACCATCAATGTACTAGGCTCATTCAGCATGTATAGTGTACTCTTCACCCGCCAGGTTTCCGCGAAGTAAGTACCTGTCAATCAAAAACGCGAAGTAGGAGATTTGCAGTACATGTATTACTGTCCAAAGCGTTGAAATGGGCACTTGTGTATGCGGTAGAAACGACATAAACATGATTTGTATGGTTCTTCCTAGGCAAGCAGCCTTGAGCCTCATCAACCCAAAGCTACCGAGCCAGGAAGTATCATCGAGCCAAGCGGAAGAAGCGAGGGTTAGCTGTGGTCACCATAGGAGAAACTTTTAAAATAATAGTTAGTGTATGCAAAAGTACACCCTCAGTATATTGTCAGCAGCATATTGTCTTCTTCTGAGCCAGGATTTAGGACTTTTTAGGTGCCTTCAACATTACAATGTTGTCTAAAGCATCGCAATTGATCATATGCAAGGAATAGACTCTAGTCATAATTTTTGTTTGTTTGCGTGCTGAAACCTTCAGTGTGTACCAGCAAATACTTTGTCAGAATGAATCATTCTGAAGCTAAACATGCATCGCGCTGACATGGCGACGAAAATTAGAAGAACAGTGGCAGAACGAATCAACATGCCGAGGTCACAGAACCAACGAACTCAGACACCTCATTCACCGTGAAACTTCTCCTCTGCGAGAGAGGGATAAAATAGTCGCATCTCATCCGTTACTTCATATACTTCAAGCAAACGGTATAAACGTTACAAACGTTCCAAGTTTCTCGTCATTAAATTAAATATAGCATAAATACATAAATACAACCAGTAAACTTTACTCCTCGTAAGTCCTCGTAAGCCTCTTCTTGTCCTTGTGTGTTTGCGCGAGTAAGTGAAGAATAAACTTAACGGGTTTTTTTGTCTGGCTTCATTTATGTTTCTTGTAGGATGTTACCCGTTGCTGATATATTCGTCCTATTTATTTACTGTTTAGAATTTTGCTTCATGTTTTTTGCGAGGGATTTTGTTTCCTGCGTTCGCAAAGGGGCGCTTTTCTATTCTACATCTGCATAAATTTAGCATTCCAACCTGTGTAAGCATTGTCTCTTTCTGCTAACCCAGTTCACGCGAAGCCTGCAATCGAGACGAAGGTTCACGAACAGAAAAATTGTCAACCTCTCGTTTGTGGTACGGATCAATCAAGGGAATAAGATCGGACTTTACGAAAATAAAGCTTCTTAGGTCACGCAAATTTCGTGCATATACTTTTGCTAATTGGTGCTACAAACGAGTGGATAAAAATGTTAACTGTCTATCTAACCTTTCTCTTTTACTCCCCTACATTTCCCGTCACCGGTATTACTTAGTCGTAGTTGCTGCCTTGCTAGAAAACCATGCATCACACAGTGTCGTATGCAGAAATTTTTTTCGGGGGGCGCACCTCCTTGATCCGACGGTGGGTCTGGGCAGATAATTGGGGTCGAGTGGCATTTTGTGCTCTGTATCCCATGGGAAAAAAATATTGGGGAGGGGGGCGCGTTCCCGGTGTGCCCCCCCCCCCTGGCTACGCCCCTGATCACAGATTGGCAGGACCGATTTCTGAGAAAGTTTCTGTCGTCACTTGTTCCTACAGAATTATTTTAAAAAAGCGAATAGCAGTAACCTTTCGGTCTCCCAGCAGTATCATAAAGCAAGTCCTCTCTTTGGCTATCCCGTCTCGCTGTTCCTTCTACCCATTTTCTTCCTTCCCAATTTGTTTTTATTTACGCATCTATGTGAAACGGCTCATTTTCTTGCTTTTTTGCAGGCAAAAATAAAGTTGGTGTACACAAATACGCTGCTGAAGAAAGCTGTTGTAGCTCTCTCGAGAACATAGTATCCGGTCGAAGCGCTGGCTTCAGCGACATTACAGGAGAAATGAAGCACCCGTCGGGCTTGGTGAAAAACACGTCCTTGCGAAAGCAGATACTCCTATGAAAAGCTGAGCCAAATATTGCAATCGTGTGTGCCAAGAAGAGTTTAGAAATGGAGCGCGAAGTTGCCATTTTCTCCGGCGCCCTGTTTTCAAACAGATGCCTGCGCTCAATCTCTTCGGAGCTGCACGCGCGTGCTGTTTGGCATCGCACAGCAGATGTTATTTTTCAGTAGGCGACATAAATAAAGAGCGGCGTTTAGATCAGGTGTG
The DNA here is from genome assembly GCF_013339695.2 of Rhipicephalus sanguineus. Taxonomy (NCBI): domain Eukaryota; kingdom Metazoa; phylum Arthropoda; class Arachnida; order Ixodida; family Ixodidae; genus Rhipicephalus; species Rhipicephalus sanguineus. The sequence goes on from NC_051179.1 coordinate 155,067,403, forward strand.
CTTCTGGACACGGGGTGCCACCACGTGCGGGGGCGCCGCGGTCCATACTATGCTCACAGTACATAGTAGCCACACTGACGAGCACAGGAATCACGATGGAAGAGAGCGATCACATTGAATGACGCACGCCTGATGTTATGACGCACACTGACGTAACCTCTTTCCCTGCGCCATTCCTCACTGTACAGCTGCCAGCGCATTCGTGGGTACGAGCGCAGAGAGCAAGCACTTTAAGCGACTAACAACTCCTCATAAGTCCCCTAGTTCTTTAACGATACGAGAAATTGTTTCGGCAATGTATTTGCGATGCAATGATTTCAAGATACTCGGGGTACTGATTGATTTTATTGATTTCTGTGAAGATTTTGACTCTGTGATTCATTCTGAGGTACTGTTAAAACTAAATGCTTTTTTTTTCATTCTCGCTCATTATTCTTCTTTCAGCTCAACAGAATCATTCGCGCTGACGTGACGTCCGGTGTCCCTCAAGGATCCGCCTTAGGCACTTTGTAATTTTTACTATACATTTGTTCGTCACCTCATAGCGCCTCACATAAAATAACAATTTACGCAGATGACTGCGTTCTATATGAATTCATAAATTTCATTGATGTATATTAGAGTCTTGCACAATCCCTGGCGTCTCTTGGCGATCGGTGTAAAACGTCGCAAATGAACACTAACTGTACTAAAACGGTAGTAATGTTATGTACCAATCGACGTAGCCTCTACCAGCACCTTCGACTAACCACATTGAATGTGCAAACGTTAAAGCTCGAAAATTACGCGATTCGCGCTGCACTTTACCGAGGACCCGTCGCGGTACTGAACTGAATTTATGTAAAACACTAATTTTCCTGTTCTTTAATATGCATCTGTGTTCTGGTTCTGCTACAAACACTATCAAGTAAGCTTGCTCAATAATTTTCATCGAAAATCTATCTCTTTCATTTTTCATAACTGCAGCTACAGATTCTCACGGACGCCAGCCCTACAATCATTAAACATTAAACCACTGTTCTCGTGATATTAAATCCAAGTTTAAAATTTTTATATGCAGATAATAACTGATCCCCCGCCCCTTCTGACAGTAACCTCATCACAAAAAGTTGCGCCCGTAGTTCCCACGATGTCAACGTAACACCTTTTTTTGGCTCGTGTCATTAAATTTGAATATTTATTTCCACGTACAATAGAGCTTTCGAATTCACGCCCTGGTAACATTATCTCCAAACACTAAGGGATTTTGTGGTTGCAAATGAGCAGCATTTTATTTATACGTAACATATTTCATTTTTATTTTTATTCTCTTGTGCGTTCATTTGCCTTACCTGTTGTAATTTATAAGGCATTTGTGTTTCTTCTCTTACTGGCATTATTTATCGTACCCGTTCTTAGTATTGCCTTAAAGAGGGCTGCAGTATATGTAAACAAATAAGTAAATAAATGATTGAGATTCGATGATTACTTGGAAACTAGTTCAGTACCTTTTAACTGTTCTTCGACTCCTTACGTGCCTTTACAGTTTAACCGGGTAGACCGGGAACAGAATTTACTTATCGCTAATAACGCTAAGCATTCGCTTGGGAAGAGCATTCAATATAGATTTTTCAAAGCAGAAGGTTAAATCACGAACATCTTGTATTGGTAGCGCGGTCGCATTTGTATGTGAATGCGAAATAGTTGTATTTCCTGGTCTTCCCTGGAGGCATGAAAATGCTTGAGAAGTTTCATGCATCGCTTTTTCACTGGCACAAAAAGAGGGATTTGGAAATTTGAACTCAGGTCGCAATTACACCACACATTTCGAAATTTGCTTGCAGGGCGGTACAACAATGACAGCGCGGCAGGATCTGAATAACGACAGCTGAATTGGGTGAATCAAATGAACAATACCCTGATTTTGTTTCGAAAGCACTGTTTTTAACGTTTTCCCATGTAGGCGCAGCATCACCAAATAAGAGGCTCCGCCTGTTGCAACAACTTGTGTAGATGTGGCCTTATGTAGATATTGTCACGTGGTCGTGACGTCGACGAACACAGCAGCCGGCGTTTGTAGGATGAAACTGTATATTTGGCCGAACTTGTGGCCGGAAAATGAGAACTAGAACTACAGCAATGCACGCTGTACAATGATAGCGGCGAACAGGGCGTCGTCCGTCGATCAACTGACAAGCGATGAAGCGCGTCGGCTTTTATACAGGCGCTATCGAACTTTCACGCAATATCGCTGGTGGCGGCGTTATCTCTAGACAAAACTGGAACATTCGCGTGCGGGGCGCAATCTTAACAAACCGATCTACTACAATCGAGACGCTTCTAGAACACTACTTCGCGGACAGCGTCGAGCGTTGATAACCGTCCCTGCCGGTCAAACCCGAACACATCAAAACAAGACAAGAAGTGGGCGTGGCATTGCCCCCCTCTGAAAAAGCATCGTCCCGAAGCTCATGAAAGAACATAGAAGAGAAAAAAAGACTAAACAAAACAAGTGCATACACAAATAAATTACAATAACGAAGGAGAAAATAGAGTCCCCAGGCTCGCTAACGCGCAAAAAACGGCTTAAGGCGCACGACATGGACGACTTCAGGTCGCGCACGGCGCCGCTGAGAGTTCGTAATGCCGTCAGGGGCAACCTCATAGTCGAGTGCGCCGAGGCGTCGAAGTACCCTGTACGGTCCGAAGTATCGTTGAAGAAGCTTCTCACTAAGTCCTCGTCGGCGTATTGGCGTCCATACCCATACACGGTCACCGGGTTGGTATTCCATGTGGCGTCGTCGAAGGTTGTAGCGGCGTCTGTCAGTCGTCTGCCGGTTCTTTATCCGTAGGCGGGCGAGCTGTCGTGCTTCTTCGGCACGCTGTAGGTAGGTGGTCACGTCGATGTTTTCCTCGTCGGTCACGTTTGGTAGCATGGCGTCGAGCGTCGTTGCCGGGCTCCGTCCGTAGACGAACTTGTATGGCGTCATCTGCGTCGTTTCCTGTACGGCCGTGTTGTACGCGAAGGTCACGTACGGAAGGATGGCGTCCCACGTCTTGTGTTCGACGTCGACGTACATGGCCAGCATGTCAGCGATGGCCTTATTTAGACGCTCGGTGAGGCCGTTGGTCTGTGGGTGGTACGCGGTGGTGCGGCGATGGCTTGTGTGGCTGTATTCCAAGATCACCTGAGTTACGTCAGCCGTGAACGCCGTACCTCTGTCGGTGATGAGAACCTCTGGGGCGCCGTGTCGATGGACGATGCTCTCAACGAAGAACTTGGCTACCTCAGCGGCACTGCCTTTGGGCAGGGCTTTTGTTTCGGCGTAGCGGGTGAGGTAGTCGGTAGCCAGGACGATCCATTTATTTCCGCAAGTCGACGTTGGGAACGGCCCCAGGAGGTCCATCCCGATCTGCTGGAATGGTCGCCGAGGAGGCTCGATCGGCTGAAGGAAGCCTGCTGGTCTTGTGGGCGGTGTCTTCCGTCGCTGACAGTCTGGGCACGTCCTTACGTAGCGAGTGACGTCGGCGGCAAGGCGCGGCCAGTAGTACTTTTCGTGTACTCGTGCGAGCGTTCGGGAAAGTCCGAGGTGTCCAACCGTCGGGTCGTCGTGCAGGGCATGCAAAATTTCTGGTCGCAGTCCCGAAGGTACAACGATAAGGTAGCTGGCTCGGGCAGGAGAGAAGTTCTTCTTTACGAGGACGTTGTTTTTCAAAGAAAATGATGCCAATCCTCGCCTGAATACTTTTGGGACAACGATGGTCCTGCCCTCTAGGTATTCCACTAGACCCTTCAGTTCAGGGTCAGCTCGCTGTCGTTCGGCGAAGTCTTCTGTACTTATGGCTCCCAAGAAGCTGTCATCATCCTGGTCGTCGGGCGTTGGTGGGTCGACGGGGGCACGAGACAAGCAGTCGGCGTCGGAGTGTTTCCTTCCGGACTTGTACACGACAGTAATGTCAAATTCTTGAAGTCTCAGGCTCCACCGTGCGAGGCGACCTGAACGGTCCTTCAAGTTAGCTAGCCAACACAAGGCGTGATGGTCGCTCACAACTTTGAAGGGCCTGCCGTAGAGATAGGGGCGAAACTTTGACGTAGCCCAGATGATGGCGAGGCACTCCTTTTCTGTTGTGGAATAGTTGACCTCTGCTTTAGACAGCGACCGGCTAGCATAACTGATAACCCTTTCCAGTCCGCCCGCCCACTGCACAAGGACGGCGCCGAGTCCTATGCTGCTTGCATCGGTGTGAATCTCCGTATCGGCGTATTCGTCGAAATGCGCAAGTATCGGAGGTGTCTGCAGGCGTCGTTTCAGTTCATGAAATGCTTCGACTTGCGCTGTTTGCCACCTGAATTCGACGTCGGTCTTCGTGAGCTGCGTTAGTGGCTCCGCGATCCGTGAAAAGTCTTTGACAAAGCGTCTGTAATAGGCGCACAAGCCGAGAAATCGGCGCACGGCCTTCTTGTCGGTGGGTGGCGGGAAAGCGGCGATGGCAGGTGTTTTCTGCGGGTCTGGGAGCACTCCAGTCTTGCTGATCACGTGACCCAGAAACAAGAGCTCCTCGTACGCGAAGCGGCACTTTTCTGGCTTCAGGGTGAGCCCGGAGTTCTTGATTGCTTGAAGTACGGATTGAAGTCGCTGGAGGTGTTCGTCGAAGTTCGAGGAATACACAACGACGTCGTCCAAGTAAACAAGGCAAGTCTGCCACTTCAAGCCAGCTAATACAGTATCCATGACTCGTTGGAAAGTCGCAGGTGCCGAGCAAAGACCGAAGGGCATGACCTTGAACTCGAACAGGCCGTCCGGCGTTATAAATGCGGTCTTTTCTCGGTCTCTCTCGTCGACTTCAATTTGCCAGTAGCCGGTCTTGAGGTCCATCGACGAAAAGTAATTCGCGTTGTGGAGTCGATCCAGGGTGTCGTCTATCCGTGGGAGAGGGTATACGTCCTTCTTTGTGATTTTGTTCAGGCGACGATAATCGACGCAGAAACGTAGGGTCCCATCCTTCTTCTTGACTAAGACCACGGGAGACGCCCACGGGCTTTTGGACGGCTGGATGATGTCGTCGCGTAGCATTTCATCGACTTGTTTCTTAACGGCCTCCCGTTCTTGCGTCGAAATCCGGTAGGGACTCTGACGGAGTGGTCGAGCATGTTCTTCTGTTGTGATGCGGTGCTTAGCAAGGGGCGTTTGTCGGACCCGCGACGACGACGAGAAACAGTCCCTGTATTCCTGCAGAAGGCGTCGAAGCTGTTGCTGTTGGCGAGCGGGAAGATTTGGGTTTACGTCGAAGGGTGGCTCAGGGATCGTCGTCGTAGCTTCGTCCGAATCTGAAAAGGCAAACGCATCGCTGACGGCCAAGATTTCTTCGATGTATGCAATCGTCGTGCCCCTGCTCAGGTGTCTGTATTCCTGGCTGAAATTCGTTAGCATCATGCTTCCTTTCCCTTCATACAGCCGAGCAATGCCTCTTGCGACGCAAATGTCACGGTCTAGCAGCAAACCCTGATCGCTCTCGATGACACCTTCGATGCATTCAGCCGTTTCGGTGCCGACGGGAATTATGATGCTGGATCTAGCAGAAATGGTGACTTGATCCTCGAGCGCGTTCAGGGCATGTTGACATGGGTTCGTATCCTGTGGTGTCGCTTTCTCTGACGATAGGGTTATCGACTTGGTCCTTAAGTCGATGACGGCGCCGTGGTCACTTAGGAAGTCCATTCCAAGTATCACATCCCTGGAGCAGTTTTGTAGGATTACAAAGCTCGCAGGATAAGTCCGGTTGTTGATAGTGACTCTCGCCGTGCAGACACCAATCGGCGTTATTAGATGGCCTCCAGCGGTACGGATCTCGGGGCCTTCTCAAGCAGTCCTAACGTTCTTCAACTTTGCTGCGAACGGCCCACTGATGACGGAATAGTCGGCTCCAGTATCGACGAGAGCGGTGACGTTGTGGCCGTCGATCAGAATGTCGAGGTCGCTAGTCCGCCGTCTTGCGTTGCGGTTACGTCGCGGCGTCGGGTCACGGCTACGTCGGTTTGCACCGCTGCTTCCGCGTTGCGTCGTCAGGTCTGCTTCCGGTCGCAAAGTTTCGTCTTCGGGACGTCGACGTCGTTCGGCGTGCGGCGGGGGCTCGGAACTTCGTCGCGGTGTCGTCGTCGACGGCGGAGGATCTTCAGCATTTCGTCGTTCAGCAACCGCACCTCCATCGGTTGCTGCCCTTAGTTTTCCGGATACGGGCTAGGCGACCGGCCCCGGTTTGGGCCAGTGTACTGCCGGCGGTGCGGTGACATATAGCGGCTGGGCGACGGTGAGCGGGAAGGTCGTCGTTCTTGCCACTGTGTGCCTGTGAGGTAATCGTCGATGTCGCGAGGCCGTTCGCCTGGCTGCGGGCGCGGCGCGTTGACGGGGAATCCGCGTAGCCCCATCTGACGGTACTGGCAGCGGCGGCACGTGTGGCCGGCCTCCCCGCAGTGGTAGCAGAGCGGGCGGTTGTCAGGGGCACGCCAGACATCGGTCTTCCTCGGGGTGTAGCGCTGGCCGACAGGTGGGCGGTAGGGCGTCGCTGGCGGCGTCTGGCGACGGTACTGCGCCGGTGTGTCGTCTTGGCGTGGGCGTGGAGGAGGAGCATGACGGCGGGCTGCAGCAGCATAGCTCATAGCTTGCGGCTGCGGCTCTGCTAGCTGAGGCGCATCGAGGGAATGCTGGATCTCCTGGCGCACGACGTCGGCGATGGAATCCACTTGAGGTTGCGACGAAGGTAGAATTTTTCGCAGCTCCTCTTGCACGATTGCTCGAATCGTCTCACGCAGGTCGGCGGATCCTAGTGCTTGAACGTCGGCGTAGCTTGTGGTCCAGAAGCTGCGGTTGTATTGCCGTGTTCGCATCTCCAGCGTTTTCTCGATTGTTGTTGCTTCGGAGACAAATTCTTCGACGGTATTCGGCGGATTCCTCATAAGTCCAGCGAAGGGCTGTTCCTTTACTCCTCGCATGAGGAAGCGGACTTTCTTGTCCTCGGGCATGGCAGGGTCAGCGTGGCGAAACAGCCGGGTCATTTCCTCTGCAAAGATGGCCACGCTTTCATTTGGAAGTTGGACCCGTGTCTCCAGCAAGGCTGCGGCCCTTTCCTTTCGGACGACGCTTGTGAACGTCTCCAGGAAAGCGCTGCGAAAGGCGTCCCAGGTTCGAAGAGTGGACTCCCGATTCTCGAACCAGGTCCTTGCTGCATCTTCCAGGTAAAAGTAGACGTGGCGCAGCTTGTCCTCGGAGTCCCAGTTGTTGAACGCTGAGACCCTTTCGAAGGTCTCGAGCCAGGTTTCCGGGTCTTCGAATGACGACCCGCGGAAAGTTGGCGGCTCCTTGGGCTGCCGGAGAAGTATCGGCGCAGGCTGCACGGGGTCGGTCATCGTCGCTGCGGTCGGTGTTGGGACCTGGGGCTGCCTGGTGTTTTCGGGAAGGAGCCCGTACTCTGGTTGCAGTCCCTTCTGTCTGCGGCTTGTTCGATGATCCGGGTTTTCTTTGCCGTCGTCCTCCTCGCGGCTTGGGCTTGGGTCAGCGCTTCGCGGGGGCGTCCGGATCATGGAAGAAGCAGCACCTCCACCAGATGTCACGTGGTCGTGACGTCGACAAACACAGCAGCCGGCGTTTGTAGGATGAAACTGTTTATTTGGCCGAACTTGTGGCCGGAAAATGAGAACTAGAACTACAGCAATGCACGCTGTACAATGATAGCGGCGAACAGGGCGTCGTCCGTCGATCAACTGACAAGCGATCAAGCGCGTCGGCTTTTATACAGGCGCTATCGAACTTTCCAGCAATATCGCTGGTGGCGGCGTTATCTCTAGACAAAACTGGAACATTCGCGTGCGGGGCGCAATCTTAACAAACCGATCTACTACAATCGCGACGCTTCTAGAACACTACTTCGCGGATAGCGTCGAGCGTTGATAACCGTCCCTGCCGGTCAAACCCGAATACATCAAAACAAGACAAGAAGTGGGCGTGGCAATATCTTCTTATCGGGAGACACAAAACTGTGAAGCTGTGAAGTGTGATTCATCGATTTTTAACAGGCGTATAAAAGAGGGATTAAGAAGTCTGAAATCAGGTCGCAATTACACCACACATTTCGAAATTTGCTTGCCTACGAAGTCCTACATGTATTGACGCCAAATATACAATTCTCGAGCGTTAAAACTACGTTCTTATCTCAAAAGCGAACGCACATAAATGAATTACTGCGCCGTTACATTGTTTATACTCCAACTGCAAAGGTTTAATTAAAAGTAGCATTGCGGCTAAGATGCTCGCGGCACTAAAGCTGTAGACAACCGTTGTCGCAAGTTTTCAAATGTTGCACTTTTTGTATGATGTTCGCGCACATTTGCGCTACCCCTTTTGTATCTTCTATGCCATATATTTTGCTACCTAACCGCGGCATCATTGTAACAAGAGGTGCTCGTTTGTTGCAACAACATGTGTTGGTGTGGCCCAATCTGAATATCCTTTTATCGGGAGAAACAGCGCTGTGACGCTGTGACTTTAACAACTATGGCTGTCACTAGAAAAACTTGAGGCCCACATGTCATCCTTTCCAACGTTCAGCATAAACTCCATTATTCCGAAATGTCGTGCAGATACCAAAGCCGCTAAGTTGTTAATTAAACAGGCAAGTTTTCCTGGTAAGAGAAGCTGTCATACATTCAACACTATTCTGCACACGCCCTCTTATGTATTTTCGAAATACTGCAGGACCACAGCAGGAGCCGTGCAGGAAGGGCAAAGCTAGATGAATATTGAAAATAAGAGAACGTGTACATATATTAGCAAATAACTTCAACTGCCTAGCAATATAGTGCATATGAGTGATAAAAAAGAATAACATAAAGGATTTGCACCATTTGAATATTCCGTGCCCCAAAACCAAATCTTTAAACGGCGCATATGCCTTCTTGTGAATGACGCAGAGTAACACGCCTTCTAACAATACGTTGTAGGGGATGTAGCTATCGAGAGAACGTGTGGTGTCTGAAATGTGGTATATGACACAAACAGGTACTCTGGAAACCAGCAAGTCGTAAAAAGAATAGTTGCCGTAGAGGATAGCAATGTCGTTTTGCGAATTCGTAATAGATATGTTTCAGTGACCGCTTATATGCAGTGTTCTCGTCTAATAGAGAACTATAGTTATAACTCATTCATACTGTATTTTTAATCAAAGATGGCACTATCACATTGTGCCTCATTAACCATTTTACGGCGCAAACTTAAGCACTTACTCACTAAAAAAGGCTGCGAGAGCAACAAACGGTGGATTAGCATTGAGTTTATTGGTAAAGAAGGCAACATGTGGTCCTTCACAATGACAGCTTCCTCTGAAATTTGCGGGTCTGCACTCATGGTGCATTCAGATGTTCACGCTAACAGCGTACCATTGTTTCTATCCTTTTTTTATGGAGAAAAAATCCGCGCCAGCTTCGGGAGATGTTTATTTGACTAAATAAGTTAGCTACTATCTTCCATGAAGCACTCGTACAAACTTCATCAACTTTTTTAATGTGTACTCAATAGGGTCAGTGATGTTGGACTCAAATTGTACGAATACAATGTATGAGATATCATTTGAATATCGTGCGAAATAATGCCTAATTCGGATTACGTCTGCAAAGGGCAAATACTTGAAATGTAACTCCTTACCCAGCACCAAAGCAACGTATTGCAAGAACAGCAATGACCGCATCCCGCACTCGTTGGCCCACGCGTCGAAAAGAAAGAGTTCGTCTACATACGCTAGGAAGTTCCCTTGGGGTGAGGAAAATACAGCTTTAGAATTTGCGCAAGCAGTCTTTCGTCGAAGTTTTCATAAAGTGTATGAAGCGTGTTCTGCAAACAATACATTACATATCGCCTCTGCACTGGCATTGTTCCCAAGTGTGAAATTGTTCGTTCGCCATTCCGTTACCGGCGATTATCGCACATCCTAGGCCGTTCTCTGAGCTCTTACAACAAGATGTTGCACTGCTTATCACAGTACCTTCGTTTGTGTTAATTGAAATAAGTTTAGGAATATACACCGCGCAAGTTGCCCTCACTCTGTTAGAAGTGCATGTAGTCAACATTAAGAAGAAAGCTTGTAAAATGCGTCAAATTCATACTGAAGTAAGATCTACAATGCTTTACCAATGTGTTCATAGTCCTTGACATAAATGATTTCTATTGAAATATCTCAAAACACTCAGTCTTGAAACTGTCGTTAAGTCCACGTGCCACCAAAGCACAACGAGCACGCTTAATACATTTTGTATTGTACAAAGATTGCCTGGATCTCTGTTCAACAATCCTCGATTCTAAGTGTACGCGACTGTCTAGTGTTCTAAGGTCGTACAAAGTTCTATTCTAGGCTCCCTGAAGCAAGGACTTTTACAATGGAAATACGCAACCGTCTCCTAGCAGCCGCAGCAGCTTTCGCATGCTGGTTTGCTCGCCGCGCAGATGGGGAATGAAAATTCGTTTTGAAACCTACATCGAACCGTATATGGCTCCAAAGCGTTTCTGTAGCTTGTGGTACCCATAGCGGAAATGTGCAGCTCTAGAAACATAAAGGGAAACTCTGGAGGTTAATCAATGAAAATTACATCAAGTTTCATTCTGCACATACGTAGGAGAGGTCACTCAGCATACTCACTTGGACTCACTGAGACTCAGATCGACTCGCCATTCTGAGTCAAAGTCAGTTCGGTTGTGGAAAATTTTGGTGAGTCCGAGTCCGAGGTAAACCCAAGCGAATGATGTATTTCTTCAGTGAGTCTGAGTGAAGCCCACTTATTGGCGACCAATGATTGTTCCGGTGTAGGCTTAGGTGCTAGCGTGTAATATCTTTCACGCGCGTCGGTTTTTGTAATGGCTTAGTAACAGAGTAGATATCGTCATGGACACATTGGGTGGCAATATCGACACACTAGCACTGCAAACGCCAACCTTGCCTCACATCTAGTCTTGTGATATAGCGTGAGTATCTCTGATATCATAGTCATGAAATTGTAAGATGACACTGAGTAGCAGTTCCCTAAGTTTCTGATGAAACGGCGACGTACCCCATTCCTATGGTCTCTGTTATACAAGAGGGACCACAACCATTGAGAGTTCATGAACTCTAATTGCAACAGTCTGTAAGACTACATGTACCTGTACCATGGAAGATATTAAATAAGCATATTGATTATTGTGGTGATGTATCTCACGAGAATGCATACCAAATATGTCTGCTTAAATTCAAGCGAAAAGAAAACCATTCATGCGTAATTTTTATTTATTTATTTATTTATTTATTCAATCATACTGTCGATCCCATCAGGGATCTTTACAGGAAGGGCATATTCAATTGTTACAATACAACAATACAAATAGGAACAATTCAATTACACATAAAGAAAATTCGGCAGATCCCACGTACCGTGGGAGTCGATGTTATGCGAAGCATGCGCGGGATGGTGACTGCGGCGTAATTTTAGGGGCGAAGCTCCTTAAGGCGGCACCCGTTCGTCCCTCGTAGTCGTAGTAGTAGTGCGTAACAAGTCTTACGCTTTGACCTCCAAGGTGGTGCCGGTGGGAGAGTTTTCCTGTGCGTTGTTGAACAATAAAAAATTCGCAGCGTGCGCGTTAACTAAAAGCCGAATTCTTCTGTCTCTCATTCCCCATTTGCAGCCATTAGTATGTTCCAGTAGGAAACGTTAGTAGAAGTAGAAGTGTAAGTGTTAGCTAAAAGCCGACTTCTTCTGTCTCTCATTCCCATTAGCAGCCATTTTTTACCTCCAAGGTAGTGCCTGGTGAGATTTCTCCTGTGCGTGATTAAACAATAAAAATTTTGTTCAAAACACCGTTGATTGATGAAATAAACCAACGAAAGACGCCAGATGTTTTGTAAAAGCAAAACGAAAGAACGCCAGATGTTTCTAAAGCAAAGCGAAAAGACGCCATCTGCTTAACGAAAGACGCCACATGTTTTCTAAAGCAATGGTTTTCTAAACAATGAAAATTCACAGCGTACATGTAAAATTAAAGTGAGCTGCAAGTCGTCATAACTCATCGAACCTTTAGTATAAACGCGCCCGATCTCACGTCGGTGATGATGTACTGGGCAGAATTCACGGAAGATTCACGGTTTACCGATGAACCTCCGCAGCTTCGCCCACTCATCATCATTCACTCCGTGGATATGCTGTGATTTTTTTACATTGAACGAAAGGTTAAGGAATGACGCTAGAGAAATGTGCAAGTGGTAACGCACACTCATATGCTGATGAGTCGCATATGCATTATACAACCAGTTGTTTACAGTTGCGTAGCGATACCAACAGCAACATGGGTGTTACCATCACCAGACGCGATAAGCTGATATGTAGTGCTTTTATTTTATAGCGAAAGCTGTTATGAGATCATTTCACCGGCCGTTTTTGGCGCCGTAGTTGTCCGCCGCCGCCGCCGCCGCCGCCGCCGGTGTCCGTAACCAGTATCGCTCGAAATAAGAAAAAAAAACGAAATAAGAAAAAAATTCCAGGATGGAACGAGGTTCGAACCTGGGCCCTCTGCGTGTGAGCCTAGTATTCAACCTCTGAGCCATGCCGGTGCTTGAAACTGCTTTGCAAAATGGTCCTATACAGGCTTCATGTCGGGAAGGAACCACATTAGCATATGCAATATAGCGTGGTAGAAGAGTAAAATAAGCAACAAGCGTCGCACAACGCGAATTCTGTAACCAGGCGTCACACAATGCGAATTGCGCAACGAGTAGGTTGTTGAATGCTTCCAACCCATTACAAAGGACTCTGCCTTCATCGTCATCAGGCACAGCATCAACAAAGTGCGCATAATGCCTTACATGCGTTTAGCAGGTACCAACGCTCTCCGTAGAATGACGAAAAATGGCATAGTGCCTGCTGCCCTACTTCTAAAAAATTACAATGATTTATAGCGCAGTGGGCTCCTCACAAGTGCACTTGTATTGGTTTGCCAAGGAAGCCCATAAGCGCATGATCCACTTCCTCGGGGTCTCAGTAAAATTACACTGATTTATAGCGTAGTGGGTTTCTCGCAAGTGCACTTGTATTGGTTGCCAAGGAAGCCCATAAGCGCATGATCCATTTCCTCGGGGTCTCAGTAAAGTTCTTCGCCCCCCCCCGTCTCTCTCGCACGTCAACGTATGTCCTACAGCATGACGGGAGAGGGAAATAGCGACCGGGCGTCACCCAATGCAAATTACATAACTGGTGGGCCGTTTAAAGATTCCAACCCATTACAAAGGGCTGAGCCATAATTCTTCATCGTCATCAGTCGTCGCGTCAACAAAGTGCACATAATGCCTTACAGACGTGTAGCAGTTGTCTCGCTTCTCCGCAGAATGACGAATAATGGCTTAGTAGGTGCTTCCCAACTTCACAAAAATTGTGATTGTACGAAGAGAAGCTCTACCAGAAACGCTCTTAGACTGCCATATTTCCGTTCTTCACGGGCTGTGACTACAATAAAGTCAGCGCAACCTCACTTGCATGGATGCTTACGAAAGTCTGAACTATATGATAGTGGAGCGCAATCATCTTGAAAAGAAAGGCTAACGAAGTGACAAAGAAGAAATGGGCGCTACACTCACTGTTTATCAGAAACAAATCTTGCTACATTTCTATTGCACACACACTTTCTACACCTGGAAGCGGCACAGGTCACACGACAAACAATCTTCATCATGGTATACCTAGGAATTTCACTTCCACATCAGAGATAAAGAAACCGATGATTGATTAACATATTTCACCAATACAGTTAAAACGCGATCAAACGAGACGTGACTTTACGAAGTCTCCGATCTAACTAATGTATTCATAGGATTACGTACTCATAGGATTCAATATTGTCATCAACCCCAAATAGCGAAAACAATATTGTGCCAAACCCAATTTAACGAAGTTCTTTCTTAAACAAACCACTTGAAATCGGTCATTTCTTTCTAATTTTGACACTGGAGCCGGTTTTTCTTCGAGCGTACACTGTAACGTTATCGCAGTAAGACAACGAGTCACCCTAGTCACTACTCTAGTTTCATGTCGACAGGGCTGAATGCTGCGCCCCTTCACGGAATAACGGACTCAAAAGTCAGTGATAGCTACGTGGCTCAGAAGGCCAGCGGTCCCAGCGGACAAGCGGAGAGGGCAGCGGAGCGCAAGACGAAATGAAGAGTAATAGCTAAGCGGCTTAGCGTCGCGCCTCTTGTTCCAGCGGGCATTGGACGCACCTCGTGCTCCGCAGAGCGTGAAGGTGCGTATAGATAGATAGATAGATAGATAGATAGATAGATAGATAGATAGATAGATAGATAGATAGATAGATAGATAGATAGATAGATAGATAGATAGATAGATAGATAGATAGATAGATATTCTCTAAAGAAAAGGGCAGGCAGCCCTATTCAAAATCATGGATTGGTGGATGCCGGAATTGTTGGTCGATAGGATGAAAAGAATAGTGGATGTGGTAGCAAGCATAGGGCATGTGGTGAATACAATAGTGAATAAGGTAGAAGTTGTGTTCAGAACGGCCATGATGGTGAAAATAGAAAATTCTGGCTGCTAATGGTGATACCAAACATTTTAGGGGCGAAGCTCCTTATAGCAACACCTGGTCGGTCGTCGCTCCATGCGCCGTGTCCCCGCCGTCGCGTCTCCCGTGTCATTAAATAGATTGCGCTGTCCCATAGAGATGTGTGCAATATGTGTGCAAAAGAAACGAAAAAAAAGAAGAAAAAGGAAAAAAAACAAAAAAGAAGCGAAAAGTTAAAAAGAAAGAAAAAAGAAAAAACAAAGCAGCGGCACCCTGCACGCTAGATGGCGTGCAGTAATCAAAGCGGTTTATCGCTTTGATTACTGCTGGGCGGAACCACTGAACATTTCCCGGTGTGAGCATGATTCCTTCAGGAGCTTCGCCCAAGCTCTTCATCATTCACCCGGGGATATGCTGTAATGTTTTTTTTTTTTTGGTAGATCGCTTGGTGAAAAAAAATTCGGCAGATCCCACGCCTTCTGGGAATAGGTTTCTCGCAAAGCAGCCAGCGAGTACTTCTATGTTGTATTTTATGGCTTTGAGCGAAGCGTTACGAGGTAAATCGACATGTTTTTGTAAGTATGGTAGTAGCTGTGTGCCCATCTTGGGCTCACAACGTACGTCGACAACACTGGCGTTTAAAGGGTAACTTATGGTGCGACGTAACGTCAGCCCTCACGTTAGAGTGGCTACGTCAGTATTATCGAAACTAAGTGCACTTTATGGTGCAATCATGTGAATATCATATGTAACTTTCGTTATTGTATTCCTCCGGGGCCGAGCAATGCTTCAATATAGCTTGCTATATCATATGAATACAACTGTTTAATAATAAACTGCTGCAAAAGCGGAGCCAACACTGGAACCAACGACGTTAATCTGATATGACGCCTGTATCGTAGTGGTACATATTTATTGCTTATTGCTTTCTTTTAAAACTAGACAGCCAGCACCACAACCACAATGGATTTTACCGTCATACGCCTCCATAGGCTGTTTTTCCAAACCAGTTTATAGACCTGGCGTGGCTCTGAGGTAGAATACCTGGTTGCCACGCAGAACGCTTGGGTTCCGTGCCTGCTGGGATCCTAGTTTTTATTCTTTTGCATTCGTCAGGCCAACGCTGGCGATGTCGGTGTTTCATAACGCTCTCGCATTTAAATGTGGGCACGTCAGCTGGCCGCCCGTGAACAGGATGTAAAACCCGTTCTTCTGTTTCACGCAGGTTGTGCGACTCGGAGCCACATGGTCGGCCGGCGTATGTGATACAACGTGGCTCCATTCGACGGCGTGTTTCACCGTCGGAGCATGCGCAAATGGACGCCAACGGATGTGAGCTCCCAAGATGCTTCATCGACTGGACTACAGCGCCATCGGCTTTGACTTCTTCGGCAGTGCAGTGATAAGAAGAGCATCACCCGGGCATCCTTTTAGTGGGCACGTCGGCATACCACCCGTGAACAGGATGTCAAACCCGTTCTTCTATTTCACGCAGGTGAGCGATGACCCATGTCTAATTCATGTCTAGTGATGTCTAGTGACCGATTTCTAATTCGTCTGACGTGCCCACGTCACTTCTGTGCTTTGTGTCACTACGCGAAAGGCATCGTGTATTCTTCTCTGGTGCTTTCTGGTGATGTCGAGCCCAATCTAGGGCATGAAACGGAAAAGATGCTGCGTGAACTTTTAGAAAGTAAAAGAACAATGCATAGGAAATTAGAGAAGTTGAAGTTAGAAAACAAGCTTAAAGGGGTACTGACACCTTTTTTCGAAGGCAAGTTTACTCTGCCATACAAATCTCCTGTATGCAGAGACGGCTCTGAGCAAGTGTGAAGCTCAGCAAAAGCTGATAAGATATTTTAATTTGATATTAAAGTCATTTTTTTCATGGCGCACCTACTGACATCGACACTAGCTTGACGTCAGGCTACAGTACAAATTCTGTTGACTTCACGCAGCAGTCTGGCTAGTTGTGATGACGTTAGGTACCCAAACTTCCAAAATAGCCGCTTGTGCGTCACGAACGGAGCCACGGTGCGGAGCGGCCGTGGAAACGTCACTGTATATTGTGCGAGCACGTGACGAGAAGCTCATACTGTGTTGTGACGTCAGGGTACAGTAGGAACCGAAACTAGCTTTTAAAAACATATTGTAATTACTTTTTCAGGGCACACTCGCGCTTAGCAAAACCTTTCCTAGGCTCTTGAGGGCTTGACCTTCCATTTGGCGCAAACAAGCGAAAACAGTGTCAGTACCCTTTAAGAGTGTCGAAGACTCAGTGGCAATCGGTAAAGAACTCGACGCTAAAATTGCACACTTGTAACAAACAGTGATACACTTAGATAAAAAGGACAGGAGCAGGCAGAAGAATCTTCTTGTCCTCGGCTTTTCGGAGCCGACTGGGGAAACGCCAGAATCACTAGCGCAGAAAGTGATTGATGATATTTTTCATACATCAGGAGTCATGGTATCCTCTGTAGAATGAATTCATAGAATTGGCCGTCAGCGTACCAACGAGCCACGCCCTGTGATTTTAAAGTTGTTTGACCATCGCGAAAAAGTTTCCATTCTGAGCAAGCGCTACAAAGTAATGGGAAAGAACATATCAGTCTCAGAGGATTTCTCGACCGCCACTAGAGCACTAGAGAAGTTCGCAAGTGTCTCTGGAATAGCATGGTTGATATCACGCGAGATGGGACTAAGGTAAAACTAGTCTACGATAAAATAAAAATCGGCGGTGAATTGTACGACTGGGATGAAACTAAAAAGACACTAGTACTGCGTAATCAACGCCGCAAAAACGGGAGGACAACGGGCCGTCCACATCGCGCAGACCTGAGAACCGCGGAATGAAATAAAGGCCTCCAAAATACTTTCCGATGTCTTAACCTGACTGCCCGAAGTATATTAAAGAAAACAGCTGACCTATAAAGCATACTTGCCTCTCACAGCCCCCATGTAATAGTTATTACAGAAACTTGGCTGCATGGCGACATAAGTGACTCGGAAGTCGTGCCGCATGGATACCGTATCTACCGCAAGGACCGTGAGTCCCGTGGTGGCGGCATTGCTACTTTGTACATGGATTCGTTGCGTGTTACAAGGCTGCCAGATATCACCAGCATTGAATGCGTATTGTTGAATGTTCATTCCAGGTTTTCCATTTGGTATTTGCCGGATTTTACGGCCCCCCGAACAGTGACGGTACATTTTCTGAGGCGCTTAACGAATTCCTGTGCAGGAACCGTGCTTCTAACCTTGTACTAACTGGAGATTTTAACATTCCACTAATTAACTGGGATGGTGATTTTCCTGAAGCACTCTGCGCTTCCGCTGAGCCGTTCGTAGACATTGTTTTATTACATGGCCTATCACAACTAGTAAAAGCGCCTACAAGATACAAGATGATAGTCGATGAATTTTGGATCTATTTATTACTAGTGACAGTGTTCTTGATTGTAACCCGAGAGTGCACATATTAAAAGGTATCTCACAGAAAAAGGTGCTGTGCTTAAATCTCGAAGTGAAATTCCGATCAAGGCTGGCAAAAAAAGTGTATTGTTCCGGTGTTCTCACGTGCTAGTGATGTAGATATTTCGGATGTTCTAGGTCGTTCTTTTCCTTTCTTTAACTCGTGTTACGAATCAGATGCCTCTACTGTTGAACATATATGGTGCTTTTTTAGAAACCTGGAATTGACTTTTGTGAAAATGTTTATCCCACACAAACGACACTCGCAGCGTACACATAATTCATTGATGACGAAAGAGACTGCACGTCACCAACGCAAGTTAAACAGATCGAGAAGGCAGTACAGACGGTATCCATGCTCAAGTGGCTGAGATAAGATATCAGATTTACGCGAACAACTAAACAACAGCATTAAAAAGGCCAAAGATTTTTACGAACACCTTAGTCTTAAGAACTTCCTTAAAACTTCACCAGAAAAATTTTGGCGACACATTTCGCCAAAGAACGACCCGCCTATTCTGTCGGTCAATGGTGTCCCTGCGACAGATAACGCAGTGATTGCCGAAGCGCAATGCTTATTTTGGTTCTGTGCTTCTCGTTGACGAAGGCCGTGCACCAGAATTTAGCAAATTTGGTCACAGTGAACCTATTCATAATATGTTTATATCTGAAGAAGGCATACTAGCACTACTGCTAAATATAGATGACAGGAAATTCTTGTCTATGCGGACCTTCGTGTGACTGGAAGTACGCGAAAATCACGCCAATCTCTAAAACAAGCGCACCATCAAATCCGTCATCATACAGAGCGATTTCCTTATTATGCACATGCGCGAAGGTACTAGAGCATATGATGTTTAAACACATTTCAAGTTTTCTTGAAAAAAAATGCTTAATTGGTTCCTTCCAGTATGGCTTTCGCCGTGGTTACTCTACACTCACCCAGCTCATCGAAACTGGCGATGACAGCAGCGGCCCTAGGCAGACATAACCAGGTCGATAATATATTTCTCGACTACGAAAAGGCATTCGACCGAGTCTCTCATCGAAAATTATTATTGAAGTAAGAGTCAATACTGAAGAACAGCACAGCTTTGATAGAAGCCTACCTCTCATGTAAACACCTAGCCATGGCCATTGACAACGTAGCTGCACGCGCCATTTCAGTCCTTTCAGGTATCCCGCAAGGGTTCTTGGTCCCCTATTTTTTCTCGTATACATCAATGACATCGTTCAGAACATTACCGTTAAAATAAGGCGTTTTGGTGATGATTGTGTTATATACCGTGTGTTGGACCTCTAAGCCTTCCAACTGCGGCGCGGTTAACATCGAGCCAAAAACACGTCTTGCAAGATGAACCGCTTTAATGGAACTAGAAAAAAAAAGAGAAAAGAAGAGGGCGAGCCAGCGCTGCTACGTGAGCACGCGTGAGCTCGTGAGGAGCATCCATAATGATGATGTTTGGTCATCTGTAGACGAATGACGAAGAAAAGGAAGTCACAACAGTCTCCCGCGCCGACAGATGACGTTAGTTGGCTTCCAACGGGTAAAGTAGCTGTACGGGCCGCTTCACAACAGAGCCGTCGGGCAAGCATAAAGAGCAGGTCCTGACAATGCTGTCGCGTCCGCTGATCAGTTCCTCTATGCGGGCCAAACTCCACAGTTGCCTTGGAAGCTGTTTATCCCCGAGTAGAACTACGTTGCCTTTCTTCAAAGAGTCATTTCTTTTGGCTTGGTTGGATGTAAAGTTCCTGAGTTCATTAAGGTACTCTTTATACCAACGAGACCAAAATGCTTGCAAATCATCTTCTCGCTTGCTCCAAAGTTTCTTCAGTGCATCGTTGGTAGACTCGGTGTTGATTTTCAGTTCGTAATGTGGTAGCGTTGTCAGTCTCCTTCCAACGAGAAAATCTGCTGCAGGTGGGGGGTACGGTTCATCTACGTCGTTGAACACGTAAGTCAAAGGTCGAGAATTCACCACGGCCTCCACTTCTGTTAGTAGAGTAACTAACTCTGTCCGACTGACAAGCCTTCGCCCAAGCATCTTCTTCAAGCAGGTTTTTTACAGAACGAACGAGTCTCTCGTAGAACCCGCCCCACCAAGGAGCGCTCGGGCAAATGAATTTCCATTCGATCTTCGAGGAGCAAAAGACAGCGAGTACGTCGGGGTGTCTTATCGTTCGCCAAAGCTTCTGTAGGTCCTTGGACACTTTGACGAATGTTCGTGCGTTGTCGCTGTAGATAATGTGACAGAGACCCCCTCGTGATACGAATCTCCGTAGGGCGCAAAGAAAATTCACTGTGGTCAAGTCTTCAACCAGTTCAAAGTGAACGGCTCTTGTCACCGCACACGTAAAAAGAGCGATATAGGAGCGCTCGTGGGGATGCCCTTTGATGTATAGTGGCCCCGCAAAGTCATACCCAAGCCTCTTCATACCCAAGCCTCTGCAATGCAGAAGATGTCAGAAGATCGGACACGTCAGCGCAGTTTGTCGACATTCAGCAGTATGCCCACGGTGTTCCGAGTCACACGACTCTGACACTTGCCGTGCAACAGAGCTCAAGTGCCCCAATTGCCAGGGTCCTCACGCTGCGTCCTCGAAAGAGTGCCCGCTGCTAAAGAAGGAGCAGCAGATATTGAGGAAGATGGTCCGTGACGGCTCATCACACAGAGATGCTGCCACCGCCATAAGGCGTCGACGTCCACGCAAACGAAGGTCATCATCGGGCGTAAGGGAGATATCACGTCCTGCAGCGACTCCTTCCACCCATCCGCGTCCTCCTCCTCCAACCAACCCAAATATTGACAAGACCAACCGTACGAAAAGCGGTTATGCCGCCGCGGCTTCGTCAGGTGCGGAATGGCCAGCACTACCGCAGACATGTCAAGCATCGGAGCAACAGCAGGGCATTCGCCCACTGAACTCTAATGTCGCGGCTGGTGACGAGATGCGATAGAGAGACTCCCAGGTGATCACCATGCTAAGGTCTCTCACGAATGTCATGCGCCTACTACTGACGAACATGAATACTCCGGCTGCTCGCAGCGCTCTACAGGTACTGGATGCTCTGACCCCAGTGCTTGAGACCATCGTTTGAAGCCATGGCCCACTCATTAGTGTGTTTCCGTAGTGAAGTCAAGAAAGCGTCTCTTTTTCAATGGAATGCACGTGGCCTCAAACCCAGAATCTCTGACTTTAGGCCCTTCGTCTTCGAGAATCAGTTCCAGATTCTCGTAATTTGTGAACCGAACTTTCAGACCGTTCTCCGTATATCTGGTTATGAGGCATTCTTGTCACCGACCAGCGGTGAACGAAGCAAGGTTTTTGTGTGTGTAGAGAAGCATTGGAACGCTCTAATGGGTCGTCCTCTCGAGCGCCTCCTAGTGGGTCGCCCTCTTCGCCTCTTCTCGGAGAGCACGCCCCTCGTGCTCGTGCTCGTGAGTCTGCGAGTCTGCGCTCTGTCGTTGTGCATCGCCGCCGTCAATCCCGCCGTCAATAAACGCCTTAACAAAGTGGTGGAGAGTGCTGTACCGTCACCGCAACTTCGGTCTCCATTCGATGCCCCTGGAGCTTCGATCCAGGGGCATCGGAGCGAAAACAAACGGCGTCGTTGTTTTCGCTCCGGACTTCCCCACACATCTTCAACGCCTGCGGCATGTTTTGACGCGTTTGAGCGAGGCCGGTCTACAATTGAATCTCAAGAAGTGCCGATTTGCAGCACGGCAGCTGACAATACTCGGTTACGTCGTGTCCAAGGACGGTATTCTCCCCGATCCCGCCAAGCTTCGGGTCGTGACCGAGTTCCCCAAACCTACGTCCGTCAAGGAACTGCGCAGTTTCGTAGGACTGTGTTCCTACTTTCGGCGCTTCATTCGAAACTTCGCGACTATCATATCGCCGCTGACGAAGCTCCTCGGAAGTACTGGGCCGCTCAATTCGTGGTCGTCAGAGTGTGACGAAGCTTTCGCGAAGCTCCGTCGTTTGTTGACGTCGCCTCCCATATTACGCCACGACGACCCTACGGCCCCTACTGAGGTACACACAGACGCCAGCGGTGTTGGCCTTGGCGCTGTCCTTGCGCAGCGCAAGCCAGGGTTCCCTGAATATGTCGTGGCATATGCAAGTCGTACGCTTACCAAAGCCGAGACCAATTACACAGTCACCGAAAAGGAATGCCTGGCGATCATCTGGGCCCTTACGAAGTTCCGACCTTATTTGTATGGTCGCCCATTTGATGTCATCACCGACCACCATGCACTATGCTGGTTGTCGTCATTGAAGGATCCATCAGGCCGCCTCGCCCGCTGGGCACTTCGCCCACAGGACTAAGACATCCGCGTGCTGTACCGCAACGGACGCCAGCATGCTGACGCCGACGCACTCTCGCGCTCCCCCTTGCCTGACGACAATACCCACAGCTCAATGTCTCACAATGCCGTTTCTTCCATCGACATTCACACCATCGCTACCGAACAGCGCAAGGATCAGTGGATCGCTTCACTGATAGACTTGCTCACTGATCCATCGGCAACACCATCCACTCGCGCGTTGCGTCGTCAAGCCCATCATTTCGCCATTCG
Source organism: Rhipicephalus sanguineus (assembly GCF_013339695.2). Classification (NCBI taxonomy): domain Eukaryota; kingdom Metazoa; phylum Arthropoda; class Arachnida; order Ixodida; family Ixodidae; genus Rhipicephalus; species Rhipicephalus sanguineus. Next base: position 155,090,024 of record NC_051179.1, read on the forward strand.
CGACGACCTCCTTCACCGACGCAATTACAACGCCGACGGCCGCCAGTGGCTACCAGTAATACCCCGCAGTCTCCGTTCTGACATATGCGAATCGTTCCACGCTGATCCGCAGTGTGCGCACTCTGGGGTATCGAAAACATACCACCGCATTCGCCAACGGTACTTTGGCGAGGGATGTACCGCTACGTGCAGAAGTTCGTTCGCTCCTGCATCGATTGTCAGCGCCGTAAGACTTCAACGCATCAGTCACCAGCAGGTCTACAACCTTTACCTTGCCCTGACCGGCCGTTTGGGCGCGTTGGCATCGATTTGTATGGGCCACTTCCTCTGACGTCGGCTGGTAACCGCTGGGCCATCGTCGCTGTAGACCACCTTACGCGATACGCCGAAACTGCCGCCATCCCAGCGGCAACAGCGTGCGATGTAGCCTCCTTCCTGCTCCACCGGTTCATGCTGCGCCACGGTCCACCCCAGGAGCTGCTCAGCGATTGAGGCCGTGTCTTCCTGTCGGAAGTCGTCGAAGCCATCCTCAAAGAGTGCAACGTTGTTCACCGCAAAACTACTGCCTACCACCCGCAGACGAATGGCCTCACCGAACGGTTTAACCGCACGCTGGGCGACATGCTCTCGATGTACGTCGCCGCCGATCACACAAATTGGGATTCGATTCTGCCTTTCGTCACCTACGCCTACAATACCGCCCCTCAAAGCACCACTGGTTTCTCACCCTTTTTCTTATTGTACGGCAGGCACCCGTCGCACACAATCGACACAATCCTTCCATACAAGCCGGATCGATCGGAGTGTGCGCCTATTTCTGCCACAGCCATACTTGCTGAGGAGTGTCGCGAGCTTGCGAAGACCTTTACTACGCAGGACCAAGAGCGGCAGAAAAGCATCCGCGGTGAGACCAACACTTCTGCACCCACGTTCCTACCTGGAGCACTCGTATGGCTCTCGGTCCCTACGACTGCAACAGGCCTCTCTTCCAAACTGCTGCCCAAATACGAAGGCCCCTACCGTGTCGTCGAACGCACATCCCCGGTCAACTACCTGATTGAACCTATTGAACCATCTTCGGACATGCGCCGTCGAGGGCGCGACATTGTCAACGTGGAGCGCCTCAAGCCCTACCATGACCCGCTCATAGTGACCACCTGTTAGGTCGCCAGGCGGCTCCCTTTTCGTACCCGGGGTAATTGTAGAGAAGCATTGGAACGCTCTAATGGGTCGTCCTCTCGAGCGCCTCCTAGTGGGTCGCCCTCTTCGCCTCTTCTCGGAGAGCACGCCCCTCGTGCTCGTGCTCGTGAGTCTGCGAGTCTGCGCTCTGTCGTTGTGCATCGTCGCCGTCAATCCCGCCGTCAATAAACGCCTTAACATGTGTATTAGATGTGAACTTACATAGGCGGAGCACCCAGTGCCACCTGGCAATAGCAACCAGTACGTTTGCTTAATAGTGAAAACGAAGGAGGTTACATTCACTCTTGTTGCAGTATATATTTCTCCCTCAAGTCGCTTTGATTTCAAACGCCTGCATAACGTGTTAACATCAACGCCTGGTCCCTGGATTCTCACTGGAGATTTTAATGCCCATCATCCACTATGGGGCAGCGTGAAGATGGATTCTAGGGGAAGAAGATTGGCATTATTTGCGACACAGCACAATCTATGCTGCCTCAACGATGGTAGTCCGACATATCTGCGGGGAACTACATACATCAGCTGCTTGGACTTGGCTATGGTCTCTTGGCATTTGGAAAGACACGTAAAATGGTTCGCGGATATCGAAACTCATGGAAGTGACCACCTTCCTACTTACCTGAAGATAAAGGGACTATCCAAGGGCACCTCTACCGCTCTCCGACGAACTACTGACTGGTCGGCGTTCCGGCTGCACATGGAGGAAACCTGTGAAGGTACGCTTCCATCAGGTTTTGACAATGAAATTCGCAATGCCATACAAGAGGCTACGCGCACCTTTCAGCCTTTTCCGAATTACAATGAATTTGAAGCCAAATTACAGCGCCTACGGGCGATTCGCAGACGCGCGGGAAGAAGGTACAGACGAACCAAATCAATACACGACCTCAGAGAGGCAAGACGGCTGCAAAAGAAGATTCAGCGCCGTATTGACGCACTTCAATCTAAAAGATGGAAGCTATTCTGCGAGTCCTTGGATCCACGTCAGCGTTTGTCTAAAATATGGAGGACCGTTCGCGGACTTCGTGATCTACCGCATCAGCGTTTCCCTTTCAAGTCTCTCGCTCTGAAGCAGGGTCGAAAGGAGATTGAGGTGGCTGAACAATTCTGCGCGAAACTAACTGGCACTCAGGCTACATGTGCACCTATACAATGCGTCACTCCTGCGTCTCGGGACTCCCGCATGGACCTCATGTACTCAATGGAGGAGCTTGAAGCGGCACTGGCAAGCTGCAGGCGCTCATCATCTCCGGGGCCTGACGGCGTGACATATTCAGCGCTCCGAAACCTTGGAGAGAAGGCGCGACACGTGCTGCTAAGTACGTAAAACGAGTCCTGGAGGAAGGGTTTGATTCCGCCAGAATGGAAGTACAGCCGCTTGGTTCCGCTTCTTAAACCTGGCAAATCGCCGCTAGATCTGTCATCATACCGACCCATTGCTCTAGCCAGCTGCATTGGGAAGGTTATGGAAAGGATGGTGCTGACACGCTTGGAGTGGTATCTGGAATGGTACAGCGTTTACCCAGACTCTATGACAGGCTTCCGACGTGGGCGCTCCTCTATTGACAACGTGATTGACTTAGTCACGTTTGTCCAACATCAGAAACGCCTGAAACGCCTCACAGCAGCATTGTTCCTCGATATAAAAGGCGCCTACGACAATATAACGCATGGCGCAATAATAGACGCGTTGACTGAAGTCGGAACTGGCAGCCGAACATTCGAGTGGATACGCAGCTATTTGACTGGTAGACGTTTTTTCATGGTCACTGAGGAAGGCGCCACATCTTACCATCAGACAGGACGTGGAGTGCCACAGGGTGGTGTGTTAAGCCCGACACTATTCAACCTTGTGCTCGTCGGCCTCACGAAATGTTTGCCCAATACAGTCCATATATCTATATATGCAGACGACATCTGCATCTGGGCATCTGCAGTGACACGTCTACAACTACGAGCGCGGATACAAAAGGCAGCTACGCTGACCGCGCTGTACTTGAAAAATCAAAATCTAGAACTGTCACCGGAGAAGTGCTGCTTTGTCGCATTTACACGCAAGACAATGCGGCAGTACACAATAACGATCAATGGGCAAGCAGTTGTCCACGACCGGAAGCACCGCTTTTTAGGCGTAATCATCGACCGCGATTTATCATGGACGCCACACGTTGTACTTGAAGAGACGGCTGGCTACCATAGCGCACCTTCTCAAGTTTCTGGGTGGAAAGTCGTGGGGCACATCAGTAAGGTCTATGCTGCAGCTCTATAATGCCTTATTTCTCGGTTTTGCAAGATACAGTCTTCCTGTGATGGGAAAAACCTGCAAAACAAATTTGAACGCACTCCAGGGCCTGCAAGCTCAAGCTCTAAGGACATGCCTCGGTCTTCCGAAATGTGCGTCTAAAGCGGCAACAATCGTCATTGCAGGAGACCATCCTGTGTCAACATACGTAACCACTGATACCCTCAGGGTGCATATTCGACACCTTGCCCGGGTACCTTCGCACCATCTCGCATCTTTACGTGCACAAAGGCCGCATACAACATTCAGCCGCACTATTGCTGCCCATAGTACTTCTTTGCCATCGAACTATACGCCTGCAGCAAGGCCATCCTCGCCTATATGGTGCCTACATCGACCCGAAGTGCGCCTTACCATACCAGGAATTACGATGAAAAGAAGAACGTCATCGGTTGCCCTTAAACAGGCTGCGCTACTGTATTTACATGAGGTGTACATTGCTCACACCCATATTTACACTGATGGTTCAGTTATGACTACAAGCTCAACCGCCGCCGTAATAATTCCAGCAAGAGCTATCACAATACAGCTCAAAATGTTTCACGCAACCTCAACTACAGCTGCTGAACTAGTAGCGCTCCGTGCTGCTCTTCAATTTGTCATGGAGCAGACACCTAATTCGTGGTCTATCTTCTGCGATAGCAAAGCAGCCTTCCAAAGTCTACCCTCCGCTTTACGTCATGGCTCACATGAGCAGCTCGTCGCGGAAATCGGGCAAATCCACCATGAAGCAATAGAAAAAGGGCACCGAGTAATATTCCAGTGGCTGCCTAGTCACTGCGGCATTCAGGGAAATGACCAAGCGGATGCAGCTGCCCGATCCGCTCATGACGGTGTCAGCAGTGTCATCATTCCCCTGTCAAGATCGGACGCCGCAAGAGAACTTCGTATGCTAGCTCGTCGCATAACGTTGGACTTGTGGAAGTCATCATCTACATTTACAAGTGCACGGCTGCATGCCTTGGACCCTGATCTTGAATTACGCATCCCGTCCACCTTATCACGACGTGACTCTACCCTGCTGGGCCGTCTATGGCTTGGAGTGGCCTTCTGAAATGCCTATTCGTATATTATTGGAATGGCTAAGAGCCCGTCGTGTGAAGTCTGCGGGTGCAGCGAAACAGTCGCGCACCTTCTTTGTGAGTGCACCCGCTTCAGCTCCGAAAGAACGGCCCTCTCAGCCGCATTAGGCCAGCTGGACAACCGCCCTCTCACGGAGAACAAAATCCTAGGGCCCTGGCCTACCCGGTCTTCAGCGCAAGCCGCTCTGAGGGCGTTGTTGAGGTTTCTCCACGCAACCGGACTCAATGTCAAACTGTGACTGCTGGAAGAAAATGGTGCTGTGTAGTACTTGGACTGCGGTTATGACTTCGTTTTGTTTTGTTTCGTTTTGTTGTTGTATTTTGTCGCGTGCTGTCGTCACAAACTCTTCTTCTTCTCTTTCATTCTTTTACATCCCCTTACCCCTTCCCACGTGCAGGGTAGCAAACCGGAGACTGCTTCTGGTTAACCTCCCTGTCTTTCCTTTCTCCCTCTTCTCTCTCTCGCTGGAGTTTTGCGCGGCTACGACGTCCAAGTGGCTCACGTTCCCGCACGCAAGCTTAGCCCTTTCAGTCACGGTGTGTACAATTGTACACATCAACTTCGGAATCGCATCACGCACCGCGTGTTTCTTCAAGTGGCCTGAAACTTAGTGTGCACATTCGTGCAGGCTTCCTGAGTGGGCAACTGGCGGTTATTTAACTTCATTAGGCTGCTTATTGCTGCAGATGATCACTTTGCTAGAGGCACTACCATGTTCGACGATCGTTCGACGTGCGACGTTCCAGGACCGACGTCAAGAGTATTTTTTTTCTTCGCTCGAAAAGCATACAACTACAAAACAAACTGTGCAAGCATTTGGGGCCTAATAGTTGATTCCTCTTATGCAAGGATTGAAGCTGACTGATTGCAGAATAATTAGATATTTAATTACACACTAATTAACATTAATTGCTGAAACTCACACAAAACAGCACATTTATTCATTTTATTTCTTGGAATGTAATACTGAGTGCCTTGAAATCATGCCATGCAAATCTGATGCATTTGCAGACTGTGCATCATAATCCGTGACTGAAAGGGTTAGAGGCCGTCTCACAAATGTCAAGGATAAGTTGGACAGAGACGACGTTTCCGGTGTAGTGTATAAAATTCCTTGCGAAGACTGTGAACATGTATATATTGGAGAAACACGTAACTACAAAAGAAGGCCCTGGGAACATTTTAATAACGTCAAGAACAAGAGAGCGGCTTCTAATGTCCTCGCAGAGCATGTTGCGTCTACTGGACACGATATCAACTGGGATAACGCTTGTATCATTGCCACGGAAAGGAAGTTGTTTCCGCGATTGCACATGGAATCTTTGGCCATTCAGACTACTGCGCACACAATCAACAGGAATATCGGGACACTCCTCGCCGTGTATGCGTGATGTCCATAACACGTGATGACACGTGCATAAGAACAGCGCACTACGTCGTTTGCTGTCATTGTGAACAAGGCTCCCATATAGGGAGCCGAAACGTCGTCCTTTTTCATTTTTCTGTATTCTACTTTGGTCGACATTTTTTTTATATTGCAGCTATGACGTAGTTTTACATGAACCCTGACGCTCTTTTTTCCACATGTTTTTGCCTGACACTTGGTTTTTCCATATGTTTATGCATCCATGTTTTCACTAGTTATTTAAATATGTTGCTGCCTTGCTTCTATGACTTTGTTGTATTCTTTTCTCTTTATTATTTTAATTCAATGTTTTTATTGATGGTCAGTTGTCGCATTTCTCTTCATGTATTCGCTAACACAGGTTTTGTTGTTATTGCCGCAATGCCTCATAGGTGTTTATTGTAACCATTTTTTTGTATTTACTTGGTACCCACTCCTGCCTAAGGTCTGAAGGTCGGACCGGCAGTATTGTAATAAATAAAATATTCGGCAGATGCCACGCACTGTGGGAATCGATGTAATGCGAAGCAGTCAGCAAGGGGCTGCATGCATCACCTTGCTTCTCTTTGAGGCAAATGAAGTCATTCATGTCATGGCATCTACATCACTATATATCGCATGTTTGTCATGCATGCATGCGTGCATGTACAATACGATATATACCGTGCTAATGAAACGTATATTCTGGTACATACAACCCACGCTCCATCACTTATGTTTGTCATGCAGTGACGTCACACAATACAAATTTTGGTATATAAATAGAGTTAACGAAACGGCCGGAAGCGCACCAAGAGAGTGTCGTGTAAATCATGCCTTACATGACATGCATGCCATGATTTTTATGTTACCACCTGTCATGTATGTTCGTCATATAGTCACGTCGCGCAATACCACATTAGGTGTATATCAAGCTAGCGAACCCGCCGAGAGCGCGTCATGAGCGGGGCAGGTAAATCATGCCCTACATGATATCCATGTCATGATTGTCATGTTAATATCTGTCATTTATGTTTGTCGTACAGTCACGCCACGCAATACGAATTTTGGTGGGTATCAAACTAGCTAATACACCTCAAGCGCACCATAAGCGTGGCATGTAAATCATGCCCTATATGACATGCATGTCATGATTGTCATGTTACCACCTGTCATTTATAGATTTATGTTCGTCATACAGTCACGTCACGCAATACCAGTTTTAGTGTATATCAAGCTAGCGAACCCGCCGGAAGCGCACCATGAGCAGGGCATGTGAATCATGACCTACATGACATGCATGTCATAACTGTTATGTGACCTCCTGCCATTTATGTTCGTCTTAAAGTGACGTCACCCAATAACAATTTTGGTTTATATGAAGCTGGAGAAACGGCGGCGAGCGCACCATAAGCATGTCATGTAAATATTACCTACATGACATGTATGTCATGATTTTCATGTTACCACCTGTCATTTATGTTCGTCATACAGTCACATCACGCAATACCAAAGTTCCTACTGATTGGTACATCTAAACAAATATCTGTATAACCCTCAATATGTTGGATAAATCGATCAAAAACTCAATTCTTTTTGCCCAAGAAGAAACTAAGGAGTAACGGCAAGGAGCATCCGTTGCTCTCTTGAGGAGCTCAGGAAGGAGCAACTGGCGGGAGTAACAGTTGGTCCTCAAGAAGTAACTGGAGGGATTAACGGTTCATCTCCCGAGTAGCAACTGAAAGGAGAGCAAAGGTTTGTCCCCTTGCCGTTGCTCCTTTTAGGAGAGTAATGAGAGTGACAATGCACTTGCTCCCTGAAAGGAGGAACCCCTATACCTCCGTTGCTCTCTTTTGGCTTAGAGTGTATGGCTCTACACCTTCACATTTCCATTGACGGCAGCTTCGCGGCGCACCCTCTCGCCAAGTGATGCCACCAGCGAGTGGTCGTGCGGCACTGGAAATTTTCAAAAGTACCATTAAAGAAACGTCACACAACATGGATGTACAGTTGCGTGAAACACTCAAGTTTCAACGCAATTAGCAAAACACTAGAGGCCAAAAGTGGCGCGCTGCGAAGCTCGAGAGCGCGGGCTTGATTTCCCACCTCGCGGCCTCATTCCGGAAGGGACGGGATGCTAAAACACCACACTGTTTAGTTTTAGGTGGAAGTTAAAGAACACCAGCCGGTCAACATGATTACGGAGTCTACCACCATGACACATCTCGGGATTATATTGTGGTTTATTGCACGTAAATCCTGCGTATTTTGTGATTAATTATACTGTATGCCAGGGTGCACGGCCTGAGTCCCGGCCGCCAACTTTGCAGCTGCTTTTTTTATTAGAGATTTTTCCATATCTCCGTCCGTATTTCCGCGGTTGAGCTCTGGGTATGTGTCAGTTGACAAGGCGGACAAGATGCATAATCGGACGCGATCTGATTCACTTCTAGATATGGTGGTGCCATCTAGATATGGTGTTTGAAAGCACGCTCTATAACGCCATCAAGTGTTATGCCATAGCATATATCCAATAAATCCGCAAAACAAACTTTTAGCATTGTCCTGCCACGTGCAAATGGTTCTTATTGCTTGTGTTCTGAATATATCTCGCGTTACTCCAGATCAGACCCTTCTAGAAACAATTGCGCTGGTCATGATGACGCGTAGTGACACGATGGCTGTTGAGGCCCGCGCTTTTTTCTTCAGGCTTCTGTTCAGGCTTATTTCAGGCTTATATATATATATATATATATATATATATATATATATATATATATATATATATATATATATATTGTCAACTTGTGACGTCGAATATTCCAGTCTTATCACTTGTGGTCGCGCAAGCTCTGGAATGATCTAGGCTGTTCGCGGCCTGCGCGCATCTTAACAAAATGATGTAAAATAATCGCGAAGCTTCTCGAACAATGAGGCGCGGTTTCCGCTGAGCGTTGCTGGTAGTCTTTGTGGGCGAAAACAGAATACAACAAAAGTGATAATAAGGAACGCACGTGGCAATATATATATATGTGTGTGTGCGTTGTCGCATCCAAGAGGTGAACTCGCTGTTACAATTCAAGTTCTGTTTCCGAATCGCAACTTCCTTTTCCCAACTATAACAATCCCGCTGAAATTATTAGCTCATTAGTTAGACAAAAGATCTTATTGGGTACATTCCTCTCACATCATTACCGTTTCACTTTAAAATGCGTCTTACCACTTTAAATAAGCTCTTCGCTAACACCCTGCAAGTAAATACTTGGCAGTTATTGAGATCCGAAAGCGCGAACTAGACTTCATTGGATTTCCTGACAACTATCATGAGCCGTACAGCGCCTTCAATGGTGCCCCGTGCTCATTTTGGGACGCCGCAATCCGCAATGCGACTGTGACACAGTTGCTGTGCCTCAGATTTGCATTTAGGCCGTCTCCGCTACCTCCGTGCAACGGCCCTCAAGCCTTGCCGGCCAATCGGCCTTGATCTTTCGATACATGGATCATTTCACCGCTAATTCTTAGATTTCGTGTGCGAGTTAGTTTTTTTTTCTCTTATATTCGCCGCTTTCCGCATAAGCCATTTGCAATATTTTACGCCCTGTTCAACCATGCCCACGAGGGCAAGGTTGCGAAATACAAAGAAAAACTATCATAGGTAGACATCTAAGTCGATGTTTCGCCAGGTGTTTTCTAAGCAGGCGCACATTGTTCTCCTGAGGTCCAGGTGCGCGTAGAGCGTCTTGTGGCTGCCGTCGTATTTCTGTTGACGCATTCGCTTTCGTGTGACGCGCGTGGTTTACAGAAAGCGCCTTTATTTTAGGGGGCCCTGGAACTCTCTTTCAAGTAACGATCGAGTGACCTCACGATTGGATATTATTGCCAGACAACCGCAAAAATTTGTAGAATCTGTGAAGTACGAGCAGAGTTAAGGGATTGGCCGCGCGCTTTCAGCACTCTCTCTCTTCGTTCTTCCATGCGAACGTGCCGAAAGGTACACAGGAGGGATGAAGAGGGGGCAGGAAGGTACCTTCGTACGTCAGCGCACGTCGTAACCTTGAGCACTCTCTTTTTTTCTTTTGCATTGGGGCAAGAGTTCCTTCCAGCGCGCTGCTGCCATTCTATATTCTGTGTAATTATAGCATCGAGAACATCGCGCGGGGCACGTCGCAGCCCGCGGCGGCATCGGCGACTATAAAGCGAACGATGCTCAAATGAACAAATGGCCTAGTTCATGTGCTTATGACGCAGTGAAAAGAAAGTTGGATGGTACCATCGGGCAATGAAGGAGCGAATGACTTTTAGCTGGCCTTGAAACTTAATTGCACACTGCACGCCACGTGCTGCACTATATTGTTTGGCTCACATGTCCGCAGGAGCCTCAACTAGTGATCTGAAGCACTTTCTGACCATGTTCAAAAAGTGTTGCAGGGCCCCTTCAAGAAACACAGACGCTACATCAACCATGGAATAGGGATGGATGATATGTGGAGTTCCAGAATGCGGGCTGGCATGTCGCGGTATTTGATCACAAAGAATGATTTGTTTGCAAAGCTTCGGCTACAGCAACACGCAGAGCCAACATTCAAATAAAATGATATGAAATGTGTAGCTTCGTGGAAGTTGGGCAACCTATATGCTTCATAATGACATCATAATGACACCATTATGACGCCATATGGCGTGAAATTCTCGCGGTCTGTGACTTCAAGATGATGTCATCACGGCGCAAACTCTAAGAGAACACACTTTTGGGCTAGTTGGTTTGTTAGGTTCATTGAAGCCATAGCGCTGATAAGACAGGGACCACAGAAAAAGGACGGGACGTGCGCACGTCCCGTCCTCTTTCTGTGGTCCTTGTCTTATGAGCGCTATTGGCCTCCAGGCCCACCACTGGAAACGCCGGCGCCACCGTCGGCGTGAGGTGCTTGGCAGGATCACGTGGTCTCAGCGGCCGCGTCGGCTGCTTGTGGAGCACTGCCGCATGCTTTGAAAACGAGTTTCAAGTCCCGCATGCGCTGCGGTCTGTTCAAATTTGGAAGTTTTCTATCATTTTCTACTCAATTGAAACCATTGTAATAGAGTGGCTGCAACATGGGGCTCTACGCTCGGTGCCGCAGTGCCGCGCTTACGCAGTGGAGCCCAGTGTCAGCCTGCACCGGTAACCGCGGGACAAGAAACTGCGTGAAGCATGGGTTGTAAAGATAAGAACCGGCAAGTAGCCATCGGCTACGAGTCTTGTGTGCAACAAGCACTTCCGCGACGAAGACTTTCGTTACTGCGTCGGGCCTGCGATGTTCGGTGAGTAGCAGACAGAGCAATCTGAGACGATGGCTCGCGCGCGCTTCCCGCCGGCAAATGATGCATATCTGCCACAGGATGGAAAAGGCGCTACCTTTTACCGCTGGAACATTCTCGTGCGGCGCGCAATCTTAACAGATTTTTCCAAACAATCGCGATGCTTCCTACACATCACGGCGAGGCCTGCGCAGCACGTTGCCCACAGTCTTTGTGGGTGAAGCTTACACTCATGAAATATAAGACTCGCGGCAATGCCCCCCTCTGAAAAAGCATCGTCCCGATGGTTAAAAACAGAACATGAATACATGCAATACTAAAGAAAACTGATAAAGAAAGCAAACATTAGAGTCCTCAGGTGCGCTAACGAGCATAGTACGGTTTAAAGGGGCCCTGCAACACCTTTCTTAGTTATATTGGCATAGTCTCATTATTGACGTATGACTCTTCACGAGTCATATGCCGCAAAAATTTTTCGAATCCGTCAAGTCTAAGTGGTGTTAGCAAATTATAGAGATCACGTTCCACAGCTTTCCTCCCTCAACTCAACGCCGCGAGCGCGCGGAGAGCTAGGCAGCGTCTCGAGGGAGGGAGCGCAGACGAGCGAGGCTCCGCCCAAGAGCGCCGGCGGAAATTTTTTCTTCATTTTTTTCTCTCTGACGTCTGGGCGCAACCACGTGGTCTGTGCCGCCACTTCCGGTCGGCTTGCGTCGTTCTCGTCGAGCGGAGCCGATGTGTATCGCGCGTGCTTGAAAACTGCGCGTCGGTTTGGTAATGTTGGGTGTGCACCTCGAACGCCGTAGTGTTTTCATCGCTCTGCCAACCATGGAAGAAAACCTGCGCGCTCGTTTGGAACGAATGACAGCTGCGATCGGTTTCGGCCCATACTCCGATACACCGCCTCATAAGACAGCACTGGCAGACGACCCCGAAGCGCCGCCATTACCGGACGCCAGCATTGTTATCGGAGACATGCTGCACGGCTGCCTCGGTCGGTCGTGAGAACGTGCCGACGATGCAGTTCCCAGCTGACGAGGCAACACTCGAACGGCTGCCACTCTCAACGGCAACCGGCGATGGTCAAAAGCACAGAAATATTCACGTTTTCGGCACTGCGCATGGCGAAGAAAACGGAACCACGCAACTACGAGCAGACGAGCTGTCGGTGAGACCGGAAGTGCTAATATTATTGTTCGGTGTTTTAACGCGATAACATAATATAAACATACATATTATCTACTTATTGAACTCAAAATTAACAACGAAAGTAATAATGAGGGTGTTATCGTGATTATAACATCAGCCAATGGTGGAACTGCCGACAATCGCGTCATATTTTGCGGACTAATACATCATTTGTCGAGAGAAGAGGGAGCGATTTTCAGCTGACTTTGAGAATTTATTGTAAATTCCAGGCCGTGCGCATCGCTATAATATTTGGCTCGCGTGTTCTCGGGAGCCTCGACTACCGATCGGCAGCGCTTTTTGAGCATGCTCGAAAAGTGTTGCAGGGCCCCTTTAAGGCGCACCACATGCACGACCTCGGGTCGAGCTCGGCGCCTCTGGGAGTTCGTGATGCCGTCGGGGACAACCTCGTAGTCGAGTGCGCCGAGACATGGAAGTACCCTGTACGGTCCGAAGTATCGTCGAAGAAGCTTCTCGCTCAGTGCGCGTCGTCGTATTGGCGTCCAGACCCAGACACGGTCGCCGGGCTGGTACTCGACGAAGCGGCGTCGAAGATTGTAGCGACGGCTGACGGTGTGCTGCTGGGTCTTGGTGCGCATGCGGGCCAGCTGTCCAGCTTCTTCGGCACGTTGTAAGTAAGCGGCGGCGTGGACATTTTCTTCGTCGGTGACGTTGGGTAACATGGCGTCGAGCGTCGTCGCCAGGCTCCTTCCGTAGACCAACTTGTACGTCGTCATCTGCGTCGTTTCTTGGACGGCCGTGTTGTAAGCGAAGGCCACGTACGGAAGGACGGCGTCCCACGCCTTGTGCTCAACGTCGACGTACATGGCGAGCATGTCGGCAATGGTCTTATTTAGACGCTCGGTGAGGCCATTGGTCTGCGGGTGGTAGGCGGTGGTGCGGCGGTGGCTCGTCTCGCTGTACTATCGCCTGAGTTAGGTCCGCAGTAAAGGCGGTACCTCTGTCTGTGATAAGGACCTCTGGGGCGCCATGACGCAAGACGATGTTCTCCACGAAGAACTTGGCTACCTGGGAGGCACTGCCTTTGGGCAAGGCCTTTGTCTCGGCGTAGAGGGTGAGGTAATCAGTCGCTACGACAATCCACTTGTTGACGGAAGTCGACGTCGGGAACGGCCCCAGTAGGTCCATCCCGATTTGCTGGAACGGCCGGTGCGGTGCTTTGATTGGCTGCAGAAGTCCCGCTGGTTTAGTCGGCGGTGTCTTCCGTCGCTGGCAATCTCGGCAAGTCTTGACGTAGTGGGCGACGTCGGCAGCAAGGCGTGGCCAGTAGTATTTTTCCTGTATTCTGGCGAGCGTGCGGGAAACACCGAGGTGTCCAGCCGTCGAGTCGTCGTGTAGGGCCTGGATGACTTCTGGTCGCAATGATCAGGGCACGACAAGAAGGTAGTCCGTTCGCAGTGGCGAGAAGTTCTTTTCAGGAGAACGCTGTTCCGCAAGAAAAACGACGGCAGTCCTCGCTTGAATATCCTCGGAACAACGGCGGTCTTGCACTCGAGGTACTCAAAAAGGCCCCCCAGTTCCGCGTCGGCCCGTGGCCTTTCGGCGAAGTCGTCGGCACTTATAGTTCCGAGGAAGCAGTCATCGTCGTCGTCTTGCGGCGGCGCGTCGATGGGGGCAAGAGACAGGCAGTCGGCGTCAGAATGTTTTCATCCGGACTTGTACACGACGGTAATGTCGAATTCTTGAAGCCTCAGGCTCCATCGTGCGAGACGACCTGAAGGGTCCTTCAAGTTGGCTAGCCAACATAAGGCGTGATGGTCACTGACAACTTTGAAGGGCCTGCCATAGAGGTAGGGGCGAAACTTTGATGTAGCCCAGAGGATGACGAGGGATTCCTTTTCTGTTGTTGAATAGTTTGCTTCTGCCTTGGATAGTGACCGGCTAGCATAACTGATAACCCTTTCAAGCCCGTCAGTCTTTTGTACAAGGACGGCACCGAGTCCTACGCTGCTTGCGTCGGTGTGTATTTCCGTATCGGCGCAATCGTCGAAATGCGCAAGTATGGGTGGCGTCTGCAGGCGTCGTTTAAGTTCTTGAAAGGCTTGCACTTGCGCCGTTTCCCACCTGAATTCCACGTTATTCTTCGTGAGAAGCGTCAGTGGTTCGGCGATACGTGAAAAGTTTTTACGAAGCATCTGTAATAGGCGCATAAGCCGAGAAATCGGCGCACGGCTTTCTTGTCGGTGGGTGGGGCGAAGTCGGCGACGGCAGCTGTTTTCCGCGGGTCTGGGCGCACTCCAGACTTGCTGATCACATGACCAGAAACAAGAGCTCGTCGTACGCGAATCGGCACTTCTCTGGCTTCAGGGAAAGTCCAGAGGCCTTGATTGCTTGAAGTACTGCCTCAAGCCGCCGGAGATGCTCGTCGAAGGTCGAGGAAAACACGACGACGTCGTCCAAATACAGAAGGCACGTCTGCCACTTCAATCCGGCCAGTACGGTGTCCATGACATGCTGGAACGTCGCAGGTGCCGAGCAAAGACCGAAAGGCATGACCTTGAACTCAAAGAGGCGTCGGGTGTTATAAAGGCAGTCTTTTCTCGGTCTCTCTCGTCGACTTCGATTTGCCAGTAGCCGGTCTTGAGGTCCATCGACGAAAAGTACGTCGCGTTGTGAAGTCGATCCAGGGTGTCGTCTATTCGTGGGAGGGGGTACACGTCCTTTTTCGTGATTTAGTTCAGGCGCCGATAATCAACGCAGAAGCGCAGTGTCCCGTCCTTCTTCTTCACTAACACCACGTGTGACGCCCACGGACTATTGGACGGCTGGATGATGTTGTCGCGTAGCATCTCGTCGACTTGTTTCTTTATCGCGTCGCGCTCTCGAGTCGAAACTCTGTAGGGGCTCTGACGAAGGGGCCTCGCATTTTCCTCTGTTATAATTCGGTGTATCGCCACCGGACTTTGTCGAATTCGTGATGACAACGAGAAGCAGTCCTTGTATTGCAGGAGCAGAGTTTTCAGCTGGTCTAGCTTGACCTTCGGGATGCTCCGGTTGACGTTGAAATCTGGTTCGGGACCTCGATTCGTTGAAGCAGGTTCGGCAGCATCGAAGAGGGCGAAAGCATTGCTGGCGGCCACACATTCGTCGATGTAGGCGACCGTCGTACCAATGTTGAGGTGCCTATATTCGTGGCTGAAATTTGTCAGCACTACCTTTGCTTTACCGTCACGCAGTTCGGCTATACCTCTTGCGACGCAAATTTGACGATTCAAGAGTAGTTGTTGATCGCCCTCGATGACGCCTTCAATGTTCGCAGGATTTTGGGTGCCAACGGAAATAATGACGCTGGAGCGCGGCGGGACGGTTACCTGCTCTTCTATCACGTTCAATGCATAGTTCCCTGGCGTCGCGTGCGGCGGGAGCGCTTTGTCTGAGGTTAGCGTTATCGACTCAGACCTCAGGTCGATGACGGCGCCGTGGTCACTTAGGAAGTTCATTCCAAGTATCACATCCCTGGAGCAATTTTGTAGGATTACAAAGCTCGCAGGATAAGTCCGGTTATTGATGGTGACTCTCGCCGTGCAGACGCCAATCGGCGTTATCAGGTGGCCTCCAGCTGTCCGGATTTCGGGTCCACTCCAAGCGGCCTTTACTTTCTTCAGCTTGGTGTCGAACGGTCCACTGAAGACAGAATAGTCGGCTCCGGTGTCGACGAGAGCTGTGACGCTGTGGCCGTCGATAAGAACGTCGAGGTCGCTAGTTCGTCGTCTCGCGTTGCAGTTAGGTCGTGGCGTGGGGTCGCGGCTGCGTCGGTGTGTTCCGTTGCTTCCATTTTGCTTCGTCGGGTCTTCTTCAGTCCGCGAGATTTCGTCGTCAGGGGTCTGTCTGGTTCGCGTCGTGTCCTGAAGGTTTCGTCGCGGCGTCGTCGTCGGCGGCGGAGGATCTTCGGTAGCTCGTCGTACAGCAACCGCACCTCCATCGGTTGCTGCCCTTAGTTTTCCGGATACGGGCTAGGCGACCGGCCCCGGTTTGGGCCAGTGTACGGCCGGCGGTGCGGTGACATGTAGCGGCCGGGCGACGGCGAGCGGGAAGGTCGTCGTTCTTGCCACTATGTTCCGGTGAGGTAGTCGTTGATGTCGCGCGGCCGTTCGCCTGGCTGCGGGCGCGGCGCGTTGATAGCGGATCCGCGTAGTCCCATCTGTCGGTACAGGCAGCGGCGGTACGTGTGGCCGGCCTCTCCGCAGTGGTAGCAGAGCGGGCGGTTGTCGGGGGCACGCCAGACATCGGTCTTCTTCGGGGTGTTGCGCTGGCCGACAGGTGGTCGGTAGGGCGTCGGTGGCGGCGGCGGCGTCTGCCGACGGTACTGCGGCGGTGTGGCGTCTTGGCGGGGGCGTGGAGGAGGAGCATGACGGCGGGCTGCAGCAGCATAGCTAATAGCTTGCGGCTGCGGCTCTGCTAGCTGGGGCGCGCCGAGTGAATGCTGGATCTCCTGGCGCACGACGTCGGCGATGGACTCTACTTGAGGTTGCGACTGAGGTAGAATTTTTCGCAACTCCTCTTGCACGATTGCTCGAATCGTCTCACGCAGGTCGGCGGGTCCTAGGGCTTGAACGTCGGCGTAGCTTGTAGCCGAGAAGCTGCGGTTGTATTGCCGCGTTCGCATCTCAAGCGTTTTCTCGATCGTGGAAGCCTCCGATGCAAATTCAGCGACCGTCTTCGGCGGGTTCCTTATCAATCCAGCGAAGAGTTCCTGTTTGACACCCCGCATGAGGAACCTCACTTTCTTCTCTTCGGGCATACTTGGGTCGGCGTGTCGAAACAGGCGATTCATCTCTTCCGTGGAGAGCGCCACGTTTTCGTTCGGCATCTGCACGCGGGTCTCGAGCAGAGCCTCAGCACGCTCTTTCCAGACGACGCTCGTGAATGTCGCGAGGAACCTGGCGCGAAAGGTGTCCCACGTTGTCAGGGTTCGCTCTTGGTTCTCGAACCAGGTACGAGCGGCGTCTTCCAAGGCAAAGTACGCATGTCGTAGCTTGTCTTCGCTTGTCCAGCCATTGAAATGGGCGACTCGGTCGTAGGCTTCGAGCCAGCTTTCCGGGTCTTCAAATGACGACCCGCGGAACGTTGGCGGCTCCTTGGGCTGCCGGAGAAGGATCGGCGCAGGCTGTACGGGGTCGGTCATCGTCACTGCGGTCGATGTTGGGATCTGGGGCTGCCTGGTTTTTTCGAGAAGGAGCCCGTACTCTGGCTGCAGTCCCTTCTGCCTGCGGCTCGTTCGACGATCCGGGCTTTCTTTGCCGTCGTCCTCGTCGCGGCTTGGGCTTGGGTCAGCGCTTCGCGGGGGCGTCCGGATCATGGAAGAAGCAGCACCTCCACCAGATGTCACGTGGTCGTGACGTCGACGAAGACAGCAGTCGGCGTTTGCAGGATGACAGTGTTTATTTGGCCGAACTTGTGGCCGGAAAATGAGAACTAGAACTACAGCAATACACGCTGTACAATGATAGCGGCGAACAGGGCGTCGTCCGTCGATCAGCTGACAAGCACTCAAGTGCGTCGGCTTTTATACAGGCGCTATCGAACTTTCCAGCGATATCGCTGTTGGCGGCGTTATCTCTCGACAAAGCTGGAACATTCTCGTGCGGCGCGCAATCTTTAACAGATTTTTCCAAAACCATCGCGAAGCTTCCTACACATCACGGCGAGGCCTGCGCAGCGCGTTACCCACAGTCTTTGTGGGTGAAGCTTACACTGATGAAATATAAGACTCGCGGCAATATATATATATATATATATATATATATATATATATATATATATATATATATATATATATATAGTGTGGGCATTCATTAGACACATCTACCCTCCTCGTACATGGTAATCATCATGGGTGTTCGTCGTCGTCATCTGTAGTGGGAACTGGGTTTGATTGTGATCTGTGCCTCGGGTGTGGTCGCTTCACCGTGCCTTCGGGGCCTAATAAACGTCGCGCTAACCGTTGCGTCACAATATATATATATATATATATATATATATATACATATATATATATATATATATATATATACATATATATATATATATATATATATATATATATATATATATAATGTCCGGGACATGATGGCGACGGCAAAATCCGCCGAGATTGTCCATATAATTGTTATCCCAATAAAAGAAGGTGAAAATACAAAAAGTTCGCAGAGCCACTAGTTCAGACAACTATCCCTTTGTCAAGAGGAGACCTTCTTGCAGGAGAGCATAACTTCGTAGGCTGCGTTCGCCGTACATTTTTCAAACACTTTCATAAAATTGATTGTGCTTCATTGTGTAGTCACCGTCACAAACGGGGCAGGAACATACCTCACTGCAGCACTTGCGGGTGCGCCCTGAAATTCCGAAAATACCAATTACAAGACGATATGCGACCACGTATAGCTGGCCGATATCCGAGGCCTATGCAAACAAAGGGGCGCAGCAAAGTGGAGATAAGCCGCCTCACATGTGCTTAAGGACGCCAAATACTTTGTTTACATATTAGCATTCCGCTTTGTTACCTTGAATTCATATCATTCAGATGAGGCTTGATAGCTCCGACGTCTTTTTTTTGTTATATTGCTTCGTAGCAAAAAAAGTCACAGTTTCACCGCAAGGGCGAAGCAATTAATGCGATAGAAACAAATTGTAGTGTTACACGAAGTGAGGCTTCCAGCTAGCTGTTTTGCATCCGATCTCGCGTAACTACAAAACGCTGGTGTAAGAGAATACGGCCGCTCCAGGGAGAGATGCTCTCCGCAAAGTCGCTTCGCGTTGAGAGCGCAGCACGTAGAAGCGTATACGAGCCGCCCGCTGTGATGGCTTTCGAGATAGCGCGCGCGACCGCGCCCTTAGATACCAAGTTCAAAGTTACTCCTCGCGCGACGCGACACTCCCCCCCCCCCCCCCCCGCCCTCGCGCCTTTAAGGGTCGTTAAAGACGGGCGGGGCATTAGGGAGTTTTAGCTTGTAACGTATACTTCTTTACGTTACCGTTACCGGATTACGTTTACCGTTTTACCGGAACTCGAGTTTTAGTAAAGTTTTTTAGCTGCCCAAACGTAAACTTTTACGTACGTACGTAAACCTTTACGTTTGCGCAAACCACTAAATGATGATGATAACAGCATTTAAACTACATTTAATTTAGATAATATTGAGTTACGCTGCGGCAAAATCATATTAAAAAGGTTTTTAGCGTGTGCAGTATCCAGCAATACCAAGTTACCAGGCGATGGTGTCGACATCTTGTGACGCTTCTCGCAACCACAATCATGGACACGTTGTTTTCGCTTAGTGTTCTTGAGAGAAAAAATGATTAAAAAGGCAACTCATTCGTAATAACGCCGCTGCAAGGCATTTACATTGGGAGTAGAATGCCCGATGTTTCTGCAATAACAATTTTGTGCTCGCCTGGTACACCTTGGCCCCGCTAGATGGTCGCCCCCTATCCAGCCTGTCAGCGTCTTTAGGCCTCTCACGTTTGCGGATTCGGTATTCTACGTCGCTCTAGCCTCGGTAATCCGGCTGAAATAAGGTGATCGTAAGTGGCGCTCGCACTTCGGCTTATTTTGGCTCGGCGGCTGGAGTCTCCGCGAAGCGGATATCGCGAGTAGCCACGAACGAAGGTGGATTTGCGAGATAGGGCCGTAAACGTAAAGCCTATTCGGCGAGTAGTTTACGTTCCGTAAACCTTTACGTTCCGTAAAGGATCGCGCATGCGCAGATTCCATCCGATATCCGGTAACACGGTAACGTAAAGAAGTATACGTTACAAGCTAAAACTCCCTATTTCCTGTCTGCTTCGACGGCAGGCCTTCCGAGCGGGGTGATGTTATCGCATGCACCCTCCGAGCGATGGGCCGTCTTGTTTTATCTCTGCTTCGGCCGCGTTTATCGCCCCCGCTCGCACGCTTTTACGCGCGGTAGAACATACAATGCGCGGGGGGATCTTATCAATTTAGACTTCATACCGGAAGAACATGACGGCAACGACGACGGCAGAAACCCGTCGAGACTGTCCATATAATTGCTATCGCAATAAAAAAACATTAAGTGGTCATTCAGCGCTTCTCCTGTGCATTCTTTTTTGTTTTGTTTTCTGAAGCCTGCTTTGTCGCTGTTTTCCCACTAACGAACTACTCCGCTGACTACTGCGCCTATACTACATAGCTATTTGGCATCACAAGACAGCAGTGGAAAACTTCGGGCAAAGAGGCGGACTCTTTACCGATCACGCATTTATTACACTGCATGGCAGCCTTTGATAGACGTCATAATAAATATTGTTCATGGTATTTCAGTAGGAGCTGCCTAGCTAAATGTTCGCTTAAGGAAAGCTAAGCTACGGAAGCCCGGTCGTATATATTCTATGGACTACGAGAAACAATATAGACCGAGCCATATATCCGATGCTGCTGTCATAAGAAAGAGTTAGTACTACAGCGACTTTAGATTTCTCGCAGGTGCCGTGTAAACCATTCGAGGCTTAGTGCAACTGCAAGCAAAGAAGCAGTCCTTCACTTTTTTTCTACCTGACAAGTAAGATATCCGACACTTCACAGACAGTTACAGGTTTTACTTGCAACTGGCAGGTTTATTAGACGAACCAAGAAAAAGAAAAAGAAAACATACAGAAGGTGAAGACGGGACAACTTCTTGTCCGTCGTCCCGTCTTTTGTACTGCTTAAAATATTATGGAACTATTGCTGCTCGTGCAGAAATGTATTGCTCAAAATGACACGAAAAAGAACCCCATAAGTTTTCTGCATCCATAAAATGAATGCCTTAACCATGAATGTCTTAACCAGACTCGCACTTGACTATACTTAATGCAGACTTTTTGACAAAACAAAATAAATACAAAATTGAGATGCTGTAATATTTCCTAGTGAGCTTTTCACTACTGTACACAGGGTAAAAAAAATACAAAACAACACCAGAAGTGTACTCTTGTCATGTTAAAGTAATCATTACAAGTGCAGTTTAAAAGGGGTGTGATTGTTGGTAAGGTCTTCTTGATCAACCGTAGCTACTCTGTTCAGGAGTGAAGATTGGGCAACTTGGTATTCATTCATGGCAAAAAAAAAACGAAAAAAGAAACAGTGCTCTTCTAATTGGATAAACTAAGGCCTGGACACAAGAACAGCACATTCACCTTGTCAAAGTGTGTCAACAGTCATAATACTATGTATTGATCATAATAACTATGGCAACATAATGCAAAAGAGCAAAATAACGAGAGGAAATAAACAGGGTGATTCAACAACGTGGTTCAAAACAGATTCAACTGACTTGCATTGATGCAATTAATTTAGCCTTGCACATCTCCTAAAGGCTAAGAATATGCACATGTAACCTTGGCAAGTTCCACTGCTGATATGTGACTAATGATATTGCATTCCTTCTATGCCGTTCGACGGATGTTCATTGTTTTCTGTATTCACTGTTTTCTGGTTTTCATTGTTTTCACTAGCGCAAATGTTCGATTTTGTCACTTTGCGTAGGTGTTTTGCCTTTGAATGTGCACATGTTTCTGCTGCTCTGTCGTTTATTTTTTTGCTCAACAGTGCCTCATGAACTTCTCAAGCTACCATTGTAGCTTTTTGCTCGAGGCGCATTTCTTGTATTTTGCTGGGATAAACGTTAATTCATTGAATACCATAAAATATATGCGCTTCACAATACACACTGTCACTTAGCATATATCTGTCACATAATATGGCCTTCATTATATCGCTTTAACGTGATTTATTCTTTCTATGTAAACGAATCCAGATAATGACGTTTATGTGCCTAGATATTCTATTGTACTGTAGGTTGATACGTATGTATCAAAGTACAGTGCATATTAATATGGTATTTCAGGAGACAGGCAGAGTGCGCAAACAAACTTGATGAAAAGTCTTCTCACTTGCTGATAATCTGTGACTTAGTGGGTTCTCACAGTTGCATGGCGGCAGAAGGATGTTCAGGGTAGCTCACAGTATCCAAGGTAGATGCTGCAAAACGATGAGCGCACGCATATGTCACACGTCAATGCGCACAAATCGACCCCGAGACGAAGGATCAAGAGAAACTAATGAAGTTTGAGAACAGAATAAATAGAAAACTAAGTTGGCCTTTATGCACATTTCATCACATGGTAACGTGATAGCAGCGGCCTTCTTTCTGCTCTAGTGTATATTCCCTGAAAGCTGTGGGTACTGGGCTTGCTGCGTCCCGTCCGTGGTAAAGCAAGGACGACGGAGTATTCAACTCACAACAAACAACAATAATGTATTCAACTCTACGCTGCATACGGCGGGGTCGGTCCAGGGACATGAGACGACGAGGCGGCGACCATGATCGGCGCAGCAGCAATCGGCCAGCGTGGGCAGCATCCGTCCTTCCTGGCAGCCAAGGCACCTCTCCTCTGGGCAGCGCGCAGGCTGCCCCTTTTAAGCCGCGCGGCTGGGCCACGCGCACCACCTGTGCGCAGCACGTGGCGCTATCTCGCGATAGCCAGTGGGCGTGGTTCCCACACGTCCTCCCCCCTCAAAATGACGTGGTGGGGACTGGAGGATAGTCCGGAAGGTCCGGCAGCAGGGACCCTAAAGCATAGCGAGGACAATCAAAACCAGTAAACATTTTCTTCTCGCCACCAATAAAATTATGCGCATTCAACGCATAACAAGGCGAACGGGACATTAGAGTACTTTGGGAAGTCCTATGAATGCCTCCTCCTCCCTCCAAAATTCGTGGAAAAACGGAACTGGAAAAAATACAAGTACAGGGAATGAGTTATTTTCGCAAACCCCTCTTGTCCGTCATCGAGGACGCAGGTTGTACCACTTGCTTGGTGGTGTGGGTGTCTGGGTGGCCAAGGCCTGGTGAGACCTATCTGGATCACCAGCTGCTGCGTCTTGCCGTGGATAAATGGTTTCAGATCTAAGACATGAATAGGGCTACACGCTTGATTGGTTAAGCAATCTTTCAGCATGTACGAGAGCCTGGATTTCTGGGTGATTCTATACGGTCCGTCCCACCTGTTAGCTAAGGAAGCGGCAAAACCTTTCGAGGCGTCGCTGAGCGGGTGTGTCCGCTTCAACACCAAGTCCCCAACCTCAAAGCTAACGCTTTGTCGACGCTTGTCATACTGTCCTGCCTGTTTCATTCGGGACACATCGAGGTGCTGTCTGGCTTGTTGTACCGCGTCGGTCAGCCTCTGTCGCAGGTCCCCTGCAAACTTTGAATAAGGCTTTGAAGGAGCGGTTGCACATGTCAAAGCACTGTCTTGCGGAAAGCTCAATTCTTTGCCCAGGTTAAGTTGAGCAGGAGTGAAACCTGTTGAGCGATTAACTGTCGTCCTAGTTGCGAACGCTATTTCTGCCAGTTTCAGATCCCAGTCTTTGTGACGCTCAGTATGCGCGACAAGCATGTATTTCAGATTTCGGTTTACCCGTTCCGTGATGTTGGCTTGCGGGTGATACACAGACGTGCGCTTGTGATGAAATCCCAAGGCGTCACAGGAATCCGTGAACACCTTGCTGGTGAAGTACGTCGCGTTGTCCGTAATCAGCTGGGCAGGGAATCCGAACCTCGTGAAGGTTTCGAGAAGGCAGTCCCATACTTTCTGCGAAGTGAGCTTGCGCAAAGGAAACAATTCAACCCATTTCGTGAAATGGTCAGTCACAGCAAGCAGATACTGGTTTCGCCGCGGACTCATGGGAAACGGGCCCATTACGGCACATACAACCATCTCCCATGGCGATGTACTCTCAACTGACTGCATTGTTCCTAACGGTAAACCCCCACGTGGTTTCGCCTTTTGACAAACTGAACAGGAACGCGAGTAGCGTAATACATCCTGTTTCAACCCTGGCCAGGTGAACGTACGGCACAGCTTCTCGTAAGTCTTCTGCCCTGAAGAGTGACCAGCTAAAGCACTGTCAGGGTAGTATTTTATGAACGATTTGCGAAGTTTGCGAGGAATAACAACTCTGAACGGTGACGCCATACTGCCATTGTCAACCTGAGGAAAGTACCGGAACATGAGGCCTCCTTCTCCGAGCAGGTAGCAGTCGGTCTCTTCGTCGCTTCCGGTGTCAGTTGGATCACGAGCCGCTAGCTTTTCTGACACCTTACGACAAAGGCCATCGCCCTGCTGTGCTGCAAGGAGCTCCTGTTTACTCACCAAAGTACCCCAACGTGACTGCATTGTCACAGCTGGTGTCGTAACCGCACACACTGTTTCCGACTCGACCTGAGGTTCAATAGACAAAGGTGCACGTGAAAGTGCGTCAGCAACTGCGTTAGTGCTAGCCTTCTTGTACTCTATGATATAGTCGTAGCGCTGCAAGGTAAGCGCCCATCGGGCCAGTCGTCCCGAGGGATTAGGCAATCGTTTCAGCCAAGAGAGCGCTTGGTGATCAGTCTGAATGACAAACTGAGCCCCGTCCAAAAACATGTCAAACTTCTTTAATGTGAAAATGATAGCCAGGCACTCTTTTTCTGTTACCGAGTAGTTGCGTTCCGCCCCGGTCAGAGTGTGGCTTGCGATGGCAACGGGCCTCAGAGCGCCTACACATTCTTGTAAAAGTACTGCGGCAAGCCCGCAATCGCTGGCGTCTGTCTGTAACACAAAAGGTTTGTTAAGATCTGGCAGCTGAAGGGAGGCGTTACTGGTGATCGCTTTCAGAAGCGTCTCGAAAGCTGCTTGTTGCTCACCGCTCCAGAGCCATTTCGCCCCTTTCTTCAGCAACTGAGTTAGTGGTCGGGAGATGTCTGCGCACTGCGAAATGAAGCCACAATAAAAAGCGATCATTCCGAGAAACCTTTGCAAGCTCATAATATTCTGGGGTGGGGGGTAATCTACAATTGCCTTCAGTTTATCTGGGTTTGGTTTTAGTACGCCGTTGTCGACAACAAACCCAAAAAGGTTGATTTTGTTAGTAGCGAGCTGCAGTTTTCCGGGATGAACAGTTAGACCGGCTGCTGACATGCACTGTAGCACCGTATGCAAGTGTTCAAGATGCTCGTCAAACGTGCGCGAAAACACCGTCACATCATCGAGATACCAAAGTGCATAATTAAACTTTGCATCACCCAAGACCATATCCATCATGCGCTGATAGGACCTCGGACTATTGGAAAGACCAAAGCGCATGCGCACAAACTCGAACAAGCCTCTATGACATGCGAATGCCGTTTTCGGGATATCGTCAGGGTGAACCTCGATTTGCAGATACCCACGAGAACAGTCGATAGTGGTGAAGAATTTTGCGTTTCCCAGCGCATAAGTTATACTCGATATTGCTGGCAAAGGGTAGGAATCTCTCACTGTGACTGCGTTGAGCCTGCGGTAGTCCACACAAAGACGTGTCGTACCATCTTTCTTTGGGGCCAATACCACAGGGAAGGCCCGCGGACTGTCCGAGGGTCGTACGGCTCCTGTGTTGAACATTTCGTCCAAGGCTTTATCGAGAACGGTTCGCTTGTGCTGGCTCAGCGGTCTCGGGTTGCAACGCCATGGCCGGGCGTCGCCGGTGTTGATGCGATGGACTAGGACGTCGGTCCTCCCAGGACGTTCCGTAAACATTCCTGAGAACGGTGTCAGCACGGCCTCTAGCTGCTTCCGTTGGTGATTCGTTCCCTTGAAGTCACTGAGGGACTGCATGACTGCTGACGGCAGGGTGGTGTGCATGGCTGCCACGCCTTCCGCACGTCTTGGTTCAGGCACGAAGTCTATCTTCTCCGCAAAGGGTGTTGTCTCGGACTGTCCGTGAAGGCGGTAGCCTTTTGCAGGAAAGTCGAGTGTGAGCCCCTCGTCTGCAAGAAAATCTCGACCGAGAAGCATTGACACTGATAGACCAGGCAAACATGGCGCTTCGTGTTTCCATTACAGCTTATTCGTAAGCGAACACGACCTTTAGCGTTTGATACGTGGCTTGATGCCATCCGCAACTGAACATTTGAGTTACTGAAATTCATCTTTTTAGCTTTACACTTTTCTAGCAACACGTCACCGATTAACGAGATTCCTGAACCGGTATCAAGAAGAGCAGGTACGGTAATGCCCAGTGCTTTAACTTTCATCGTTGGTTCTGGAGACTGTACCTGCGTTATGCTGCAAACAGAGGGAACGATGACTAACTCACCAGCTTGATGTTCCTCCATTACACGCCCCGGACTGCGTTCCACGCTCCTGGAATTGACGGCTGTGGTATGCGACACACCGCCAGTGTTTAGTGTCGCCGGCCGAAGCAGTTTTCCGGACCGCCTGCATTCGCGCTACGGCGCGCAAAGCATTGCCGCCTCACATGACCAGTTTGACCGCACTGGTAGCATACGACATGCGTATGTCTGCGTTGGCCAGTTAACCTATCACTGAAATCACGCTTTTCGGCGGAGTTGCCCCGGAGTACCCATAACAGGAGCGCCTGTCGCAGTCGGCTCGCGCAGGACTTGTGAACCCGGCGTATCGGGACTGGGGGTCCGACCGACTATGCTCTTGTATGGCTCGAGTAAGGAGCGAGCGCTCTGCACTAGCACCCGCTCCGCGGACATTTGCTCCCAAGGACAGCTTACCCCTGATACGGTATTCAATGGGGCCCCGCGACGCCCTTGCTCATGTGCGAAGGGGTCCAGGGCGCGGGAGGAGATAGCCGTGAATGCGCCTGGGCCCCTCAGGTCGCATGAGGGACTGGCTACGGGGGGCGCGCCAAGCCAGTGACGGCTCAAGAGCAGATTGCGGCGCTGGCGGTGGCATGTAAGTGCTCTCAGCTAACAGGGCGTCTTGTACACCGCGGGCCTCCCGTGCGAGGTGCTCAAGGGTTTCGAATGTACGCCCATAAAGAAATGGCCTGCATCTGGGATGACTGTCGAATGACCCGAGCTACGTGGTCCCTTTCCGAGGCAGTCGGTGCTGCTCGGCGATGCAGTTCCTGCATCGTCCGGACGTACTCCAGCAAAATTTCGTCCTGATGCTGGGTTCTCAGTTCGAGCTGACGCTGGACTCACAGCTCGTACCCAAGGGGCACAAATTCCTCTCGGTAGCGCTGTTCAAACTCTGCCCATGTGGTGAAAGGCGTTTGTAGCCTCCACCACCGTCCTGCGGTATCCCGTAAAGCCAACGGCAGGATTCAAGCCATCACGTGCGCTTCCGAGGCACCGGTCGCTCTGACATACCTGTCTATTTCCTCTATGAAGTCAGCCACTGATTTCGGGTCGTTGTAACCCATGTACATGGGTAGCGTTGCCGGAGGTAGGAGCTGTGGTTCGCCGGCCCGAGTGCCCATGCGGTCCATCACCGCGTTGCACAACTCAGCGACACGCTGAAATGTGTTCAGCTGCTGTGCCAGCCAGCAGCTGGTCAGCCTGCTCGTGCGAAGAATCCTGCTCGCCGCCGGTAGGCACGATCGTCCCGGACCGGAGGTGCTTTGCGTCTGCCTGCGCCATGAAGAGGGAAAAAAACCGCGCCACAAAACAACAGGCACGAGAGTGCTCTAGCCAGAGGCTCAACGAACAAGACGAGGGACTGGACCTACGTCCACCGTGCTATTCCTACGGGCGGGACCAAAAGCCACGTTGGGCGCCAACTGTGGGTACTGGGCTTGCTGCGTCCTGTGCGTAGTTAAAGCAAGGACGACGGAGTCTTCAACTCACAACAAACAACAATCATTTATTCAACTCTAGGCTGCATACAGCGGGGTCGGTCCAGGGACATGAGACGACGAGGCGGCGACCATGATCGGCGGCAGCAGCAATCGGCCAGCGTGGGCAGCATCCGTCCTTCCTGGCAGCCAAGGCACCTCTCCTCTGGGTAGCACGCAGGCTGCCCCTTTTAAGCCGCGCAGCTGGGCCACGCGCACCACCTCTGCGCAGCACGTGGCGCTATCTCGCGATAGCCGGTGGGCGTGGTTCCCACAAAGCATTCTGCTTCATTCATGCTTTCGCAAGCAAGAAAATTATATCGTGCAAACGAATAAGCGAGTGTCGTGTCCTTTCTGTTTCTTTTGTCCCCGTCGAAAGTGCGCTACCTAACCTTAAAGGCATAATGATCAGTCACCAACTAGCCCAGCTCTCAACCTTATTGAATTTTTCAGAGCGCAATCGTGTGTCGTTGACTGGTCGTGCGAAGCACCGAGCTATATTCACAAGAATTACAAAACGCGCATCACACATCGTCGCTATATGAGCTTAATTACTTTTTTTTGCTTTTCACTGCACTTTTCACGCGACGAAGTGCGCTGAACGACACCTACAGGTACCTTCGAGAGAACAGGTGCAAACCGGGAGAACATAAAAATTTCTTACGAGATTCCCATTAACCTATATGCCAAATCTGGTCAGATGATCCGCAGGGTAGACTCCGTAAGGATTCTAGGTCTAATAATTCATGCAAAAGGAAGCAACATTCAAACTGTTGCCCGTCTCAAGGCAAAGACGGAGAGCATGCTCAGATTAATCACAAGAGTATCGAACCGCAGAGGTGGCCTCAGTGAGAGCAACCTCCTGAGACTGTACCATGCATTCCTGATGAGTCACATAAATTATGTCGCATCAGCGCTCAACTGGTCCCGCTCGGAGGAGGCAAAAATTGATGTGCTGATCAGGAAAAGCGTCAAATGCATACTGGGAATTCCGATCAGCACTAGCACAGAAAGGCTTCTCGAACTAGGTGTGCACAACACCCTCACGGAGGTAATTGAAGCACAAAAAACGGCTCAAACCGTCCGCCTCTCGTCTACGAAGGCAGGCAGACGCATATTGAAGTCTGCCGGTCTGGCCCCCTTGGCCATCGACGAGAATGCCACCATGCTCTCTCACACCGTTAGAGAGACCTTTCAGGTTCTCCCTTTCCCTAGGAATGTACACCCCCAATATAACGTGGCCAGGCGCAAGGCCCGAGCCCGCTCTCTCATCAATTTTACGCATCAAAGCTTTCAACTAGTTTCTTACGTCGATGCTGCCCAGTACGGGCGCACAGATTCATTTGTAGCTGCTGTAGCAGACCCTGATGGGAGAATTATTAATGCAGCTTCGGTAAGACACATCACGGTGTCTGCGGCCGAACAAGTTGCCATCGCGCTCGCCATGACCGACCCCTCGCGGCCTTACATCTATACCGACTCGAGATCAGCCATACTAGCCTTTCGATCTGGTTTACTTTCGAAAGAGGCGGCGGCCATAATCAGACACAGGCCACCTGATGCTTCGCATACTATCGCATGGTTCCCGGCGCACATGGGAAACAATGTACATCCCAGCAAACCCAACCCGAATGAACTAGTTCATGACCAAGCGCGAGGTCTCACATTCCGCGATGGTCCCGATGCGCTAGACAGTACGGGTTGTGAGCACGACTCCGACCCATTGCTTTCTTTTCACGAAATCGTTAAGCACTATCAGCTTGGGCGCAGGAAATTCCCCCTCCCACACCCCACGCTCACTAGACCCCAGTCTTCTACGCTCAGAATGTTACAGACGGGATCATTCCCGTCGAGAGGTCGATTTAGCCACTTTGCTTCAGACATCGACCCACACTGCCCTGAGTGCAATGCAGAGTATTGCTCGCTAGCACACATGCTCTGGCAATGTTCTGCGTTACGAAATGCGCCTTTTAATAAACAAGAGGACTGGGAGGAAGCCCTCAAAAGCGGCGATCCCCAGGAACAACTAAGGGCTGTCCAAAGGGCCCGCGAACGGGCGGAGGTCCATGGTCTTCCGGTCCCAACGTGGGCGCGGCCCGCAACTACGAGTTTGTAGTTCCTTTGGACCTTAATAAAGTTTGTTGACTGACTGACTGACTGACCATTTTTCTTTCTGAATGTGCCGAGCACACAGGGTGCCCATCATCTGCTTCGTAATACACAGCGGCACGCTCGCTTGAGTCGACGGGACGTCGCCATTATCCCATTCGCAGTGCGGCATGTTGCACTGTCGTCAAACCACGCATTTCACATCCAGCGGCGAAAACGCGGTGAGGCTGCAGGCACAAAACGCGCACTCACGGCCGACACAGCTGCTCACTTGAGACGTGGCGTCAGCCAAGGTACGATATGGCGAATACCGCGACGGCTCCGCTTCGGAATCATGCCGCCGCGGGTAATTAGGAACTTCAGCGACTCTGTCCTCGCGTTTCTTTCTTGTCTTTTTCTTTTCGCGCGCGCATGCATCGTGAGGCTTCGCTTCGGTAGCGCCTCGTCTGGCTTGCTCTCGAGCTGGCGGCTGGCGGGCCGCAGCCGCCAAGGTCAAAGGGCGCTTCCTCTCGGAGCGCATACAGAAGCCGTTGATAGGGGCTGCTCAAACAGAGTAGCGTGTCTTTGCGCTATCTGTGCACGGTATTTTAGTCAGTGCTCTGAAGCATGCCGTTTCTAGCCATTTTGTTGTACACAAGCGTATAGTGAGTGTGCGTGCGGTGCCGATCGGCGACATCGAGGGTTCGCAGGCTTTTCTATTTAGTTTCTTCTTTATTTCTTTTTATCTATCGCTTACACCCCCCCCCCCCGCACAGCGGCGTACATGCCCGCCAGCACTGAAGACATTATAAAAGCTTCGGAGAAAATACAAAAAAACATGCCAGAGACGTGAGATGGGAGTTTTTTCTTCGTGAACTCCATTTGACGAATGGCGTGAGATAGTGAATTTATCTCCTCTCTCCCACATACTTTTGTAACGAAGTAAAACTGAGGACGCAAAACCTTATTAGACCCACCTCATTACACCCTAAGGGAGTACTGTCTAGATGCAGGTTGTATTAAGGAGGATTGTGGCCCTTAAAACGCCCAATTTGGCTAGTTTTCATTTGCAGTGTAATAAAGGGTACGTGACGTGGAGAAGCAGCGCGCGCATCGCAACGTGCGGGGCGATGTCCTTTAAAGGGTGCCCTTCGCGGCATCTCGCTGGTGACCAAGAAAGCGCGCTGAATTGTAAATGGTGTATATAAATAGCTCGCTGTTAGCAGGCTGGAAGACTTACGCCTTGTGGCCTAGCCACCCAACGCCGCGCGCTACGGACGTTTCGCTAACGTTTCGTCTGGTGGACCAGACTTTGTCAAAATGCCGACATGAAAGCAGTGCGCTTTTCTTCAAGGCAAGAAAATTTTATTCACAGATGAAATCTCCCACTGCACTAATGGCATTCCGGCAGGCGTACTCCGTCGTCGAAGCAGCCATGAAAAATTAGAACGGTCGAACTCATTGCGGGGCTAAGCATGAATGTCAAACGACAGGGCGTCTGCACGCTCGTCCTACCAGCTAGCACGAATCAGCACTCCGACAAACTTGCGCCGCTTCGGCGCTTTTCGACCACACTTGATTCCCTCTCGCTCGACCAAGACGAGTGCATGTCAACATTTTCACAAATTACGAGCAAAAAAAAACAAAAAAATGGGCGAAGCCTACAGTGTGAGGTTTGAAATAGCGAAACTGGACGATTCTGACGACTAATCTGGTCGTTTCAAGCCCTTTAAGAGTGTCGAAGACTCAGTGGCAATCGGTAAAGAACTCGACGCTAAAATTGCACACTTGTAACAAACAGTGATACACTTAGATAAAAAGGATAGGAGCAGGCAGAAGAATCTTCTTGTCCTCGGCTTTTCGGAGCCGACTGGGGAAACGCCAGAATCACTAGCGCAGAAAGTGATTGATGATATTTTTCATACATCAGGAGTCATGGTATCCTCTGTAGAATGAATTCATAGAATTGGCCGTCAGCGTACCAACGAGCCACGCCCTGTGATTTTAAAGTTGTTTGACCATCGCGAAAAAGTTTCCATTCTGAGCAAGCGCTACAAAGTAATGGGAAAGAACATATCAGTCTCAGAGGATTTCTCGACCGCCACTAGAGCACTATAGAAGTTCGCAAGTGTCTCTGGAATAGCATGGTTGATATCACGCGAGATGGGACTAAGGTAAAACTAGTCTACGATAAAATAAAAATCGGCGGTGAATTGTACGACTGGGATGAAACTAAAAAGACACTAGTACTGCGTAATCAACGCCGCAAAAACGGGAGGACAACGGGCCGTCCACATCGCGCAGACCTGAGAACCGCGGAATGAAATAAAGGCCTCCAAAATACTTTCCGATGTCTTAACCTGACTGCCCGAAGTATATTAAAGAAAACAGCTGACCTATAAAGCATACTTGCCTCTCACAGCCCCCATGTAATAGTTATTACAGAAACTTGGCTGCATGGCGACATAAGTGACTCGGAAGTCGTGCCGCATGGATACCGTATCTACCGCAAGGACCGTGAGTCCCGTGGTGGCGGCATTGCTACTTTGTACATGGATTCGTTGCGTGTTACAAGGCTGCCAGATATCACCAGCATTGAATGCGTATTGTTGAATGTTCATTCCAGGTTTTCCATTTGGTATTTGCCGGATTTTACGGCCCCCCGAACAGTGACGGTACATTTTCTGAGGCGCTTAACGAATTCCTGTGCAGGAACCGTGCTTCTAACCTTGTACTAACTGGAGATTTTAACATTCCACTAATTAACTGGGATGGTGATTTTCCTGAAGCACTCTGCGCTTCCGCTGAGCCGTTCGTAGACATTGTTTTATTACATGGCCTATCACAACTAGTAAAAGCGCCTACAAGATACAAGATGATAGTCGATGAATTTTGGATCTATTTATTACTAGTGACAGTGTTCTTGATTGTAACCCGAGAGTGCACATATTAAAAGGTATCTCACAGAAAAAGGTGCTGTGCTTAAATCTCGAAGTGAAATTCCGATCAAGGCTGGCAAAAAAAGTGTATTGTTCCGGTGTTCTCACGTGCTAGTGATGTAGATATTTCGGATGTTCTAGGTCGTTCTTTTCCTTTCTTTAACTCGTGTTACGAATCAGATGCCTCTACTGTTGAACATATATGGTGCTTTTTTAGAAACCTGGAATTGACTTTTGTGAAAATGTTTATCCCACACAAACGACACTCGCAGCGTACACATAATTCATTGATGACGAAAGAGACTGCACGTCACCAACGCAAGTTAAACAGATCGAGAAGGCAGTACAGACGGTATCCATGCTCAAGTGGCTGAGATAAGATATCAGATTTACGCGAACAACTAAACAACAGCATTAAAAAGGCCAAAGATTTTTACGAACACCTTAGTCTTAAGAACTTCCTTAAAACTTCACCAGAAAAATTTTGGCGACACATTTCGCCAAAGAACGACCCGCCTATTCTGTCGGTCAATGGTGTCCCTGCGACAGATAACGCAGTGATTGCCGAAGCGCAATGCTTATTTTGGTTCTGTGCTTCTCGTTGACGAAGGCCGTGCACCAGAATTTAGCAAATTTGGTCACAGTGAACCTATTCATAATATGTTTATATCTGAAGAAGGCATACTAGCACTACTGCTAAATATAGATGACAGGAAATTCTTGTCTATGCGGACCTTCGTGTGACTGGAAGTACGCGAAAATCACGCCAATCTCTAAAACAAGCGCACCATCAAATCCGTCATCATACAGAGCGATTTCCTTATTATGCACATGCGCGAAGGTACTAGAGCATATGATGTTTAAACACATTTCAAGTTTTCTTGAAAAAAAATGCTTAATTGGTTCCTTCCAGTATGGCTTTCGCCGTGGTTACTCTACACTCACCCAGCTCATCGAAACTGGCGATGACAGCAGCGGCCCTAGGCAGACATAACCAGGTCGATAATATATTTCTCGACTACGAAAAGGCATTCGACCGAGTCTCTCATCGAAAATTATTATTGAAGTAAGAGTCAATACTGAAGAACAGCACAGCTTTGATAGAAGCCTACCTCTCATGTAAACACCTAGCCATGGCCATTGACAACGTAGCTGCACGCGCCATTTCAGTCCTTTCAGGTATCCCGCAAGGGTTCTTGGTCCCCTATTTTTTCTCGTATACATCAATGACATCGTTCAGAACATTACCGTTAAAATAAGGCGTTTTGGTGATGATTGTGTTATATACCGTGTGTTGGACCTCTAAGCCTTCCAACTGCGGCGCGGTTAACATCGAGCCAAAAACACGTCTTGCAAGATGAACCGCTTTAATGGAACTAGAAAAAAAAGAGAAAAGAAGAGGGCGAGCCAGCGCTGCTACGTGAGCACGCGTGAGCTCGTGAGGAGCATCCATAATGATGATGTTTGGTCATCTGTAGACGAATGACGAAGAAAAGGAAGTCACAACAGTCTCCCGCGCCGACAGATGACGTTAGTTGGCTTCCAACGGGTAAAGTAGCTGTACGGGCCGCTTCACAACAGAGCCGTCGGGCAAGCATAAAGAGCAGGTCCTGACAATGCTGTCGCGTCCGCTGATCAGTTCCTCTATGCGGGCCAAACTCCACAGTTGCCTTGGAAGCTGTTTATCCCCGAGTAGAACTACGTTGCCTTTCTTCAAAGAGTCATTTCTTTTGGCTTGGTTGGATGTAAAGTTCCTGAGTTCATTAAGGTACTCTTTATACCAACGAGACCAAAATGCTTGCAAATCATCTTCTCGCTTGCTCCAAAGTTTCTTCAGTGCATCGTTGGTAGACTCGGTGTTGATTTTCAGTTCGTAATGTGGTAGCGTTGTCAGTCTCCTTCCAACGAGAAAATCTGCTGCAGGTGGGGGGTACGGTTCATCTACGTCGTTGAACACGTAAGTCAAAGGTCGAGAATTCACCACGGCCTCCACTTCTGTTAGTAGAGTAACTAACTCTGTCCGACTGACAAGCCTTCGCCCAAGCATCTTCTTCAAGCAGGTTTTTACAGAACGAACGAGTCTCTCGTAGAACCCGCCCCACCAAGGAGCGCTCGGGCAAATGAATTTCCATTCGATCTTCGAGGAGCAAAAGACAGCGAGTACGTCGGGGTGTCTTATCGTTCGCCAAAGCTTCTGTAGGTCCTTGGACACTTTGACGAATGTTCGTGCGTTGTCGCTGTAGATAATGTGACAGAGACCCCCTCGTGATACGAATCTCCGTAGGGCGCAAAGAAAATTCACTGTGGTCAAGTCTTCAACCAGTTCAAAGTGAACGGCTCTTGTCACCGCACACGTAAAAAGAGCGATATAGGAGCGCTCGTGGGGATGCCCTTTGATGTATAGTGGCCCCGCAAAGTCATACCCAAGCCTCTTCATACCCAAGCCTCTGCAATGCAGAAGATGTCAGAAGATCGGACACGTCAGCGCAGTTTGTCGACATTCAGCAGTATGCCCACGGTGTTCCGAGTCACACGACTCTGACACTTGCCGTGCAACAGAGCTCAAGTGCCCCAATTGCCAGGGTCCTCACGCTGCGTCCTCGAAAGAGTGCCCGCTGCTAAAGAAGGAGCAGCAGATATTGAGGAAGATGGTCCGTGACGGCTCATCACACAGAGATGCTGCCACCGCCATAAGGCGTCGACGTCCACGCAAACGAAGGTCATCATCGGGCGTAAGGGAGATATCACGTCCTGCAGCGACTCCTTCCACCCATCCGCGTCCTCCTCCTCCAACCAACCCAAATATTGACAAGACCAACCGTACGAAAAGCGGTTATGCCGCCGCGGCTTCGTCAGGTGCGGAATGGCCAGCACTACCGCAGACATGTCAAGCATCGGAGCAACAGCAGGGCATTCGCCCACTGAACTCTAATGTCGCGGCTGGTGACGAGATGCGATAGAGAGACTCCCAGGTGATCACCATGCTAAGGTCTCTCACGAATGTCATGCGCCTACTACTGACGAACATGGATACTCCGGCTGCTCGCAGCGCTCTACAGGTACTGGATGCTCTGACCCCAGTGCTTGAGACCATCGTTTGAAGCCATGGCCCACTCATTAGTGTGTTTCCGTAGTGAAGTCAAGAAAGCGTCTCTTTTTCAATGGAATGCACGTGGCCTCAAACCCAGAATCTCTGACTTTAGGCCCTTCGTCTTCGAGAATCAGTTCCAGATTCTCGTAATTTGTGAACCGAACTTTCAGACCGTTCTCCGTATATCTGGTTATGAGGCATTCTTGTCACCGACCAGCGGTGAACGAAGCAAGGTTTTTGTGTGTGTAGAGAAGCATTGGAACGCTCTAATGGGTCGTCCTCTCGAGCGCCTCCTAGTGGGTCGCCCTCTTCGCCTCTTCTCGGAGAGCACGCCCCTCGTGCTCGTGCTCGTGAGTCTGCGAGTCTGCGCTCTGTCGTTGTGCATCGCCGCCGTCAATCCCGCCGTCAATAAACGCCTTAACAAAGTGGTGGAGAGTGCTGTACCGTCACCGCAACTTCGGTCTCCATTCGATGCCCCTGGAGCTTCGATCCAGGGGCATCGGAGCGAAAACAAACGACGTCGTTGTTTTCGCTCCGGACTTCCCCACACATCTTCAACGCCTGCGGCATGTTTTGACGCGTTTGAGCGAGGCCGGTCTACAATTGAATCTCAAGAAGTGCCGATTTGCAGCACGGCAGCTGACAATACTCGGTTACGTCGTGTCCAAGGACGGTATTCTCCCCGATCCCGCCAAGCTTCGGGTCGTGACCGAGTTCCCCAAACCTACGTCCGTCAAGGAACTGCGCAGTTTCGTAGGACTGTGTTCCTACTTTCGGCGCTTCATTCGAAACTTCGCGACTATCATATCGCCGCTGACGAAGCTCCTCGGAAGTACTGGGCCGCTCAATTCGTGGTCGTCAGAGTGTGACGAAGCTTTCGCGAAGCTCCGTCGTTTGTTGACGTCGCCTCCCATATTACGCCACGACGACCCTACGGCCCCTACTGAGGTACACACAGACGCCAGCGGTGTTGGCCTTGGCGCTGTCCTTGCGCAGCGCAAGCCATGGTTCCCTGAATATGTCGTGGCATATGCAAGTCGTACGCTTACCAAAGCCGAGACCAATTACACAGTCACCGAAAAGGAATGCCTGGCGATCATCTGGGCCCTTACGAAGTTCCGACCTTATTTGTATGGTCGCCCATTTGATGTCATCACCGACCACCATGCACTATGCTGGTTGTCGTCATTGAAGGATCCATCAGGCCGCCTCGCCCGCTGGGCACTTCGCCTACAGGACTAAGACATCCGCGTGCTGTACCGCAACGGACGCCAGCATGCTGACGCCGACGCACTCTCGCGCTCCCCCTTGCCTGACGACAATACCCACAGCTCAATGTCTCACAATGCCGTTTCTTCCATCGACATTCACACCATCGCTACCGAACAGCGCAAGGATCAGTGGATCGCTTCACTGATAGACTTGCTCACTGATCCATCGGCAACACCATCCACTCGCGCGTTGCGTCGTCAAGCCCATCATTTCGCCATTCGCGACGACCTCCTTCACCGACGCAATTACAACGCCGACGGCCGCCAGTGGCTACCAGTAATACCCCGCAGTCTCCGTTCTGACATATGCGAATCGTTCCACGCTGATCCGCAGTGTGCGCACTCTGGGGTATCGAAAACATACCACCGCATTCGCCAACGGTACTTTGGCGAGGGATGTACCGCTACGTGCAGAAGTTCGTTCGCTCCTGCATCGATTGTCAGCGCCGTAAGACTTCAACGCATCAGTCACCAGCAGGTCTACAACCTTTACCTTGCCCTGACCGGCCGTTTGGGCGCGTTGGCATCGATTTGTATGGGCCACTTCCTCTGACGTCGGCTGGTAACCGCTGGGCCATCGTCGCTGTAGACCACCTTACGCGATACGCCGAAACTGCCGCCATCCCAGCGGCAACAGCGTGCGATGTAGCCTCCTTCCTGCTCCACCGGTTCATGCTGCGCCACGGTCCACCCCAGGAGCTGCTCAGCGATTGAGGCCGTGTCTTCCTGTCGGAAGTCGTCGAAGCCATCCTCAAAGAGTGCAACGTTGTTCACCGCAAAACTACTGCCTACCACCCGCAGACGAATGGCCTCACCGAACGGTTTAACCGCACGCTGGGCGACATGCTCTCGATGTACGTCGCCGCCGATCACACAAATTGGGATTCGATTCTGCCTTTCGTCACCTACGCCTACAATACCGCCCCTCAAAGCACCACTGGTTTCTCACCCTTTTTCTTATTGTACGGCAGGCACCCGTCGCACACAATCGACACAATCCTTCCATACAAGCCGGATCGATCGGAGTGTGCGCCTATTTCTGCCACAGCCATACTTGCTGAGGAGTGTCGCGAGCTTGCGAAGACCTTTACTACGCAGGACCAAGAGCGGCAGAAAAGCATCCGCGGTGAGACCAACACTTCTGCACCCACGTTCCTACCTGGAGCACTCGTATGGCTCTCGGTCCCTACGACTGCAACAGGCCTCTCTTCCAAACTGCTGCCCAAATACGAAGGCCCCTACCGTGTCGTCGAACGCACATCCCCGGTCAACTACCTGATTGAACCTATTGAACCATCTTCGGACATGCGCCGTCGAGGGCGCGACATTGTCAACGTGGAGCGCCTCAAGCCCTACCATGACCCGCTCATAGTGACCACCTGTTAGGTCGCCAGGCGGCTCCCTTTTCGTACCCGGGGTAATTGTAGAGAAGCATTGGAACGCTCTAATGGGTCGTCCTCTCGAGCGCCTCCTAGTGGGTCGCCCTCTTCGCCTCTTCTCGGAGAGCACGCCCCTCGTGCTCGTGCTCGTGAGTCTGCGAGTCTGCGCTCTGTCGTTGTGCATCGTCGCCGTCAATCCCGCCGTCAATAAACGCCTTAACATGTGTATTAGATGTGAACTTACATAGGCGGAGCACCCAGTGCCACCTGGCAATAGCAACCAGTACGTTTGCTTAATAGTGAAAACGAAGGAGGTTACATTCACTCTTGTTGCAGTATATATTTCTCCCTCAAGTCGCTTTGATTTCAAACGCCTGCATAACGTGTTAACATCAACGCCTGGTCCCTGGATTCTCACTGGAGATTTTAATGCCCATCATCCACTATGGGGCAGCGTGAAGATGGATTCTAGGGGAAGAAGATTGGCATTATTTGCGACACAGCACAATCTATGCTGCCTCAACGATGGTAGTCCGACATATCTGCGGGGAACTACATACATCAGCTGCTTGGACTTGGCTATGGTCTCTTGGCATTTGGAAAGACACGTAAAATGGTTCGCGGATATCGAAACTCATGGAAGTGACCACCTTCCTACTTACCTGAAGATAAAGGGACTATCCAAGGGCACCTCTACCGCTCTCCGACGAACTACTGACTGGTCGGCGTTCCGGCTGCACATGGAGGAAACCTGTGAAGGTACGCTTCCATCAGGTTTTGACAATGAAATTCGCAATGCCATACAAGAGGCTACGCGCACCTTTCAGCCTTTTCCGAATTACAATGAATTTGAAGCCAAATTACAGCGCCTACGGGCGATTCGCAGACGCGCGGGAAGAAGGTACAGACGAACCAAATCAATACACGACCTCAGAGAGGCAAGACGGCTGCAAAAGAAGATTCAGCGCCGTATTGACGCACTTCAATCTAAAAGATGGAAGCTATTCTGCGAGTCCTTGGATCCACGTCAGCGTTTGTCTAAAATATGGAGGACCGTTCGCGGACTTCGTGATCTACCGCATCAGCGTTTCCCTTTCAAGTCTCTCGCTCTGAAGCAGGGTCGAAAGGAGATTGAGGTGGCTGAACAATTCTGCGCGAAACTAACTGGCACTCAGGCTACATGTGCACCTATACAATGCGTCACTCCTGCGTCTCGGGACTCCCGCATGGACCTCATGTACTCAATGGAGGAGCTTGAAGCGGCACTGGCAAGCTGCAGGCGCTCATCATCTCCGGGGCCTGACGGCGTGACATATTCAGCGCTCCGAAACCTTGGAGAGAAGGCGCGACACGTGCTGCTAAGTACGTAAAACGAGTCCTGGAGGAAGGGTTTGATTCCGCCAGAATGGAAGTACAGCCGCTTGGTTCCGCTTCTTAAACCTGGCAAATCGCCGCTAGATCTGTCATCATACCGACCCATTGCTCTAGCCAGCTGCATTGGGAAGGTTATGGAAAGGATGGTGCTGACACGCTTGGAGTGGTATCTGGAATGGTACAGCGTTTACCCAGACTCTATGACAGGCTTCCGACGTGGGCGCTCCTCTATTGACAACGTGATTGACTTAGTCACGTTTGTCCAACATCAGAAACGCCTGAAACGCCTCACAGCAGCATTGTTCCTCGATATAAAGGCGCCTACGACAATATAACGCATGGCGCAATAATAGACGCGTTGACTGAAGTCGGAACTGGCAGCCGAACATTCGAGTGGATACGCAGCTATTTGACTGGTAGACGTTTTTTCATGGTCACTGAGGAAGGCGCCACATCTTACCATCAGACAGGACGTGGAGTGCCACAGGGTGGTGTGTTAAGCCCGACACTATTCAACCTTGTGCTCGTCGGCCTCACGAAATGTTTGCCCAATACAGTCCATATATCTATATATGCAGACGACATCTGCATCTGGGCATCTGCAGTGACACGTCTACAACTACGAGCGCGGATACAAAAGGCAGCTACGCTGACCGCGCTGTACTTGAAAAATCAAAATCTAGAACTGTCACCGGAGAAGTGCTGCTTTGTCGCATTTACACGCAAGACAATGCGGCAGTACACAATAACGATCAATGGGCAAGCAGTTGTCCACGACCGGAAGCACCGCTTTTTAGGCGTAATCATCGACCGCGATTTATCATGGACGCCACACGTTTGTACTTGAAGAGACGGCTGGCTACCATAGCGCACCTTCTCAAGTTTCTGGGTGGAAAGTCGTGGGGCACATCAGTAAGGTCTATGCTGCAGCTCTATAATGCCTTATTTCTCGGTTTTGCAAGATACAGTCTTCCTGTGATGGGAAAAACCTGCAAAACAAATTTGAACGCACTCCAGGGCCTGCAAGCTCAAGCTCTAAGGACATGCCTCGGTCTTCCGAAATGTGCGTCTAAAGCGGCAACAATCGTCATTGCAGGAGACCATCCTGTGTCAACATACGTAACCACTGATACCCTCAGGGTGCATATTCGACACCTTGCCCGGGTACCTTCGCACCATCTCGCATCTTTACGTGCACAAAGGCCGCATACAACATTCAGCCGCACTATTGCTGCCCATAGTACTTCTTTGCCATCGAACTATACGCCTGCAGCAAGGCCATCCTCGCCTATATGGTGCCTACATCGACCCGAAGTGCGCCTTACCATACCAGGAATTACGATGAAAAGAAGAACGTCATCGGTTGCCCTTAAACAGGCTGCGCTACTGTATTTACATGAGGTGTACATTGCTCACACCCATATTTACACTGATGGTTCAGTTATGACTACAAGCTCAACCGCCGCCGTAATAATTCCAGCAAGAGCTATCACAATACAGCTCAAAATGTTTCACGCAACCTCAACTACAGCTGCTGAACTAGTAGCGCTCCGTGCTGCTCTTCAATTTGTCATGGAGCAGACACCTAATTCGTGGTCTATCTTCTGCGATAGCAAAGCAGCCTTCCAAAGTCTACCCTCCGCTTTACGTCATGGCTCACATGAGCAGCTCGTCGCGGAAATCGGGCAAATCCACCATGAAGCAATAGAAAAAGGGCACCGAGTAATATTCCAGTGGCTGCCTAGTCACTGCGGCATTCAGG
This sequence comes from Rhipicephalus sanguineus, assembly GCF_013339695.2. Lineage (NCBI taxonomy): Eukaryota > Metazoa > Arthropoda > Arachnida > Ixodida > Ixodidae > Rhipicephalus > Rhipicephalus sanguineus. The sequence goes on from NC_051179.1 coordinate 155,132,011, forward strand.
GAAATGACCAAGCGGATGCAGCTGCCCGATCCGCTCATGACGGTGTCAGCAGTGTCATCATTCCCCTGTCAAGATCGGACGCCGCAAGAGAACTTCGTATGCTAGCTCGTCGCATAACGTTGGACTTGTGGAAGTCATCATCTACATTTACAAGTGCACGGCTGCATGCCTTGGACCCTGATCTTGAATTACGCATCCCGTCCACCTTATCACGACGTGACTCTACCCTGCTGGGCCGTCTATGGCTTGGAGTGGCCTTCTGAAATGCCTATTCGTATATTATTGGAATGGCTAAGAGCCCGTCGTGTGAAGTCTGCGGGTGCAGCGAAACAGTCGCGCACCTTCTTTGTGAGTGCACCCGCTTCAGCTCCGAAAGAACGGCCCTCTCAGCCGCATTAGGCCAGCTGGACAACCGCCCTCTCACGGAGAACAAAATCCTAGGGCCCTGGCCTACCCGGTCTTCAGCGCAAGCCGCTCTGAGGGCGTTGTTGAGGTTTCTCCACGCAACCGGACTCAATGTCAAACTGTGACTGCTGGAAGAAAATGGTGCTGTGTAGTACTTGGACTGCGGTTATGACTTCGTTTTGTTTTGTTTCGTTTTGTTGTTGTTGTATTTTGTCGCGTGCTGTCGTCACAAACTCTTCTTCTTCTCTTTCATTCTTTTACATCCCCTTACCCCTTCCCACGTGCAGGGTAGCAAACCGGAGACTGCTTCTGGTTAACCTCCCTGTCTTTCCTTTCTCCCTCTTCTCTCTCTCGCTGGAGTTTTGCGCGGCTACGACGTCCAAGTGGCTCACGTTCCCGCACGCAAGCTTAGCCCTTTCAGTCACGGTGTGTACAATTGTACACATCAACTTCGGAATCGCATCACGCACCGCGTGTTTCTTCAAGTGGCCTGAAACTTAGTGTGCACATTCGTGCAGGCTTCCTGAGTGGGCAACTGGCGGTTATTTAACTTCATTAGGCTGCTTATTGCTGCAGATGATCACTTTGCTAGAGGCACTACCATGTTCGACGATCGTTCGACGTGCGACGTTCCAGGACCGACGTCAAGAGTATTTTTTTTCTTCGCTCGAAAAGCATACAACTACAAAACAAACTGTGCAAGCATTTGGGGCCTAATAGTTGATTCCTCTTATGCAAGGATTGAAGCTGACTGATTGCAGAATAATTAGATATTTAATTACACACTAATTAACATTAATTGCTGAAACTCACACAAAACAGCACATTTATTCATTTTATTTCTTGGAATGTAATACTGAGTGCCTTGAAATCATGCCATGCAAATCTGATGCATTTGCAGACTGTGCATCATAATCCGTGACTGAAAGGGTTAGAGGCCGTCTCACAAATGTCAAGGATAAGTTGGACAGAGACGACGTTTCCGGTGTAGTGTATAAAATTCCTTGCGAAGACTGTGAACATGTATATATTGGAGAAACACGTAACTACAAAAGAAGGCCCTGGGAACATTTTAATAACGTCAAGAACAAGAGAGCGGCTTCTAATGTCCTCGCAGAGCATGTTGCGTCTACTGGACACGATATCAACTGGGATAACGCTTGTATCATTGCCACGGAAAGGAAGTTGTTTCCGCGATTGCACATGGAATCTTTGGCCATTCAGACTACTGCGCACACAATCAACAGGAATATCGGGACACTCCTCGCCGTGTATGCGTGATGTCCATAACACGTGATGACACGTGCATAAGAACAGCGCACTACGTCGTTTGCTGTCATTGTGAACAAGGCTCCCATATAGGGAGCCGAAACGTCGTCCTTTTTCATTTTTCTGTATTCTACTTTGGTCGACATTTTTTTATATTGCAGCTATGACGTAGTTTTACATGAACCCTGACGCTCTTTTTTCCACATGTTTTTGCCTGACACTTGGTTTTTCCATATGTTTATGCATCCATGTTTTCACTAGTTATTTAAATATGTTGCTGCCTTGCTTCTATGACTTTGTTGTATTCTTTTCTCTTTATTATTTTAATTCAATGTTTTTATTGATGGTCAGTTGTCGCATTTCTCTTCATGTATTCGCTAACACAGGTTTTGTTGTTATTGCCGCAATGCCTCATAGGTGTTTATTGTAACCATTTTTTTGTATTTACTTGGTACCCACTCCTGCCTAAGGTCTGAAGGTCGGACCGGCAGTATTGTAATAAATAAAATATTCGGCAGATGCCACGCACTGTGGGAATCGATGTAATGCGAAGCAGTCAGCAAGGGGCTGCATGCATCACCTTGCTTCTCTTTGAGGCAAATGAAGTCATTCATGTCATGGCATCTACATCACTATATATCGCATGTTTGTCATGCATGCATGCGTGCATGTACAATACGATATATACCGTGCTAATGAAACGTATATTCTGGTACATACAACCCACGCTCCATCACTTATGTTTGTCATGCAGTGACGTCACACAATACAAATTTTGGTATATAAATAGAGTTAACGAAACGGCCGGAAGCGCACCAAGAGAGTGTCGTGTAAATCATGCCTTACATGACATGCATGCCATGATTTTTATGTTACCACCTGTCATGTATGTTCGTCATATAGTCACGTCGCGCAATACCACATTAGGTGTATATCAAGCTAGCGAACCCGCCGAGAGCGCGTCATGAGCGGGGCAGGTAAATCATGCCCTACATGATATCCATGTCATGATTGTCATGTTAATATCTGTCATTTATGTTTGTCGTACAGTCACGCCACGCAATACGAATTTTGGTGGGTATCAAACTAGCTAATACACCTCAAGCGCACCATAAGCGTGGCATGTAAATCATGCCCTATATGACATGCATGTCATGATTGTCATGTTACCACCTGTCATTTATAGATTTATGTTCGTCATACAGTCACGTCACGCAATACCAGTTTTAGTGTATATCAAGCTAGCGAACCCGCCGGAAGCGCACCATGAGCAGGGCATGTGAATCATGACCTACATGACATGCATGTCATAACTGTTATGTGACCTCCTGCCATTTATGTTCGTCTTAAAGTGACGTCACCCAATAACAATTTTGGTTTATATGAAGCTGGAGAAACGGCGGCGAGCGCACCATAAGCATGTCATGTAAATATTACCTACATGACATGTATGTCATGATTTTCATGTTACCACCTGTCATTTATGTTCGTCATACAGTCACATCACGCAATACCAAAGTTCCTACTGATTGGTACATCTAAACAAATATCTGTATAACCCTCAATATGTTGGATAAATCGATCAAAAACTCAATTCTTTTTGCCCAAGAAGAAACTAAGGAGTAACGGCAAGGAGCATCCGTTGCTCTCTTGAGGAGCTCAGGAAGGAGCAACTGGCGGGAGTAACAGTTGGTCCTCAAGAAGTAACTGGAGGGATTAACGGTTCATCTCCCGAAGTAGCAACTGAAAGGAGAGCAAAGGTTTGTCCCCTTGCCGTTGCTCCTTTTAGGAGAGTAATGAGAGTGACAATGCACTTGCTCCCTGAAAGGAGGAACCCCTATACCTCCGTTGCTCTCTTTTGGCTTAGAGTGTATGGCTCTACACCTTCACATTTCCATTGACGGCAGCTTCGCGGCGCACCCTCTCGCCAAGTGATGCCACCAGCGAGTGGTCGTGCGGCACTGGAAATTTTCAAAAGTACCATTAAAGAAACGTCACACAACATGGATGTACAGTTGCGTGAAACACTCAAGTTTCAACGCAATTAGCAAAACACTAGAGGCCAAAAGTGGCGCGCTGCGAAGCTCGAGAGCGCGGGCTTGATTTCCCACCTCGCGGCCTCATTCCGGAAGGGACGGGATGCTAAAACACCACACTGTTTAGTTTTAGGTGGAAGTTAAAGAACACCAGCCGGTCAACATGATTACGGAGTCTACCACCATGACACATCTCGGGATTATATTGTGGTTTATTGCACGTAAATCCTGCGTATTTTGTGATTAATTATACTGTATGCCAGGGTGCACGGCCTGAGTCCCGGCCGCCAACTTTGCAGCTGCTTTTTTTATTAGAGATTTTTCCATATCTCCGTCCGTATTTCCGCGGTTGAGCTCTGGGTATGTGTCAGTTGACAAGGCGGACAAGATGCATAATCGGACGCGATCTGATTCACTTCTAGATATGGTGGTGCCATCTAGATATGGTGTTTGAAAGCACGCTCTATAACGCCCATCAAGTGTTATGCCATAGCATATATCCAATAAATCCGCAAAACAAACTTTTAGCATTGTCCTGCCACGTGCAAATGGTTCTTATTGCTTGTGTTCTGAATATATCTCGCGTTACTCCAGATCAGACCCTTCTAGAAACAATTGCGCTGGTCATGATGACGCGTAGTGACACGATGGCTGTTGAGGCCCGCGCTTTTTTCTTCAGGCTTCTGTTCAGGCTTATTTCAGGCTTATATATATATATATATATATATATATATATATATATATATATATATATTGTCAACTTGTGACGTCGAATATTCCAGTCTTATCACTTGTGGTCGCGCAAGCTCTGGAATGATCTAGGCTGTTCGCGGCCTGCGCGCATCTTAACAAAATGATGTAAAATAATCGCGAAGCTTCTCGAACAATGAGGCGCGGTTTCCGCTGAGCGTTGCTGGTAGTCTTTGTGGGCGAAAACAGAATACAACAAAAGTGATAATAAGGAACGCACGTGGCAATATATATATATGTGTGTGTGCGTTGTCGCATCCAAGAGGTGAACTCGCTGTTACAATTCAAGTTCTGTTTCCGAATCGCAACTTCCTTTTCCCAACTATAACAATCCCGCTGAAATTATTAGCTCATTAGTTAGACAAAAGATCTTATTGGGTACATTCCTCTCACATCATTACCGTTTCACTTTAAAATGCGTCTTACCACTTTAAATAAGCTCTTCGCTAACACCCTGCAAGTAAATACTTGGCAGTTATTGAGATCCGAAAGCGCGAACTAGACTTCATTGGATTTCCTGACAACTATCATGAGCCGTACAGCGCCTTCAATGGTGCCCCGTGCTCATTTTGGGACGCCGCAATCCGCAATGCGACTGTGACACAGTTGCTGTGCCTCAGATTTGCATTTAGGCCGTCTCCGCTACCTCCGTGCAACGGCCCTCAAGCCTTGCCGGCCAATCGGCCTTGATCTTTCGATACATGGATCATTTCACCGCTAATTCTTAGATTTCGTGTGCGAGTTAGTTTTTTTTTCTCTTATATTCGCCGCTTTCCGCATAAGCCATTTGCAATATTTTACGCCCTGTTCAACCATGCCCACGAGGGCAAGGTTGCGAAATACAAAGAAAAACTATCATAGGTAGACATCTAAGTCGATGTTTCGCCAGGTGTTTTCTAAAGCAGGCGCACATTGTTCTCCTGAGGTCCAGGTGCGCGTAGAGCGTCTTGTGGCTGCCGTCGTATTTCTGTTGACGCATTCGCTTTCGTGTGACGCGCGTGGTTTACAGAAAGCGCCTTTATTTTAGGGGGCCCTGGAACTCTCTTTCAAGTAACGATCGAGTGACCTCACGATTGGATATTATTGCCAGACAACCGCAAAAATTTGTAGAATCTGTGAAGTACGAGCAGAGTTAAGGGATTGGCCGCGCGCTTTCAGCACTCTCTCTCTTCGTTCTTCCATGCGAACGTGCCGAAAGGTACACAGGAGGGATGAAGAGGGGGCAGGAAGGTACCTTCGTACGTCAGCGCACGTCGTAACCTTGAGCACTCTCTTTTTTTCTTTTGCATTGGGGCAAGAGTTCCTTCCAGCGCGCTGCTGCCATTCTATATTCTGTGTAATTATAGCATCGAGAACATCGCGCGGGGCACGTCGCAGCCCGCGGCGGCATCGGCGACTATAAAGCGAACGATGCTCAAATGAACAAATGGCCTAGTTCATGTGCTTATGACGCAGTGAAAAGAAAGTTGGATGGTACCATCGGGCAATGAAGGAGCGAATGACTTTTAGCTGGCCTTGAAACTTAATTGCACACTGCACGCCACGTGCTGCACTATATTGTTTGGCTCACATGTCCGCAGGAGCCTCAACTAGTGATCTGAAGCACTTTCTGACCATGTTCAAAAAGTGTTGCAGGGCCCCTTCAAGAAACACAGACGCTACATCAACCATGGAATAGGGATGGATGATATGTGGAGTTCCAGAATGCGGGCTGGCATGTCGCGGTATTTGATCACAAAGAATGATTTGTTTGCAAAGCTTCGGCTACAGCAACACGCAGAGCCAACATTCAAATAAAATGATATGAAATGTGTAGCTTCGTGGAAGTTGGGCAACCTATATGCTTCATAATGACATCATAATGACACCATTATGACGCCATATGGCGTGAAATTCTCGCGGTCTGTGACTTCAAGATGATGTCATCACGGCGCAAACTCTAAGAGAACACACTTTTGGGCTAGTTGGTTTGTTAGGTTCATTGAAGCCATAGCGCTGATAAGACAGGGACCACAGAAAAAGGACGGGACGTGCGCACGTCCCGTCCTCTTTCTGTGGTCCTTGTCTTATGAGCGCTATTGGCCTCCAGGCCCACCACTGGAAACGCCGGCGCCACCGTCGGCGTGAGGTGCTTGGCAGGATCACGTGGTCTCAGCGGCCGCGTCGGCTGCTTGTGGAGCACTGCCGCATGCTTTGAAAACGAGTTTCAAGTCCCGCATGCGCTGCGGTCTGTTCAAATTTGGAAGTTTTCTATCATTTTCTACTCAATTGAAACCATTGTAATAGAGTGGCTGCAACATGGGGCTCTACGCTCGGTGCCGCAGTGCCGCGCTTACGCAGTGGAGCCCAGTGTCAGCCTGCACCGGTAACCGCGGGACAAGAAACTGCGTGAAGCATGGGTTGTAAAGATAAGAACCGGCAAGTAGCCATCGGCTACGAGTCTTGTGTGCAACAAGCACTTCCGCGACGAAGACTTTCGTTACTGCGTCGGGCCTGCGATGTTCGGTGAGTAGCAGACAGAGCAATCTGAGACGATGGCTCGCGCGCGCTTCCCGCCGGCAAATGATGCATATCTGCCACAGGATGGAAAAGGCGCTACCTTTTACCGCTGGAACATTCTCGTGCGGCGCGCAATCTTAACAGATTTTTCCAAAACAATCGCGATGCTTCCTACACATCACGGCGAGGCCTGCGCAGCACGTTGCCCACAGTCTTTGTGGGTGAAGCTTACACTCATGAAATATAAGACTCGCGGCAATGCCCCCCTCTGAAAAAGCATCGTCCCGATGGTTAAAAACAGAACATGAATACATGCAATACTAAAGAAAACTGATAAAGAAAGCAAACATTAGAGTCCTCAGGTGCGCTAACGAGCATAGTACGGTTTAAAGGGGCCCTGCAACACCTTTCTTAGTTATATTGGCATAGTCTCATTATTGACGTATGACTCTTCACGAGTCATATGCCGCAAAAATTTTTCGAATCCGTCAAGTCTAAGTGGTGTTAGCAAATTATAGAGATCACGTTCCACAGCTTTCTCCCTCAACTCAACGCCGCGAGCGCGCGGAGAGCTAGGCAGCGTCTCGAGGGAGGGAGCGCAGACGAGCGAGGCTCCGCCCAAGAGCGCCGGCGGAAATTTTTTCTTCATTTTTTTCTCTCTGACGTCTGGGCGCAACCACGTGGTCTGTGCCGCCACTTCCGGTCGGCTTGCGTCGTTCTCGTCGAGCGGAGCCGATGTGTATCGCGCGTGCTTGAAAACTGCGCGTCGGTTTGGTAATGTTGGGTGTGCACCTCGAACGCCGTAGTGTTTTCATCGCTCTGCCAACCATGGAAGAAAACCTGCGCGCTCGTTTGGAACGAATGACAGCTGCGATCGGTTTCGGCCCATACTCCGATACACCGCCTCATAAGACAGCACTGGCAGACGACCC